>NW_027590449.1:25000-330677 GCF_964213995.1 Mustelus asterias
AATTGACACCAACTGTGGAAGTTTCCCATCCTGCCCACCTTGGGAATTGTAACAGGCAGGGCAGGACCATGCCAAAGTCTCTCATAGAATCCCTACAGTGCAGAAGGAGGCCATTCAGCCCATCGATTCTGCACTGACTCTCCAAAAGAGCAGCCTATCCAGGCCCTCCCCTCCACCCTATCCTGTCCCCTTCACCCTATCCCCATAACCCCGTGTATTCACCATGACTAAATCACCTCAGCCACGCTCGTCCCAAGACTGGAAATCCCGCCCCTAGTGTCCAAAGATGCGAAGGTTAGGTGGATTGGCCATGCCAAAATGATCTCTTCCTATCCAAAGGTGGGCTATGTGTTCCCGTATTTAGTAAGGGTTTAAGATGATGAGATAGAAAGTTTGCCACAGTGCATACAAACAGGCAGCATTGGCAGCATTGTAGCTGGAAGCTTCAAATGACAAACAAATCTTCATGTCTGAAGTCAATGGATCAAAGAGTGAACGATGGATTTCATTGTAGACAATTGTGTGGTCACCCACTTTAAAAAGGATAGAACACATTGCTTTATGAATGGGGAAAAGCTGGAAAGAGTGGAGGCACAAAGAGACTTGGGGCGGTCACATCAACATAGAAAATAGGAGGAGGCCATTCAGCCCTTCGAGCCTGACCCACCATTCAACACTGTCATGGCCGATCCTCTGTCTCAATGCCATACCCCAGCGCTCTCCCCATACACCTCGACACTTTTAGAGTCTAGAAATCTATCTCTTTCCTTCTTAAATATATTCAGTGACTTGGTCTCCACAGCTTTCTGTGGGAGAGAATTCCACAGGTTCACCACCCTCTGAGTGAAGAGGTTTCCCCTCATCTCAGTCCCAAATGGCCCCCCCGTATCCTGAGACTGTGACCCCTTGTTCCAGACACCCCCAGCCGGAGGAAACAATATCCCTGTATCCAGCCTGTCCAGCACTGTCAGAATTTTATACCTTTCAATTAGATCCCCGCTCACTCTTCTACATTCCAGTGAATACAGGCCCAGCCGACCCAATCTCCCCTCAGACATCAATGCTGCCATCCCAGGAATCAGTCTGGTGAACATTCACTGCTCTCCCTCTGTGGCAAGTACATCCTTCCTCAGATAAGGAGAGGAACACTGTACACAAGACTCCAGGTGTGGTCTCACCGAGGCTCTGTCCAGCTGCAGTAAGACATCCTTGCTCTTCCACGCGAATCCTCTTGCAATGAAGGCCAACATGGGTGTCACAGTGGTTAGCTCTGCTGCCTCACAGTGCAACGGACCCGGGTTCAATTTTGGTCTCGGGTCACTGCCTGTGTGGAGTTTGCACGTTCTCCCCGTGTCTGCGTGGGTTTCCTCCGGGTGCTCCGGTTTCCTCCCATACTCCAAAGATGCGCGCGTTAGGTTGATTGGCCGTTACAAATTGCCCTTTAATGCCTGGGAGATTAGGATATTGTGAGTGAGACTGTGGGACTGTTCTCTATCTGTGTGTGTGTGTGAGACTGTGAGTGTATCTATGTGTGTGCATCACTGCGTTTGTGTGTGTTTCACTATCTTCCTGTCTCTCAGTCCCCCAGTCCCAGAATCTGCTTCTCTTTACACAGATGCTGCCTGTCCTGCTCAGTATTCCGGCATTGACTATTTCACAATCTGAGGAGTTGTGAATGCTGCGATCATCAGCGAACATCTCACCTATGGAGGGAAGGTCAGTGATGGAGCAGCTGAAGATGGTTGGGGCCTCGGACACTCACCCTGAGGAACTCCTGCAGTGATGTCCCGGGACTGAGAGGATCGGCTTTGAGATAATCGGCACATTGGGGGAAAGCTTGGAAAGCAGAGGATGCTGATTTAAGGTAAATGGCGAAAGCGGCAACATGAGGCAATATCTGTGGCTTTGGAGTGATCCTTGTTGTACCCCACTATTAGCTGCTTGCCCTCCTGAATATCTCACTGTTACTCTCTGCATTACTATCTCATCCCTATCTCTCAGTGACTCTGCCTCTCTCCATCTCTCCGGGGAAATTAAAATGGGGAGCAAAGAAATGGCAGAAGAATTGAACATATACTTTGGTTCTGTCTTCACAAAAGAGGCACAGATAACCTGGCAGAAATGTTAGGGAACCAATGCTTTAGTGAGAGTGTGGAATTGAATTGAAGGAAATCAGGATTAGTAAGAAAATGGTGCTGGGGGAATGAATGAGGTTAAAGGCTGACAAAGCCCCAGGGCCTGATAATCTACATCCCAGAGTATTAAAGGAAGCGGCGCTGGAAATATTGGATGCATTGCTGGTCATCTTCCAAAATTCTATAGACAAGAACAAAGAACAATACAGCACAGGAACAGGCCCTTCGGCCCTCCAAGCCCGCGCCGCTCCCCGTTCTAGGATTGAATCCTGAATCCAGGATCCCCGCCCAATTTTCCAGCCTATCTACATACCAATATCCTATCCACCGAGCTGTCCCTCACAGCTACGATGCTTTGTTCATTACAACCTATTAACTCACCCCCACCCCCCCATTCCAGACCATGTGATCTCCAGGGAGAGGCGAAAACCCAGAGTGAAAAACTCCAGGGCCAATATGGGGAAAAAAAATCTGGGAAATTCCTCTCCGACCCCCTGAGGCGATCGAAACGAGTCCAGGAGATCACAATGGCCCCGATCGGAAAATGCTTCCCAACCCTAGTCATTTCCACTTCCACGACACCATATGAATTCCCTGCCCCCGAGACAGGTTCCCAACTATCCGCAGTCTCGCTCTGTACTGGCACCAGCAAGATGATCATAGAATGAAGCCTTGAAACGAGAAACAAGGAACAATTAGTCCGCGCCGCTCCCTGGTCCAAACTAGACCACTCTTTTGTATCCCTCCATTCCCACTCCGTTCATATAGCTGTCTAGATAAGTCTTAAACGTTCCCAGTGTGTCCGCCTCCACCACCTTGCCCGGCAACACATTTCAGGCCCCCACGACCCTCTGTGTAAAATATGTCCTTCTGATATCTGTGTTAAACCTCCCCCCCCCCTTCACCTTGAACCTATGACCCCTCGTGAACGTCACCACCGACCCGGGGAAAAGCTTCCCACCGTTCACCCTATCTATGCCTTTCATAATTTTATACACCTCTATTAAGTCTCCCCTCATCCTCCGTCTTTCCAAGGAGAACAACCCCAGTTTCCCCAATCTCTCCTCATAACCAAGCCCCTCCATACCAGGCAACATCCTGGTAAACCTCCTCTGTACTCTCTCCAAAGCCTCCACGTCCTTCTGGTAGTGTGGCGACCAGAACTGGACGCAGTATTCCAAATGCGGCCGAACCAACGTTCTATACATCTGCAACATCAGACCCCAACTTATGCCCCGTCCTATAAAGGCAAGCATGCCATATGCCTTCTTCACCACCTTCTCCACCTGCGACGTCACCTTCAAAGATCTGTGGACTTGCACACCCAGGTCCCTCTGCGTCTCTACACCCTTTATGGTTCTTCCATTTATCGTGTAGCTCCTCCCTACATTATTCCCACCAAAATGCATCACTTCGCATTTATCAGGATTGAACTCCATCTGCCATTTCCTTGCCCAAATTTCCAGCCTATCTATATCCTTCTGTAGCCTCTGACAATGTTCCTCACTATCTGCAAGTCCTGCCAGTTTTGTGTCGTCCGCAAACTTACTGATCACCCCAGTTCCTCCTTCTTCCAGATCATTTATATAAATCACAAACAGCAGAGGTCCCAATACAGAGCCCTGCGGTACACCACTAGTCACAGGCCTCCAGCCGGAAAAAGACCCTTCCACTACCACCCTCTGTCTTCTATGACCAAGCCAGTTCTCCACCCATCTAGCCACCTCCCCCTTTATCCCATGGGATCCAACCTTTTTCACTAGCCTACCGTGAGGGACTTTGTCAAACGCTTTACTAAAGTCCATATAGACAACATCCACGGCCCTTCCTTCGTCAACCATTTTGGTCACTTCTTCAAAAAACACCACCAGGTTAGTGAGGCATGACCTCCCTCTCACAAAACCATGTTGACTATCGTTAATGAGTTTATTCCTTTCTAAATGCGCATACATCCTATCTCTAAGAATCTTCTCCAACAACTTCCCCACCACGGACGTCATGCTCACCGGCCTATAATTACCCGGGTTATCCTTCCTACCCTTCTGAAATAACGGGACCACATTGGCTATCCTCCAATCCTCTGGGACCTCACCTGCGTCCAGTGACGAGACAAAGATTTGCGTCAGAGGCCCAACGATTTCACCTCTCATCTCCCTGAGCAGCCTTGGATAGATTCCATCAGGCCCTGGGGATTTGTCAGTCTTTATATTCTCTAACAAACCTAACACTTCCTCCTTTGTAATGGAGATTTTCTCCAACGGTTCAACACTCCCCTCAGAGTCACTCCCAGTCAACACATCCCTCTCCTTTGTGAATACCGACGCAAAGTATTCATTTAGGATCTCCCCTACTTCTTTGGGCTCCAAGCATAAGTCCCCACTTTTGTCCCTGAGAGGTCCGATTTTTTCCCTAACAACCCTTTTGTTCCTAACGTATGAATAAAATGCCTTTGGATTCTCCTTAATCCTGTCTGCCAAGAACATTTCGTGGCCCCTTTTTGCTCTTCTAATTCCCCGTTTGAGTATTTTCCTACTTTCATTGTACTCCTCCAGAGCTCCCTCCGTTTTTAGCTGCTTGGACCTAACATATGCCTCTCTTTTCCTTTTGACCAGTCCCTCAATTTCCCTGGTTATCCACGGTTCTCTAATCCTACCCTTCCTATCCTTCTTTTTTACATGCACATGCTTGTCCTGAAGCCCTAACAACCGTTCCTTAAAAGACTGCCACATACCAGATGTGGATTTACCCTCAAACAGCCTCTCCCATTCAAGAGCTGCCAATTTCTGCCTGATCCCAATAAAGTTAGCCTTCCCCCAATCCAACACCTTACCCTTGGGACACCACTCATCCTTTTCCATCACTATCCTAAAGCTAACAGAATTGTGGTCACTATTTGCCACATGTTCCCCAACCAAAACTTTGAAGACCTGACCGGGCTCATTCCCCAGTACCAGGTCCAGTATAGCCCCCTCTCTAGTCGGGCTGTCCACATATTGTTCCAACGAACCCTCCTGTACGCATTTTACAAATTCCTCCCCATCCAGAGTCCCTGCCCTCAGCGATTTCCAGTCTATACCAGGGAAATTGAAGTCTCCCACTACAACAACCCTATATTTCCTGCACCTATCCAGTATCTCCTGACATATCCATTCTTCCACTTCCCTTGGGCTGTTGGGGGGCCTGTAGTACACCCCCAACATAGTGATTGCGCCTTTCCTGTTTCTAAGCTCCACCCAGAGTGACTCGCTACACGACCCCTCTGAATTGTCCTCCCTCTGCACCGCTGTAATATGCTCTCCAACCAATACCGCTACTCCCCCATCTCTTTTGGCCCCTCCTCTGTCTCGCCTAAAACACTTGTACCCTGGAATATTCAGCCGCCAGTCCTGTCCCTCTTTCAACCAAGTCTCTGTCACCGCAACCACATCCAAATTCCTCGTGCGCATTAAGGCCCCAAGTTCGTCTGTTTTACCTGCTACGCTCCTTGCATTGAAGTATAAGCACTCCAGACCCCCAGGCTCAGTGAGGCCGTCCTCCCCCAGAGTGCTCTTCTTCTTTGCCAGCCTTGTCCCAGCCCCAAGCTCGTCCCCAGCCACCACACTTATAGACCTAATAGTTTGATCCCCACCCCCCTGCCATACTAGTTTAAACCCCCCCGTACTGCACTAGCAAAGCTCCGAGCCAGGATATTTGTGCCCTTCCAACTTAGTTGTGACCCGTCCTTCTTGGACAGGTGCCATCCTCTCCTGAAAACCTCCCATTGATCTATGAAAATGAAGCCCTCCCTCCTGGACCAGTCCTTTAGCCAAGCATTCATTTGAACCAACTCCCTATTCTTAGCCTCACTGGCACGAGGCATTGGGAGCAGCCCAGAGATGGCCACCCTAGTGACCCTACTTTTTAACCTATTTCCCAACTCTGGACAGACTCTGGAGCAGTTCCTACAGATTGGGGGGTGGCAAATGTAACCCCACTATTTAAAATAATCTTTTCACTTGCGTGTAATTTATCACAGAACACGGGCAGCATGGACTTATCGAGAATGACGGGATAGTGTTGGGGTGGAGAAGTTATTCCTTCAAGTGGGAATCAGTGTAGTTTTGAAATGTATTGAGGGTTTCTGCCTCTCCCCATTCAATCCTTCCCAACCTCTCTGTCGAGGCTCCTTCTCACTTTCTACCAGACAATTATTTGTGTTCGAGAGCGAGTGCAGAGGAGATAGAAATGAAACGGACAGACAGTTAACTTCAACACTGAGAAATGTGAAGTGATGCACTTTGGACAATAAGTTGAGGAGAGAATCCATAAACCAACTGGGAACAAGTTAAATCATGTGCAGGTAAAGGGAAACCTTTTATACCTCCATCAATCTGTGTCTCTCTCTTTTTCTCACTCTCTGTGTCTGTGTCTTCTGTCCATCTCTCCCTTTCTGGGAATCTCTGAAAAATATCCACAAATATCAGGCAGCCATTTGGCGTTTCTTCCCAGTGGCCATTTCGTGTGAACGCAGCACTGAGATATTTCTGACAGAGTTGTCTCTTCACCAAAGTAACGTTAGTATTTTAAATGTGACCGATACGCAGCTATGGAGACACAAACGAGGGCTGTATTCCCAGGACAGGATAGAGGGAGCTATACTTTGTATCTGACCCCGTGCTGTACCTGTCCTGGGAGTGTTTCATGGGGACAGTGTAGAGGGAGCTTTACTCTGTATCTAACCCCGTGCTGTACCTGTCCTGGGAGTGTTTGATGGGGACAGTGTAGAGGGAGCTTTACTCTGTATCTAACCCTGTGCTGTACCTGTCCTGGGAGTGTTTGATGGGGGACAGTGTAGAGGGAGCTTTACTCTGGATCTAACCCCGTGCTGTACCTGTCCTGCGAGTGTTTGATGTGGACAGTGTAGAGGGAGCTTTACTCTGTATCTAACCCCGTGCTGTACCTGTCCAGGGAGTGTTTGATGGGGGACAGTGTAGAGGGAGCTTTACTCTGTATCTAACCCCGTGCTGTACCTGTCCTGCGAGTGTTTGATGGGGACAGTGGAGAGGGAGCTTTATTCTGTATCTACCCCATGCTGTACAAGTCCTGCGCGTGTTTGATGGGGACATTTTAGAGGGAGCTTTACTCTTTTTCTAACTCCATGCTTTATCTGTCCTGGGAGTGTTTGATGGGGACAATTTCAAGGGAGCTTTACTCTGTATCTAAACCCGTGCTGTTCCTGTCCTGGGAGTGTTTGATGGGGACAGTGTAGAGGGAGCTTTACTCTGTATCTACCCCATGCTGTACCTGTCCTGCGAGTGTTTGATGGGGACAATTTCAAGGGAGCTTTACTCTGTATCTAACCCCGTGATGTACCTGTCCTGGGAGTGTTTGATGGGGACAGTGGAGAGGGAGCTTTACCCTGTACCTCGCCCATGCTGTACTTGTCCTGGAAGTGATTGATGGGGACAGGAGAGAGGGAGCTTTACTTTGTATCTAAACCCATGCTGTATCTGTCCTGGGAGTGTTTGATGGGGACAGTATAGAGGGAACTTGACTCTGCATCAAACCCCGTGCTGTACTGTCCAGGGAGTGTTTGATAGGGACAGTGTAGAGGGAGCTTTACTCTGTACCTAACCCTGTGCTGTACCTGTCCTGGGAGTGTTTGATGGGGACAGTATAGAGGGAGCTTTACTCTGTACCTGTCCTGCGAGTGTTTGATGGGGGATAGTGCAGAGGGAGCTTTAATCTGTATCTAACCCCGTGCTGTACCTGTCCTGCGAGTGTTTGATGGGGACAATTTCAAGGGAACTTTACTCTGTATCTAACCCCGTGCTGTACCTGTCCTGGGAGTGTTTGATGGGGACAATTTCAAGGGAGCTTTACTCTGTATCTAACCCCGTGCTGTACCTGTCCTGCGAGTGTTTGATGGGGACAATTTCAAGGGAACTTTACTCTGTATCTAACCCCGTGCTGTACCTGTCCTGGGAGTGTTTGATGCGGGACAATTTCAAGGGAGCTTTACTCTGTATCTAACCCCGTGCTGTACCTGTCCTGGGAGTGTTTGATGGGGACAGTGTAGAGGGAACTTTACCCTGTATCTCGCCCATGCTGTACTTGTCCTGGAAGTGATTGATGGGGACAGGAGAGAGGGGGCTTTACTTTGTATCTAAACCCCGTGATGTACCTGTCCTGGGAGTGTTTGATGGGGACAGTGTAGAGGGAGCTTTACTCTGCATCAAACCCCGTGCTGTACTGTCCAGGGAGTGTTTGATAGGGACAGTGTAGAGGGAGCTTTACTCTGTACCTAACCCCGTGCTGTACCTGTCCTGGGAGTGTTTGATGTGGACAGTGCAGAGGGAGCTTTACTCTGTACCTGTCCTGGGAGTGTTTGATGTGGACAGTGCAGAGGGAGCTTTACTCTGTACCTGTCCTGGGAGTGTTTGATGGGGACAGTGCAGAGGGAGCTTTACTCTGTATCTAACCCTGTGCTGCACCTGTCCTGCGAGTCTTTGATGGGGACAGTGGAGAGGGAGCTTTACTCTTTTTCTAACTCCATGCTTTATCTGTCCTGGGAGAGTTTGATGGGGAGAATTTCAAGGGAGCTTTACTCTGTATCTAACCCCGTGCTGTACCTGTCCTGGGAGTGTTTGATGGGGACAGGGTCGAGGGAGCTTTGCTCTGTATCTAACCCCGTGCTGTACCTGTCCTGGGAGTGTTTGATGGGGACAGTGCAGAGGGAGCTTTACTCTGTATCTAACCCCGTGCTGTTCCTGTCCTGGTCGTGTTTGATGTGGACAGTGCAGAGGGAGCTTTACTCTGTACCTGTCCTGCGAGTGTTTGATGGGGACAGTGCAGAGGGAGCTTTACTCTGTATCTAACCCTGTGCTGTACCTGTCCTGGGAGTGTTTGATGGGGACAGTGTAGAGGGAGCTTTACTCTGTATCTAACCCTGCGCTGTACCTGTCCTGGGTGTGTTTGATGTGGACAGTGCAGAGGGAGCTTTACTCTGTATCTAACCGCGTGCTGTACCTGTCCTGGGTGTGTTTGATGTGGACAGTGCAGAGGGAGCTTTACTCTGTACCTGTCCTGGTCGTGTTTGATGTGGACAGTGCAGAGGGAGCTTTACTCTGTATCTAACCCTGTGCTGTACCTGTCCTGGGAGTGTGAAGCATTTTGGGATAATACTGTCCAAGGTGCTATATAAATGCAAGTTGTTGTTGTGTGTGTCTGAGTGTCAGCTTCTGTCCATGTCCAGGACACTGCAGGTAACAGAATGATTCACTCTGGTCTGCCATTGTACATCTCGTGTGTGTCTCAGTGTCAGCTCTGAAACATGTACAGCACTATCCCATCCTGTTTCTGTGTCTCTCTGCCTCTGTATCTGTATCTCTCCCTCTCGCTCCATCTCTCTCCCCATGACTGAAACAAACTAGAGTTTCAATCCCACACTGGGATGCTGTTCAATGTGAGTTCAGTTTCCCAGAAATAAAAATCCTCAATGAAAAATTCCTTTGACACAGCAGAGGGAACTTTTCTCAAAGTGAATTTGCGGCTGTCTTGAATTTGAACCCAAGTTTTCAATATGGGGGTGGCACAGTGATGCAGGGGTTAGCACTGCTTCCTCACAGTGCCAGGGACCCGCCTTCGATTCCCAGCATGGGTCACTTTCTGACTGGAGTTTGAACGTCCTTCCCGTCTTTGTGTGGGTTTCCTCCGGGTGCTCCGGTTTCATCCCACACTCCAAAGATAGAACAAAGAAAATTATAGCACGGGAACAGGTCTTTCGGCTCTCCAATCCTGCACCGACCATGCTGCCTGACTGAACTAAAACCCCCTACCCTTCCGGGGACCATATCCCTCCATTCCCATCTTATTCATGTCTTTGTCAAGACGCCCTTGAAAAGTCACTATCGTATCCGTTTCCATTCCCTCCCCCGGCAACGAGTTCCAGGCACCCACCACCCTCTGTGTAAAAAAACTTTCCTCCCACATCTCCTTTAAATCTTGCCCCTCGCACCTTAAACCTCTGCTCCCGAGTAATAACTCTACCACCCTGGGAAAAAGCTTCTGACTATCCACTCTGTTCATGCCCCTCATAATCTGGCAGACTTCTATCAAGTGTACAGGTTAGGTGGATTGGCCAAGCTAAATTGTCCCTTAGTGTCAGGAGGATTTGCTGAGGTAAATGTATGGGATTATAGGGATGGGGCCTGGGTGGGATTGTGTTCAGTGCAGACTCGATGGGCCGAATGGCCTCCTGCACTGCAGGATTCTATGAACACTGTTCTGTATTTGGTTTGGGATTGTTTGTTGAAAAGTGTAGTTGAAGTGTTACTCTAATGCTGGAATTTAGGCTACGGGATGATTGGATCAAACACTTCAAGATAATAAGGGGAATGGAGAGGACTGATAAAGAACAACTTTTCCTGCTGGTTGGGGAGTCCAGGACTTGGGGACATTGGATTTCAAACAATGTTGAGGATTTTAGACTTGTAGTAGTGGAATTCAGAAACACTTTGCCACACCAGCTGTGATATTAGTTTGGAACTACCTTCTATAATTCGCAGTTGATGCTCAGTCGCTTATTAATGTTTAAATCTGAGGTTGATAGATGATATTTTTATACAGGAGAAGCAATTTAAAATCAATGGGTCAATGTTAAAATGGATGCAGGAACAGAGAGACCTGGGATTTCAGTTCATTTTTACATCTTAAAGATTCAACCTGGTGCCCAGAATCTGTCAGTTGAATCTACTTTTCCCGCCTGATAAAGTGTCAACAATTGTGTTGGGGAATGTGACAAAAGGTGACATTCCTGCACAGTGGGGTTGGGAGGTTGTTTGAAAGGAGATTCAGGTTGTATCAGAAAGCGTCAATTAGATTGTGTCTCGTTGCAGAAGGTGCATATTTCACAGGAAATGCCCCGAGATAAAGACTAGTTTCACCGGTGTCTGAGTAACTTTCAAAGTCTGCAGACGCATGAAGGGGGCAGAGATATTGTAATATTCAGAGCAGGAGATGGGGGACAATCACAGAATTGAAGATGTGAGGCCATCTCTTGTTTCCGAATGTCAGTGTTTAGCTTTTAAACTTTAGTCCTGTGCTAATAATTCCAAGTTTGCAATCCCACACTTTGCTGTTGTGAATTAGAGTTGTGAATTTTCTGAAATTGGTTGTGTAATAAAACTCCATGCAGGATGCAATGATTCCCATTCTGCCTGCTGCTGCAAAGCCCCCGTGTCTGTCTCAGTTTCATCGTATTTATCAATGATTTGAGATCCTAGAATCATAGAATCCCTAAAGGGCAGACCATTCGGCCCATCGGGTCTGCATCGACCACAATCCCACCCAGGCCCGATTCCCGTAACCCCATATATTTACCCTGTTAATCCCCTGACACTAAGGTCAATTTATCATGGCCAATCCACCTAACCCGCACATGTTTGGACTGTGGGAGGAAACTGGAGCACCCGGAGGAAACCCACGCAGACACTGGGAGAACTCTACACTGACAGCGAGCTGAGGCTGGAATTGAACCTGGGTTCTTGGCGCTGTGCTAACCACTGTGCCACCATGCCGTTCATCATAGAATCCCTAAAGTGCAGAAGGAGGTCCTTTGGTCCATCAAGCCTGCCCCCGACAACAATACCACCCGGGCCTGAATCCCCCTAACACTAAGGGGCAATTGAGCACGGCCAATTAACCTCACCCGCACATCTTTGGAGTGTGGGAGGAAACCAGAGCACCCGGAGGAAACCCACGCAGACACTGGGAGAACGTACAAACTCCACACAGACAGTCACCCGAGGCTGGAATTGAACATGGGTCCTTGGTGCTGTGGGGGAGCAGTGCTAACCACTGTGCCATCATGTCGCCCGGTGATGAGACAGAAAGTTTGCTACATTTCACAGAAATAGGCAGCATTTTAAGTCTTGCAGCGAGAAGCTTCAAATGGCAAAGAGGTATTCCACTGCATAAGAGGCCATTCAGCTCATTGAATCTGCACAGACTTGATGACAGAGTATCTTACCCAGGCCCTCACCCCAGCCCTATCCCCATAACCCCATTGTTAATCCATCTAATCTATATATCTTGCGAGTGTGGAAGGTAACCACAGCACCCGGAGGAAACCCACGCAGACACGGGGAGAATGTGCAAACTCCACACAGTCACCTGAGGCTGGAATTGAACCCGGGTCCCTGGCGTTGTGAGGCAGCAGTACGAACCACTGTGCCACCATGCTGCCCTAAAGTAAATTGTCTTAACTGAATGGTTCAAAGAGTGAAAGATGGATTTCATTGTAGACAATTGTTTGGTCACCCACTTTAAAAAGGATAGAACAGATTGCTTTATGAATGGGGAAAGGCTGGAAAGAGTGGAGGCCCAAAGAGACTTGGGGCGGTCACATCAACACAGAAAATAGGAGGAGGAGGAGGCCATTCAGCCCTTCGAGCCTGACCCACCATTCAACACTATCATGGCCGATCCTCTGTCTTAATGCCATACCCCAGCGCTCTCCCCATACACCTCGACACCTTTAGAGTCTAGAAATCTATCTCTTTCCTTCTTAAATTTATTCAGTGACTTGGTCTCCACAGCTTTCTGTGGGAGAGAATTCCACAGGTTCACCACCCTCTGAGTGAAGAGGTTTCCCCTCATCTCAGTCCCAAATGGCCTCCCCCGTATCCTGAGACTGTGACCCCTTATTCCAGACACCCCCAGCCGGAGCAAACAATATCCCTGTATCCAGCCTGTCCAGCACTGTCAGAATTTTATACCTTTCAATTAGATCCCCGCTCACTCTTCTACATTCCAGTGAATACAGGCCCAGCCGACCCAATCTCCCCTCAGACATCAATGCTGCCATCCCAGAAATCAGTCTGGTGAACATTCACTGCTCTCCCTCTGTGGCAAGTACATCCTTCCTCAGATAAGGAGAGGAACACTGCACACAAGACTCCAGGTGTGGTCTCACCGAGGCTCTGTCCAGCTGCAGTAAGACATCCTTGCTCTTCCACTCGAATCCTCTTGCAATGAAGGCCAACATGGGTGTCACAGTGGTTAGCTCTGCTGCCTCACAGTGCAACGGACCCGGGTTCAATTTTGATCTGCGGTGACTGTCTGTGTGGAGTTTGCACGTTCTCCCCGTGTCTGCGTGGGTTTCCTCCGGGTGCTCCGGTTTCCTCCCACACTCCAAAGATGCGCGCGTTAGGTTGATTGGCCGTGACAAATTGCACCTTAATGCCAGGGAGAATAGGATCTTGTGAGTGAGACTGTGGGACTGTTCCCTCTGTGTGTGTGTGTGTGTGAGACTGTGCGTGTATCTATGTGTGTGTCTGTGTGTGAGACTGTGCGTGTATCTATGTGTGTGCATCACTGCGTTTGTGTGTGTTTCACTATCTTCCTGTCTCTCAGTCTCCCAGTCCCAGAATCTGCTTCTCTTTACACAGATGCTGCCTGTCCTGCTCAGTATTCCGGCATTGACTATTTCACAATCTGAGGAGTTGTGAATGCTGCGATCATCAGCGAACATCTCACCTATGGAGGGAAGGTCAGTGATGGAGCAACTGAAGATGGTTGGGGCCTCGGACACTCACCCTGAGGAACTCCTGCAGTGATGTCCCGGGACTGAGAGGATCGGCTTTGAGATAATCGGCACATTGGGGGAAAGCTTGGAAAGCAGAGGATGCTGATTTAAGGTAAATGGCGACAGCGGCAACATGAGGCAATATCTGTGGCTTTGGAGTGATCCTTGTTGTAGCCCACTATTAGCTGCTTGCCCACCTGAATACCTCACTGTTACTCTCTGCATTACTATCTCATCCCTATCTCTCAGTGACTCTGCCTCTCTCCATCTCTCCGGGGAAATTATAATGGGGAGCAAAGAAATGGCAGAAGAATTGAACATATACTTTGGTTCTGTCTTCACAAAAGAGGCACAGGTAACGTGGCAGAAATGTTAGGGAACCAATGGTTTAGTGAGAGTGTGGAATTGAATTGAAGGAAATCAGTATTAGTAAGAAAATGGTGCTGGGGGAATGAATGGGGTTAAAGGCTGACAAATCCCCAGGGCCTGATAACCTACATCCCAGAGTATTAAAGGAAGCGGCGCTGGAAATATTGGATGCATTGCTGGTCATCTTCCAAAATTCTATAGACTCTGGAGCAGTTCCTACAGATTGGGGGGTGGCAAATGTAACCCCACTATTTAAAATAATCTTTTCACTTGCGTGTAATTTATCACAGAACACGGGCAGCATGGACTTATCGAGAATGACGGGATAGTGTTGGGGTGGAGAAGTTATTCCTTCAAGTGGGAATCAGTGTAGTTTTGAAATGTGTTGAGGGTTTCTGCCTCTCCCCATTCAATCCTTCCCAACCTCTCTGCCGAGGCTCCTTCTCACTTTCTACCAGACAATTATTTGTGCTCGGGAGCGGGTGCAGAGGAGATTGAAATGAAACGGACAGACAGTTAACTCCAACACTGAGAAATGTGAAGTGATGCACTTTGGACAAAAAGTTGAGGAGAGAATCCATAAACCAACTGGGAACAAGTTAAATCATGTGCAGGTAAAGGGAAACCTTTTATACCTCCATCAATCTGTGTGTCTCTCTTTTTCTCACTCTCTGTGTCTGTGTCTTCTGTCCATCTCTCCCTTTCTGGGAATCTCTGAAAAATATCCACAAATATCAGGCAGCCATTTGGCGTTTCTTCCCAGGGGCCATTTTGTGTGAACGCAGCACTGAGATATTTCTGACAGAGTTGTCTCTTCACTAAAGTAACGTTAGTATTTTAAATGTGACAGATAGGTAGCTATGGAGACACAAACGAGGGCTATATTACCAGGAATTTTGGAGTGTCAGGGACAATTTGATCCAAGTTGTCAGGAGAATAATGGAAACTGATAGCACAGAGAGAGAGAAATGTTTCTTGCTGGTTATCCACCTCCTCCAGTCCCCCATCCTCCCAGATCTGTTTTCCTTTCATTCTGGCTCCGTGACCATCCACAATTTGAATCGTTTCACCATTGGGAGCTGTGTCTTCATCTGCGTGGGCTCCAACTCTGGAATTCCTTCCCTGAACGTTTTACTCAAATACATCCATGGGATGTGGGCCTGGCTGGTTCTGCCAGCGTTTACTCCTCGTCCCTAATTGCTCATGAACTGAGTGGCTTGCTAGGCCATTTCAAACAGCATCTAAGAGTCAACCACATTGCTGTGAGGCTGGAGTCACATGGAGGACCGACCAGGTAAGGACGGCGGATTTCCTTCCATAAAGGACATGAGTGAAGCAGATTGGTTTTCTCCATTTTAACACCTCCTTTTCCTCCAATTAAAATAGTCCATAAAAGCCATCTGGCCAAAACATTGGGACATGTGACCCTAAACTCTCCTGTGACTCGGGGTGAAATTTCTCACATTCAGGCTCCTGTGAAGCATCTTGGGATAATATTGTCCAAGGTGCTATATAAATGCAAGTTGTTCCAGGAGAATATTGGAAACTGGTTGAACCATAGAATCCCAGTGCAGAAGGAGGCTATTGAGCCCATCGAGTCTGCACCGAATCTCTGACAGAGTACCTGAGCCAAACCCTTTCCGCTACCCATTCCCCATAGCCCCACACATTTACCATGGCCAATCCACCTCATCTAAACATCTTTGGATACTAAGGGGCAATTTAGCATGGCCAGTCCACCTAACCTCGACATCTTTGGACTGTGAGAGGAAACCGGAGCACCCGGAGGAAACCCATGCAGAATCGTGGAGAACGTGCAAATTCTACACAGACAGTCACCCAAGGCTGGAATTGAACCCGGGCCCCTGGCACTGTGAGGCAGCAGTGCTAACCACTGTGCCACCGTGCCTATGGGCCTTCCCCAGCTCCTCCTGTCCCACCATCCTGCGATATCTGTTTTCCTTTCATTCTGGGTCCCAGAAGAACCCCAATTTTAATAGTTTCACATTGTGAGTGAGACTGTGGGAGTTTTCTCTATCTGTGTGTGTGTGTGTCTGTGTGTGAGACTGTGCGTGCATCTGTGTGTGTGTGTGTCTGTGCATCACTGCGTTTGTTGTCAGTGAGTTTGTGTGTGTTTCACTATCTTCCTGTCTCTCAGTCCCCCAGTCCCAGAATCTGCTTCTCTTTACACAGATGCTGCCTGTCCTGCTCAGTATTCCGGCATTGACTATTTCACAATCTGAGGAGTTGTGAATGCTGCGATCATCAGCGAACATCTCACCTACGGAGGGAAGGTCAGTGATGGAGCAGCTGAAGATGGTTGGGGCCTCGGACACTCACCCTGAGGAACTCCTGCAGTGATGTCCCGGGACTGAGAGGATCGGCTTTGAGATTGATGTCATATACATGGATTTTAGTAAGGCGTTTGATAAGGTCCCCCATGGTCGGCTTATGATGAAAGTGAGGAGGTCTGGGATAGAGGGAAAGTTGGCCGATTGGATAGGTAACTGGCTGTCTGACCGAAGACAGAGGGTGGTGGTCGATGGAATTTTTTCGGATTGGAGGCAGGTTGCTAGCGGTGTGCCGCAGGGATCAGTGCTTGGTCCTCTGCTCTTTGTGATTTTTATTAATGACTTAGAGGAGGGGGCTGAAGGGTGGATCAGTAAATTTGCTGATGACACCAAGATTGGTGGAGTAGTGGATGAGGTGGAGGGCTGTTGTAGGCTGCAAAGAGACATAGATAGGATGCAAAGCTGGGCTGAAAAATGGCAAATGGAGTTTAACCCTGATAAATGTGAGGTGATTCATTTTGGTAGGACAAATTTAAATGTGGATTACAGGGTCAAAGGTAGGGTTCTGAAGACTGTGGAGGAACAGAGAGATCTTGGGGTCCATATCCACAGATCTCTAAAGGTTGCCACTCAAGTGGATAGAGCTGTGAAGAAGGCCTATAGTGTGTTAGCTTTTATTAACAGGGGGTTGGAGTTTAAGAGCCGTGGGGTTATGCTGCAACTGTACAGGACCTTGGTGAGACCACATTTGGAATATTGTGTGCAGTTCTGGTCACCTCACTATAAGAAGGATGTGGAAGCGCTGGAAAGAGTGCAGAGGAGATTTACCAGAATGCTGCCTGGTTTGGAGGGTAGGTCATATGAGGAAAGGTTGAGGGAGCTAGGGCTGTTCTCTCTGGAGCGGAGGAGGCTGAGGGGAGACTTAATAGAGGTGTATAAAATGATGAAGGGGATAGATAGAGTGAACGTTCAAAGACTATTTCCTCGGGTGGATGGAGCTATTACAAGGGGGCATAACTATAGGGTTCGTGGTGGGAGATACAGGACGGATATCAGAGGTAGGTTCTTTACGCAGAGAGTGGTTGGGGTGTGGAATGGACTGCCTGCAGTGATAGTGGAGTCAGACACTTTAGAAACATTTAAGCGGTTATTGGATATGCACATGGAGCACACCAGGATGATAGGGAGTGGGATAGCTTGATCTTGGTTTCAGATAAAGCTCGGCACAACATCGTGGGCCGAAGGGCCTGTTCTGTGCTGTACTGTTCTATGTTCTATGTTCTATGAGATAATCGGCACATTGGGGGAAAGCTTGGAAAGCAGAGGATGCTGATTGAAGGTAAATGGCGACAGCGGCAACATGAGGCAATATCTGTGGCTTTGGAGTGATCCTTGTTGTACCCCACTATTAGCTGCTAACCCACCTGAATATCTCACTGTTAGTCTCTGCATTACTATCTCATCCCTATCTCTCAGTGACTCTGCCTCTCTCCATCTCTCCGGGGAAATTATAATGGGGAGCAAAGAAATGGCAGAAGAATTGAACGTATACTTTGGTTCTGTCTTCACAAAAGAGGCACAGATAACGTGGCAGAAATGTTAGGGAACCAATGGTTTAGTGAGAGTGTGGAATTGAATTGAAGGAAATCAGTATTAGTAAGAAAATGGTGCTGGGGGAATGAATGGGGTTAAAGGCTGACAAATCCCCAGGGCCTGATAATCTACATCCCAGAGTATTAAAGGAAGCAGCGCTGGAAATATTGGATGCATTGCTGGTCATCTTCCAAAATTCTATAGACTCTGGAGCAGTTCCTACAGATTGGGGGTGGCAAATGTAACCCCACTATTTAAAATAATCTTTTCACTTGCGTGTAATTTATCACAGAACACGGGCAGCATGGGCTTATCGAGAATGACGGGATAGTGTTGGGGTGGAGAAGTTATTCCTTCAAGTGGAAATCAGTGTAGTTTTGACATGTGTTGAGGGTTTCTGCCTCTCTCCATTCAATCCTTCCCAACCTCTCTGTCGAGGCTCCTTCTCACTTTCTACCAGACAATTATTTGTGTTCGGGAGCGGGTGCAGAGGAGATTGAAATGAAACGGACAGACAGTTAACTTCAACACTGAGAAATGTGAAGTGATGCACTTTGGACAATAAGTTGAGGAGAGAATCCATAAAGCAACTGGGAACAAGTTAAATTGTGTGCAGGTAAAGGGAAACCTTTTATACCTCCATCAATCTGTGTCTCTCTCTTTTTCTCACTCTCAGTGTCTGTGTCTTCTGTCCATCTCTCCCTTTCTGGGAATCTGTGAAAAATATCCACAAATATCAGGCAGCCATTTGGCCTTTCTTCCCAGGGGCCATTTCGTGTGAACGCAGCACTGAGATATTTCTGACAGAGTTGTCTCTTCACTAAGGTAACGTTAGTATTTTAAATGTGACAGATACGCAGCTATGGAGACACAAACGAGGGCTGTATTCCCAGGAATTTTGGAGTGTCAGAGACAATTTGATCCAAGTTGTCAGGAGAATAATGGAAACTGATAGCACAGAGAGAGAGAAATGTTTCTTGCTGGTTATCCACCTCCTCCAGTCCCACCATCCTCCCATATCTGTTTTCCTTTCATTCTGGCTCCGTGACCATCCACAATTTGAATCGTTTCCCCATTGGGAGCTGTGTCTTCATCTGCGTGGGCTCCAACTCTGGAATTCCTTCCCTAACGTTTTACTCAAATACATCCATGGGATGTGGGCCTGGCTGGTTCTGCCAGCGTTTACTCCTCGTCCCTAATTGCTCATGAACTGAGTGGCTTGCTAGGCCATTTCAAACAGCATCTAAGAGTCAACCACATTGCTGTGAGGCTGGAGTCACATGTAGGCCCGACCAGGTAAGGACGGCAGATTTTCTTCCATAAAGGACATGAGTGAAGCAGATTGGTTTTCTCAATTTTAACACCTCCTTTTCCTCCAGTTGAAATAGTCCATTAAAAACCATCTGGCCAAACCTTTGGGACGTGTGACCCTAAACTCTCCTGTGACTCGGGGTCAACTTTCTCACATTAAGGCTCCTGTGAAGCATCTTGGGATAATACTGTCCAAGGTGCTATATAAATGCAAGTTGTTGTTGTGTGTGTCTGAGTGTCAGCTTCTGTCCATGTCCAGGACACTGCAGGTAACAGAGAATGATTCACTCTGGTCTGCGATTGTACATCTCGTGTGTGTCTCAGTGTCAGCTCTGAAACATGTACAGCACTCTCCCATCCTGTTTCTGTGTCTCTCTGCCTCTGTATCTGTATCTCTCCCTCTCGCTCCATCTCTCGCCCCATGACTGAAACAAACTAGAGTTTAAATCCCACACTGGGAAGCTGTTCAATGTGAGTACAGTTTCCCAGAAATAAAAATTCTCAATTAAAATTTCCCTTGACACAGCAGAGGGAACTTTTCTCAAAGTGAATTTGCGGCTGTCTTGAATTTGAACCCAAGTTTTCAATGTGGGGGTGGCACAGTGATGCAGGGGTTAGCACTGCTTCCTCACAGTGCCAGGGACACGCCTTCGATTCCCAGCATGGGTCACTTTCTGATGGAGTTTGAACCTCCTTCCCGTGTTTGTGTAGGTTTGCTCCGGGTGCTCCGGTTTCATCCCACACTCCAAAGATAGAACAAAGAAAATTACAGCACGGGAACAGGTCTTTCGGCTCTCCAAGCCTGCACCGACCATGTTGCCTGACTGAACTAAAACCCCCTACCCTTCCGGGGACCATATCCCTCCATTCCCATCTTATTCATGTCTTTGTCAAGACGTCCTTGAAAAGTCACTATCGTATTCGTTTCCACTCCCTCCCACGGCAACGAGTTCCAGGCACCCACCACCCTCTGTGTAAAAAAACTTTCCTCCCACATCTCCTTTAAACCTTGCCCCTCGCACCTTAAACCTATGCCCCCGAGTAATAATTCTTCCACCCTGGGAAAAAGCTTCTGACTATCCACTCTGTCCATGCCCCTCATAATCTGGCACACTTCTATCAGGTGTACAGGTTAGGTGGATTGGCCAAGCTAAATTTTCCCTTCGTGTCAGGAGGATTAGCTGAGGTAAATGTATGGGATTATAGGGATGGGGCCTGGGTGGGATTGTGGTCAGTGCAGACTCGATGGGCCGAATGGCCTCCTGCACTGCAGGATTCTATGAACCCTGTTCTGCATTTGGTTTGGGATTGTCTGTTGAAAAGTGTAGTTGAAGTGTTACTCTGTAATGCTGGAATTTAGGCTACGGGATGATTGGATCAAACACTTCAAGATAATGAGGGGAATGGAGAGGACTGATAAAGAACAACTTTTCCTGCTGGTTGGGGAGTCCAGGACTTGGGGACATTGGATTTCAAACAATGTTGAGGATTTTAGACTTGTAGGAGTGGAATTCAGAAACACTTTGCCACACCAGCTGTGATATTAGTTTGGAACTACCTTCTATAATTCGCAGTTGATGCTCAGTTCCTTATTAATGTTGAAACCTGAGGTTGATAGATGATATTTTTATACAGGAGAAGCAATTTAAAATCAATGGGTCAATGTTAAAATGGATGCAGGAACAGAGAGACCTGGGCTTTCAGTTCATTTTTACATCTTAAAGATTCAACCTGGGGCTCAGAATCTGTCAGTTGAATCTAGTTTTCCCGCCTGATAAAGTGTCAACAAATGTGTTGGGGAATGTGACAAAAGGTGACATTCCTGCACAGTGGGGTTGGGAGGTTGTTTGAAAGGAGATTCAGATTGTATCAGAAAGCGTCAATTAGATTGTGTCTCGTTGCAGAAGGTGCATATTTCACAGGAAATGCCCCGAGATAAAGACTAGTTTCACCGATGTCTGAGTAACTTTCAACGTCTGCAGACGCATGAAGGGGGCAGAGATATTGTAATATTCAGAGCAGGAGATGGGGGACAATCACAGAATTGAAGATGTGAGGCCATCTCCTGTTTCTGAATGTCAGTGTTTAGCTTTTAAACTTTAGTCCTGGGCTAATAATTCCACGTTTGCAATCCCACACTTTGCTGTTGTGAATTAGAGTTGTGAATTTTCTGAAATTGGTTGTGTAATAAAACTCCGTGCAGGCTGCAATGATTCCCATTCTGTCTGCTGCTGCAAAGCCCCCGTGTCTGTCTCAGTTTCATCGTATTTATCAATGATTTGAGATCCTAGAATCATAGAATCCCTGAAGGACAGACCATTCGGCCCATCGAGTCTGCATCGACCACAATCCCACCCAGGCCCGATTCCCGTAACCCCATATATTTACCCTGTTAATCCCCTGACACTAAGGTCAATTTATCATGGCCAATCCACCTAACCCGCACATGTTTGGACTGTGGGAGGAAACTGGAGCACCCGGAGGAAACCCGTACAGGCACTGGGAGAACTCTACACTGACAGGGAGCTGAGGCTGGAATTGAACCTGGGTTCTTGGTGCTGTGCTAACCACTGTGCCACCATGCCATTCATCATAGAATCCCTAAAGTGCAGAAGGAGGTCCTTTGGCCCATCAAGCCTGCCCGCGACAACAAGACCACCCGGGCCTGAATCCCCCTAACACTAAGGGGCAATTGAGCACGGCCAATCAACCTAACCCGCACATCTTTGGAGTGTGGGAGGAAACCAGAGCACCCGGAGGAAACCCACGCAGACACGGGGAGAATGTGCAAACTCCACACAGTCACCTGAGGCTGGAATTGAACGCGGGTCCCTGGCGCTGTGAGGCAGCAGTACGAACCACTGTGCCACCATGCCGCCCTAAAGTAAAATGTCTTAACTGAATGGTTCAAAGAGTGAAAGATGGATTTCATTGGAGACAATTGTGTGGTCACCCACATTAAAAAGGATAGAACAGATTGCTTTATGAATGGGGAAAGGCTGGAAAGAGTGGAGGCCCAAAGAGACTTGGGGCGGTCACATCAACATAGAAAATAGGAGGAGGAGGGGCCATTCAGCCCTTCGAGCCTGACCCACCATTCAACACTATCATGGCCGATCCTCTGTCTCAATGCCATGCCCCAGTGCTCTCCCCATACACCTCGACGCCATTAGAGTCTAGAAATCTATCTCTTTCCTTATTAAATATATTCAGTGACTTGGTCTCCACAGCTTTCTGTGGGAGAGAATTCCACAGGATCACCACCCTCTGAGTGAAGAGGTTTCCCCTCATCTCAGTCCCAAATGGCCTCCCCCGTATCCTGAGACTGTGACCCCTTGTTCCAGACACCCCCAGCCGGAGGAAAAAATATCCCTGTATCCAGCCTGTCCAGCACTGTCAGAATTTTATACCTTTCAATTAGATCCCCGCTCACTCTTCTACATTCCAGTGAATACAGGCCCAGCCGACCCAATCTCCCCTCAGACATCAATGCTGCCATCCCAGGAATCAGTCTGGTGAACATTCACTGCTCTCCCTCTGTGGCAAGTACATCCTTCCTCAGATAAGGAGAGGAACACTGTACACAAGACTCCAGGTGTGGTCTCACCGAGGCTCTGTCCAGCTGCAGTAAGACATCCTTGCTCTTCTACTCCAATCCTCTTGCAATGAAGGCCAACATGGGTGTCACAGTGGTTAGCTCTGCTGCCTCACAGTGCAAAGGACCCGGGTTCAATTTTGGTCTCGGGTCACTGCCTGTGTGGAGTTTGCACATTCTCCCCGTGTCTGCGTGGGTTTCCTCCGGGTGCTCCGGTTTCCTCCCACACTCCAAAGATGCGTGCGTTAGGTTGATTGGCCGTGACAAATTGCCCCTTAATGCAAGGGGGATTAGGATATTGTGAGTGAGACTGTGGGAGTGTTCTCTATCTGTGTGTGTGTGTCTGTGTTTGAGACTGTGCGTGTACCTGTGTGTGTGCCTCTGTGTGTGTGTCTGTGTGTGTGTGTGCATCACTGCGTTTGTTGTCAGTGAGTTTGTGAGTGTTTCACTGTCTTCCTGTCTCTCAGTCCCCCAGTCCCAGAATCTGCTTCTCTTTACACAGATGCTGCCTGTCCTGCTCAGTATTCCGGCATTGACTATTTCACAATCTGAGGAGTTGTGAATGCTGCGATCAACAGCGAACATCTCACCTATGGAGGGAAGGTCAGTGATGGAGCAGCTGAAGATGGTTGTGGCCTCGGACACTCACCCTGAGGAACTCCTGCAGTGATGTCCCGGGACTGAGAGGATCAGCTTTGAGATATTAGCTATTTGCCAACCCCGTGCTGTCCCTGTCCTGGGAGTGTTTGATGGCGACAGTGTAGAGGGAGCTTTACTCTGTATCTAACCCCGTGCTGTCCCTGTCCTGGGAGTGTTTGATGGCGACAGTGTAGAGGGAGCTTTACTCTGTATCTAACCCCGTGCTGTCCCTGTCCTGGGAGTGTTTGATGGGGACAGTGGAGAGGGAGCTTTACTCTGTATCTAACCCCATGCTCTATCTGTCCTGGGAGTGTTTGATGGGGGACAGTGTAGAGGGAGCTTTACTCTGCATCCAACCCCGTGCTGTACCTGTCCTGCGAGTGTTTAATGGGGACAGTGTCGAGGGAGCTTTACTCTGTATCTAACCCCGTGCTGCCCCTGTCCTGGGAGTGTTTGATGCGGGCAGTGTCGAGGGAGCTTTACTCTGTGTCTAACTCCATGCTGTATCAATACTGGGATTGTTTGATGTGGGAAAGTGTAGAGGGAGCTTTACTCTGTATCGAACTCCGTGCTGTCCCTGTCCTGGGAGTGTTTGATGGGGACAGTGTAGAGGGAGCTTTACTCTGGATCTAACCCCGTGCTGTACCAGTCCTGGGATGTTTGAACGGGACAGTGTAGAGGGTGCTTTACTCTGTATCTAACCCCGTGCTGTACCTGTCCTGGGTGTGTTTGAAGGGGACAGCGTAGAGGGAGCTTTACTCTGTATCTAACACCGTGCTGCACCTGTCCTGCGAGTGTTTGATGGGGACAGTGTCGAGGGAGCATTACTCTGTATCTGACCCCGTGCTGTACCCGTCCTGGGAGTGTTTGATGGGGACAGTGTAGAGGGAGCTTTACTCTGTATCTAACCCCGTGCTGTCCCTATCCTGGGAGTGTATAATGGGGACAGTGTAGAGGGAGCTTTTCTCTATCTAACCCCGTGCGCTATCTGTCCTGGGAGTGTTTGAAGGGGACAGCGTAGAGGGAGCTTTACTCTGTATCTAACCCCGTGCTGTACCTGTCCTGCGAGTGTTTGATGGGGACAGTGTCGAGGGAGCATTACTCTGTATCTAGCCCCGTGCTGTACCCGTCCTGGGAGAGTTTTATGCGGACAGTGTCGAGGGAGCTTTACTCTGTATCTAACCCCATGCTGCACCTTTCCTGGGTGTGTTTGATGGGAACAGTGTCGAGGGAGCTTTACTCTGTATCTAACCCCGTGCTGCACCTGTCCTGAGTGTGTTTGATGGGGACAGTGTACAGCGAGCTTTACGCTGTCTCTAATACCATGCTGCACCTGTCCTGGGAGTGTTTGATGGGGGACAGATTAGAGGGAGCTTTACTCTGTATCTATCCCCGTGCTGTACCTATCCTGGGAGTGTTTGATGGGGACAGTGTAGAGGGAGCTTTACTCTGTATCTATCCCCGTGCTGTACCTATCCTGGGAGTGTTTATTGGGGGACAGTGGAGAGGTAGCTTTATTCTGTGTCTAACTCCATGCTGTATCAATCCTGGGAGTGTTTGATGTGGGAAAGTGTAGAGGGAGCTTTACTCTGTATCGAACCCCGTGCTGTACATGTCCTGGGAGTGTTTGAAGGGGACAGTGTTGAGGGAGCTTTACTCTGTATCTAACCCCGTGCTGTCCATATCCTGGGAGTGTATAATGGGGACAGTGTAGAGTGAGCTTCACTCAGCATCTAACCCCGTGCTGTACCTGTCCTGCGAGTGTTTGACGGGGGACAGTGTGGAGGGAGCTTTACTCTGTATCTAACCCCGTGTTGTACCTGTCCTAGGAGTTTTTGACGGGGGACAGTGTGGAGGGAGCTTTACTCTGTATCGAACCCCGTGCTGTACCTGTCCTGGGAGTGTTTGACGGGGAACAGATTAGAGGGAGCTTTACTCTGTATCTAACCCCGTGCTGTACCTGTCCTGGGAATGTTTGACGGGGACGGTGGAGAGGGAGCTTTACTCTGCATCAAACTCCGTGCTGTACCTGTCCTGGGAGTGTTTGACGGGGGACAGTGTAGAGGGAACTTTACTCGGTATCTAACCCCGTGCTGTACCTGCCCAGGGTATGTTTGATGGGGACAGTGTAGAGGGAGCTTTACTCTGTATCTCACCCCGTGCTGTACCTTTCCCTGGAGGGTTTGATGGGGACAGTGTCGAGGGAGCTTTACTCTGTATCTAACCCCGTGCTGTACCTGTTCTTGGAGTGTTTGATGGGGACGGTGTAGAGGGAGCTTGACTCTGTATCTAACACCGTGCTGGACCTGTCCTGGGAGTGTATGAAGGGGACAGTTTCGAGGCAGCTTTACTCTGCATCTAAAGCCTTGCTGTATCTGTCCTGGGAGTATTTAATGGCGACAGTGTAGAGGGAGTTTTACTCCGTATCTAACTCCATGCTGTATCAATCCTGGGAATTGTTTGATCGGGACAGTGTAGAGTGAGCTTCACTCTGCATCTATCCCTGTGCTGGATCTGTCCTGGGAGTATTTAATGGCGACAGTGTAGAGGGAGCATTTCTCTGTATCTAACCCCATGCTGTACCTGTCCTGGGAGTGTTTGATGGGGGACAGTGTAGAGGGAGCTTTACTCTGTATCTAACCCCGTGCTGTACCAGTACTGAGTGTGTTTGGTGGGGACAGTGTCGAGGGAGATTTACTCTGTATCTAACCCCGTGCTGTACCTGTCCTGGGAGTGTCTGATGGGACAGTGTAGAGGGAGCTTTACTCTGTATGTAATCCCGTGCTGTACCTGTTCTGGGTGTGTTTGACGGGGCACAGTGTAGAGGGAGCTTTACTCTGTATCTAACCCCTTTGCTGTCCCTGTCCTGGGAGTGTTCGATGGGGACAGTGAAGAGGGAGCTTTACTTTGGATCTAACCCCGTGCTGTACCTGTCCTGGGCGTGTTTGAAGGGGACAGTGTAGAGGGAGCTTTACTCTGTATCTAACCCCGTGCTGTACCTGTCCTGGGAGTGTTTGATGCGGACAGTGTAGAGGGAGCTTTACTCTGTATCTAACCCTGTGCTGTACCTGTCCTGGGATTGTTTGATGGGGACAGTGTCGAGGGAGCTTTACTCTGTATCTAGCCCCGTGCTGTACCTGCCCCTGGGAGTGTTTGAAGGGTACAGTTTAGAGGGAGCTTTTCTCTGTATCTAGCCCCGTGCTGTACCTGCCCCTGGATTGTTTGATGGGGACAGTGTCGAGGGAGCTTTACTCTGTGTGAAACCCCGTGCTGCAGCTATCCGGGGAGTGTTTGATGGGGGACAGTGTAGAGGGAGCTTTACTCTGTATCTAACACTATGCTGTACCTGTCCGGGGACTGTTTGATGGGGACAGTGTAGAGGGAGATTTACTCTGTATCTAACCCCTTTCCTTGCCTGTCCTGGGAGTGTTTGATGGGACAGTTTAGAGGGAGCTTTACTCTGTATTTAACCCCGTGCTGTACCTGTCCTGGGAGTGTTTGATGGGGGATAGTGGAGAGGGAGCTTTACTCTGTATCTCGCCCCGTGCTGTACCTGTCCCTGGAGTGTTTGATGGGGACAGTGTAGAGGGAGCTTTACTCTGTATCTAACCACTTGCTGTACCTGTCCTGGGAGTGTTTGATTGGGGATAGTGGAGAGGGAGCTTTACTCTGTATCTCGCCCCGTGCTGTACCTGTACCTGGAGTGTTTGATGAGGACAGTGTAGAGTGAGCTTGACTCTGGATCTAACCCCGTGCTGTACCTCTCCTGGGAGTGTTTGAAGGGGACAGTGTAGAGGGAGCTTTACTCAGTATCTCGCCCCGTGCTGTACCTGTCCTGGGAGTGTTTAATGGGGACAGTGTCGAGGGAGCTTTACTCTGTATCTCACCCCGTGCTGTACCTGTCCCTGGAGTGTTTGATGGGGACAGTGTAGAGGGAGCTTTACTCTGTATCTAACCCCGTGCTGTACCTGTCCCTCGAGTGTTTGATGGGGACCGTGTAGAGGGAGCTTTACTCTGTATCTAACACCGTGCTGTACCTGTCCGGGGACTGTTTGATGGGGACAGTGTAGAGGGAGCTTTACTCTGTATCTAACCCCTTTCCTTGCCTGTCCTGGGAGTGTTTGATGGGGACAGTTTAGAGGGAGCTTTACTCTGTATTTAACCCCGTGCTGTACCTGTCCTGGGTGTGTTTGATGGGGACAGTGTAGAGGGAGCTTTACTCTGTATCTAACCACTTGCTGTACCAGTACTGAGTGTGTTTGGTGGGGACAGTGTCGAGGGAGATTTACTCTGTATCTAACCCCGTGCTGTACCTGTCCTGGGAGTGTCTGATGGGACAGTGTAGAGGGAGCTTTACTCTGTATGTAATCCCGTGCTGTACCTGTTCTGGGTGTGTTTGACGGGGCACAGTGTAGAGGGAGCTTTACTCTGTATCTAACCCCTTTGCTGTCCCTGTCCTGGGAGTGTTCGATGGGGACAGTGAAGAGGGAGCTTTACTTTGGATCTAACCCCGTGCTGTACCTGTCCTGGGCGTGTTTGAAGGGGACAGTGTAGAGGGAGCTTTACTCTGTATCTAACCCCGTGCTGTACCTGTCCTGGGAGTGTTTGATGCGGACAGTGTAGAGGGAGCTTTACTCTGTATCTAACCCTGTGCTGTACCTGTCCTGGGATTGTTTGATGGGGACAGTGTCGAGGGAGCTTTACTCTGTATCTAGCCCCGTGCTGTACCTGCCCCTGGGAGTGTTTGAAGGGTACAGTTTAGAGGGAGCTTTTCTCTGTATCTAGCCCCGTGCTGTACCTGCCCCTGGATTGTTTGATGGGGACAGTGTCGAGGGAGCTTTACTCTGTGTGAAACCCCGTGCTGCAGCTATCCGGGGAGTGTTTGATGGGGGACAGTGTAGAGGGAGCTTTACTCTGTATCTAACACTATGCTGTACCTGTCCGGGGACTGTTTGATGGGGACAGTGTAGAGGGAGATTTACTCTGTATCTAACCCCTTTCCTTGCCTGTCCTGGGAGTGTTTGATGGGACAGTTTAGAGGGAGCTTTACTCTGTATTTAACCCCGTGCTGTACCTGTCCTGGGAGTGTTTGATGGGGGATAGTGGAGAGGGAGCTTTACTCTGTATCTCGCCCCGTGCTGTACCTGTCCCTGGAGTGTTTGATGGGGACAGTGTAGAGGGAGCTTTACTCTGTATCTAACCACTTGCTGTACCTGTCCTGGGAGTGTTTGATTGGGGATAGTGGAGAGGGAGCTTTACTCTGTATCTCGCCCCGTGCTGTACCTGTCCCTGGAGTGTTTGATGAGGACAGTGTAGAGTGAGCTTGACTCTGGATCTAACCCCGTGCTGTACCTCTCCTGGGAGTGTTTGAAGGGGACAGTGTAGAGGGAGCTTTACTCAGTATCTCGCCCCGTGCTGTACCTGTCCTGGGAGTGTTTAATGGGGACAGTGTCGAGGGAGCTTTACTCTGTATCTCACCCCGTGCTGTACCTGTCCCTGGAGTGTTTGATGGGGACAGTGTAGAGGGAGCTTTACTCTGTATCTAACCCCGTGCTGTACCTGTCCCTCGAGTGTTTGATGGGGACCGTGTAGAGGGAGCTTTACTCTGTATCTAACACCGTGCTGTACCTGTCCGGGGACTGTTTGATGGGGACAGTGTAGAGGGAGCTTTACTCTGTATCTAACCCCTTTCCTTGCCTGTCCTGGGAGTGTTTGATGGGGACAGTTTAGAGGGAGCTTTACTCTGTATTTAACACCGTGCTGTACCTGTCCTGGGTGTGTTTGATGGGGACAGTGTAGAGGGAGCTTTACTCTGTATCTAACCACTTGCTGTACCTGTCCTGTGAGTGTTTGATGGGGGACAGTGTAGAGGGAGCTTTACTCTGTATCTAACCCCGTGCTGCACCTGTCCTGAGTGTGTATGATGGGGACAGTGTACAGCGAGCTTTACTCTGCTCTAATCCAATGCTGCACCTGTCCTGGGAGTGTTTGATGGGGGACAGATTAGAGGGAGCTTTACTCTGTATCTATCCCCGTGCTGTACCTATCCTGGGAGTGTTTGATGGGGACAGTGTAGAGGGAGCTTTACTCTGTATCTATCCCCGTGCTGTACCTATCCTGGGAGTGTTTGATGGGGGACAGTGGAGAGGTAGCTTTATTCTGTATCTAACCCCGTGCTGTACCTGTCCTGGGAGTGTTTGATGGGGACGATGTAGAGGGTGCTTTCCTCTGTATCTAACCCCGTGCTGTCCCTGTCCTGGGAGTGTTTGATGCGGGCAGTGTCGAGGGAGCTTTACTCTGTGTCTAACTCCATGCTGTATCAATCCTGGGAGTGTTTGATGTGGGAAAGTGTAGAGGGAGCTTTACTCTGTATCGAACCCCATGCTGTCCCTGTCCTGGGAGTGTTTGATGGGGACAGTGTAGAGGGAGCTTTACTCTGGATCTAACCCCGTGCTGTACATGTCCTGGGAGTGTTTGAAGGGGACAGTGTTGAGGGAGCTTTACTCTGTATCTAACCCCGTGCTGTACCTGTCCTGGGAGTGTTTGAAGGGGACAGCGTAGAGGGAGCATTACTCTGTATCTACCCCTGTGCTGTACCTATCGTGCGAGTGTTTGATGGGGACAGTGTCGAGGGGGCTTTACTCTGTATCTAACCCCGTGCTGTCCCTATCCTGGGAGTGTTTGATGCGGACAGTGTCGAGGGCGCTTTACACTGTATCTAACCCCATGCTGTACCTATCCTGGGAGTGTATAATGGGGACAGTGTAGAGTGAGCTTCACTCAGCATCTAACCCCGTGCTGTACCTGTCCTGCGAGTATTTGATGGGGACAGTGTCGAGGGAGCTTTACTCTGTATCTAACCCCGTGCTGTACCCGTCCTGGGAGTGTTTAATGGGGACAGTGTCGAGGGAGCTTTACTCTGTTTCTAACCCCGTGCTGTACCTGTCCTGGGAGTGTTTGATGGGGGACAGTGTCGAGGGAGCTTTACTCTGTGTGAAACCCCGTGCTGCAGCTATCCGGGGAGTGTTTGATGGGGGACAGTGTAGAGGGAGCTTTACTCTGTATCTAACACCGTGCTGTACCTGTCCGGGGACTGTTTGTTGGGGACAGTGTAGAGGGAGCTTTGCTCTGTATCTAACCCCTTTCCTTGCCTGTCCTGGGAGTGTTTGATGGGGACAGTTTAGAGGGAGATTTACTCTGTATTTAACCCCGTGCTGTACCTGTCCTGGGTGTGTTTGATGGGGACAGTGTAGAGGGAGCTTTACTCTGTATCTAACCACTTGCTGTACCTGTCCTGGGAGTGTTTGATGGGGGATAGTGGAGAAGGAGCTTTACTCTGTATCTCGCCCCGTGCTGTACCTGTCCCTGGAGTGTTTGATGGGGACAGTGTAGAGTGAGCTTGACTCTGGATCTAACCCCGTGCTGTACCTCTCCTGGGAGTGTTTGAAGGGGACAGTGTAGAGGGAGCTTTACTCTGTATCTAACCCCGTGCTGTACCTGTCCCTCGAGTGTTTGATGGGGACCGTGTAGAGGGAGCTTTACTCTGTATCTAACACCGTGCTGTACCTGTCCTGGGAGTGTTTGATGGGGACAGTGTAGAGGGAGCTTTACTCTGTATCTAACCCCTTTCCTTGCCTGTCCTGGGAGTGTTTGATGGGGACAGTTTAGAGGGAGCTTTACTCTGTATTTAACCCCGTGCTGTACCTGTCCTGGGTGTGTTTGATGGGGACAGTGTAGAGAGAGCTTTACTCTGTATCTAACCACTTGCTGTACCTGTCCTGGGAGTGTTTGATGGGGGACAGTGTAGAGGGAGCTTTACTCTGTATCTCGCCCCGTGCTGTACCTGTCCCGAGAGTGTTTGATGGGGACAGTGTAGAGGGAGATTTACTCTGTATCTAACCCCGTGCTGTACCTGTCCTGGGAGTGTTTGATGGGGGACAGTGTAGAGGGAGCTTTACTCTGTATCAAACCCCATGCTGTACCTGTTCTGGGAGTGTTTGATGGGGACAGTGTAGAGGGTGCTTTACTCTGTATCTAACCCCGTGCTGTACCTGTCCTGGTAGTGTTTGATGGGGACAGTGTCGAAGGAGCTTTACTCTGTATCAAACCCCGTGCTGTACCTGTTCTGGGAGTGTTTGATGGGGACGGTGTAGAGTGAGCTTGACTCTGGATCTAACCCCGTGCTGTACCTCTCCTGGGAGTGTTTGAAGGGGGCAGTGTAGAGGGAGCTGTACTCAGTATCTCGCCCCGTGCTGTACCTGTCCTGGGAGTGTTTAATGGGGACAGTGTCGAGGGAGCTTTACTCTGTATCTAACCCCGTGCTGTACCTGTCCCTGGAGTGTTTGATGGGGACAGTGTAGAGGGAGCTTTACTCTGTATCTAACCCCGTGCTGTACCTGTCCCTCGAGTGTTTGATGGGGACCGTGTAGAGGGAGCTTTACTCTGTATCTAACCCCGTGCTGTACCTGTCCCTGGAGTGTTTGATGGGGACAGTGTAGAGGGAGCTTTACTCTGTATCTAACCCCGTGCTGTACCTGTCCTGGGAGTGTTTGATGGGGGGACAGTGTAGAGGGAGCTTTACTCTGTATGTAACCCCGTGCTGTACCTGTCCTGGGAGCGTTTGATGGGGACAGTGTAGAGAGAGCTTTACTCTGTATCTAACCCCGTGCTGTACCTGTCCCTGGAGTGTTTGATGGGGACAGTGTCGAGGGAGCTTTACTCTGTAGCTAACGCCGTGCTGTACCTGTCCTGGGAGTGTTTGATGGGGACAGTGTCGAGGGAGCTTTACTCAGTATCTAACCCCGTTCTGTACTTGTTCTGGGAGTGTTTGATGGGGACGGTGTAGAGGGAGATTGACTCTGTATCAAACTCCGTGCTGTACCTGTCCTGGGACTGTTTGATGTGGACAGTGTAGAGGGAGCTTTACTCTGTATCTAATCCCGTGCTGTACCTGTCCTGGGAGTGTTTGATGGGGGACAGTGGCGAGGGAGCTTTACACTGTATCTAACCCCGTGCTGTACCTGTCCTGGGACTGTTTGATGGGGACAGTGTAGTGGAATCTTTACTCTGTATCTAACCACTTTCATTGCCTGTCCTGGGAGTGTTTGATGGGGGACAGTTTAGAGGGAGCTTTACTCTGGATCTAGCCCGTGCTGTACCTGTCCTGGGAGTGTTTGATGGGGTCAGTGTCGAGGGAGCTTTACTCTGTATCTAACCCCGTGCTGTCCCTGTCCTGGGAGAGTTTGATGGGGTCAGTGTCGAGGGAGCTTTACTCTGTATCTAACCCCGTGCTGGACCCGTCCTGGGAGTGTTTGATGGGGACAGTGTCGAGGGAGCTTTACTCTGTATCTAACCCCGTGCTGTACCTGTCCTGGCATTGTTTGATGGGGACGGTGGAGAGGGAGCTTTACTCTGTATCTAACACCGTGCTGGGCCTGTCCTGGGAGTGTTTGATGGGGGACAGTGTAGAGGGAGCTTTACTCTGTATCTAACCCCGTGCTGTCCCTATCCTGGGAGTGTTTGATGCGGACAGTGTCGAGGCAGATTTACTCTGCATCTAATGCCTTGCTGTATCTGTCCTGGGAGTATTTAATGGCGACAGTGTAGAGGGAGCTTTACTCTGTAACTAACTCCATGGTGTATCTATCCTGGGAATGGTTTGATCGGGACAGTGTAGAGTGAGCTTCACTCTTCATCTATCCCTGTGCTGTATCTGGCCTGGGAGTATTTAATGGCGACAGTGTAGAGAGAGGTTTACTCTGTATCTAACCCCGTGCTGTACCTGTCCTGGGAGTGTTTGATGGGGGACAGTGGAGAGGGAGCTTTACTCTGTATCTAACCCCGTGCTGTACCTGTCCTGGGACTGTTTGATGGGGACACTGGAGAGGGAGCTTTACTCTGTATCTAACCCCTTTCCTTGCCTGTCCTGGGAGTGTTTGATGGGGACAGTTTAGACGGAGCTTTACTCTGTATTTAACCCCGTGCTGTCCCTGTCCTGGGTGTGTTTGATGGGGACAGTGTAGAGGGAGCTTTACTCTGTGTCTAACTCCGTGCTGTACCTGTCCTGGAAGTGTTTGATGGGGACAGTGTCGAGGGAGCTTTACTCTGTATCGAGCCCCGTGCTGTACCTGTCCCTGGAGTGTTTGATGGGGACAGTGTCGAGGGAGCTTTACTCTGTATGTAACCCCGTGCTGTACCTGTCCTGGGAGTGTTTGATGGGTACAGTGTAGAGGGAGCTTTACTCTGTATCTAACCCCGTTCTGTACTTGTTCTGGGAGTGTTTGATGGGGACGGTGTAGAGGGAGATTGACTCTGTATCAAAACCCGTGCTGTAGCTGTCCTGGGAGTGTTTGATGGGGACAGTGTAGAGGGAGCTTTACTCTGTATCTAATCCCGTGCTGAACCTGTCCTCGGAGTGTTTGATGGGGGACAGTGGCGAGGGAGCTTTACACTGTATCTAACCCCGTGCTGTACCTGTCCTGGGACTGTTTGGTGGGGACAGTGTAGTGGAAGCTTTACTCTGTATCTAACCACTTTCATTGCCTGTCCTGGGAGTGTTTGATGGGGGACAGTTTAGAGGAAGCTTTACTCTGGATCTAGCCCCGTGCTGTACCTGTCCTGCGAGTGTTTGATGGGGTCAGTGTCGAGGGAGCTTTACTCTGTATCTAACCCCGTGCTCTCCCTGTCCTGGGAGTGTTTGATGGCGACAGTGTTGGGGGAGCTTTACTCTGTATCTAACTCCATGCTGTACCTGTTCTGGGAGTGTATAATGGGGACAGTGTAGAGTGAGCTTCACTCTGCATCTAACCCCGTGCTGTACCTGTCCTGCGAGTATTTGATGGGGACAGTGTCGAGGGAGCTTTACTCTGTATCTCACCCCGTGCTGTTCCCGTCCTGGGAGTGTTTGATGGGGACAGTGTCGAGGGAGCTTTACTCTGTATCTAACCCCGTGCTGTACCTGTCCTGGCATTGTTTGATGGGGACGGTGGAGAGGGAGCTTTACTCTGTATCTAACACCGTGCTGGGCCTGTCCTGGGAGTGTTTGATGGGGGAGAGTGTAGAGGGAGCTTTACTCTGTATCCACTCCCGTGCTGTATCTGTCGTAGGAGTGTTTGATGGGGACAGTGTCGAGGGAGCTTTACTCTGTATCTAACCCAGTGCTGTATCTGTCCTGCGAGTGTATGAAGGGGACAGTGTCGAGGCAGCTTTACTCTGCATCTAATGCCTTGCTGTATCTGTCCTGGGAGTATTTAATGGCGACAGTTTAGAGGGAGCTTTACTCTGTATCCAACGCCGTGCTGTACCTGTCCTGGGACTGTTTGATGGGGACAGTGGAGAGGGAGCTTTACTCTGTATCTAACCCCTTTCCTTGCCTCTCCTGGGAGTGTTTGATGGGGGACAGCTTAGAGGGAGAATTACTCTGTATTTAACACCGTGCTGTACCAATCCTGGGTTTGTTTGATAGGGACTGTGTAGAGGGAGCTTTACTCTGTATCTAACCCCGTGCTGTACCTGTCCCTCGAGTGTTTGATGGGGACCGTGTAGAGGGAGCTTTACTCTGTATCTAACCCCTTTCCTTGCCTGTCCTGGGAGTGTTTGATGGGGACAGTTTAGAGGGAGCTTTACTCTGTATTTAACCCCGTGCTGTACCTGTCCTGGGTGTGTTTGATGGGGACAGTGTAGAGAGAGCTTTACTCTGTATCTAACCACTTGCTGTACCTGTCCTGGGAGTGTTTGATGGGGGACAGTGTAGAGGGAGCTTTACTCTGTATCTCGCCCCGTGCTGTACCTGTCCCGAGAGTGTTTGATGGGGACAGTGTAGAGGGTGCTTTACTCTGTATCTAACCCCGTGCTGTACCTGTCCTGGGAGTGTTTGATGGGGACAGTGTCGAAGGAGCTTTACTCTGTATCAAACCCCGTGCTGTACCTGTTCTGGGAGTGTTTGATGGGGACGGTGTAGAGTGAGCTTGACTCTGGATCTAACCCCGTGCTGTACCTCTCCTGGGAGTGTTTGAAGGGGGCAGTGTAGAGGGAGCTGTACTCAGTATCTCGCCCCGTGCTGTACCTGTCCTGGGAGTGTTTAATGGGGACAGTGTCGAGGGAGCTTTACTCTGTATCTAACCCCGTGCTGTACCTGTCCCTGGAGTGTTTGATGGGGACAGTGTAGAGGGAGCTTTACTCTGTATCTAACCCCGTGCTGTACCTGTCCCTCGAGTGTTTGATGGGGACCGTGTAGAGGGAGCTTTACTCTGTATCTAACCCCGTGCTGTACCTGTCCCTGGAGTGTTTGATGGGGACAGTGTAGAGGGAGCTTTACTCTGTATCTAACCCCGTGCTGTACCTGTCCTGGGAGTGTTTGATGGGGGGACAGTGTAGAGGGAGCTTTACTCTGTATCTAACCCCGTGCTGTACCTGTCCCTGGAGTGTTTGATGGGGACAGTGTCGAGGGAGCTTTACTCAGTATCTAACCCCGTTCTGTACTTGTTCTGGGAGTGTTTGATGGGGACGGTGTAGAGGGAGATTGACTCTGTATCAAACTCCGTGCTGTACCTGTCCTGGGACTGTTTGATGTGGACAGTGTAGAGGGAGCTTTACTCTGTATCTAATCCCGTGCTGTACCTGTCCTGGGAGTGTTTGATGGGGCACAGTGGCGAGGGAGCTTTACACTGTATCTAACCCCGTGCTGTACCTATCCTGGGACTGTTTGATGGGGACAGTGTAGTGGAATCTTTACTCTGTATCTAACCACTTTCATTGCCTGTCCTGGGAGTGTTTGATGGGGGACAGTTTAGAGGGAGCTTTACTCTGGATCTAGCCCGTGCTGTACCTGTCCTGGGAGTGTTTGATGGGGTCAGTGTCGAGGGAGCTTTACTCTGTATCTAACCCCGTGCTGTCCCTGTCCTGGGAGTGTTTGATGGGGTCAGTGTCGAGGGAGCTTTACTCTGTATCTAACCCCGTGCTGGACCCGTCCTGGGAGTGTTTGATGGGGACAGTGTCGAGGGAGCTTTACTCTGTATCTAACCCCGTGCTGTACCTGTCCTGGCATTGTTTGATGGGGACGGTGGAGAGGGAGCTTTACTCTGTATCTAACACCGTGCTGGGCCTGTCCTGGGAGTGTTTGATGGGGGACAGTGTAGAGGGAGCTTTACTCTGTATCCACTCCCGTGCTGTATCTGTCGTAGGAGTGTTTGATGGGGACAGTGTCGAGGGAGCTTTACTCTGTATCTAACCCAGTGCTGTATCTGTCCTGCGAGTGTATGAAGGGGACAGTGTCGAGGCAGATTTACTCTGCATCTAATGCTTTGCTGTATCTTTCCTGGGAGTATTTAATGGCGACAGTGTAGAGGGAGCTTTACTCTGTAACTAACTCCATGGTGTATCTATCCTGGGAATGGTTTGATCGGGACAGTGTAGAGTGAGCTTCACTCTTCATCTATCCCTGTGCTGTATCTGTCCTGGGAGTATTTAATGGCGACAGTGTAGAGAGAGGTTTACTCTGTATCTAACCCCGTGCTGTACCTGTCCTGGGAGTGTTTGATGGGGGACAGTGGAGAGGGAGCTTTACTCTGTATCTAACCCCGTGCTGTACCTGTCCTGGGACTGTTTGATGGGGACACTGGAGAGGGAGCTTTACTCTGTATCTAACACCTTTCCTTGCCTGTCCTGGGAGTGTTTGATGGGGACAGTTTAGAGGGAGCTTTACTCTGTATTTAACCCCTTGCTGTCCCTGTCCTGGGTGTGTTTGATGGGGACAGTGTAGAGGGAGCTTTACACTGTGTCTAACTCCGTGCTGTACCTGTCCTGGAAGTGTTTGATGGGGACAGTGTCGAGGGAGCTTTACTCTGTATCGAGCCCCGTGCTGTACCTGTCCCTGGAGTGTTTGATGGGGACAGTGTCGAGGGAGCTTTACTCTGTATGTAACCCCGTGCTGTACCTGTCCTGGGAGTGTTTGATGGGTACAGTGTAGAGGGAGCTTTACTCTGTATCTAACCCCGTTCTGTACTTGTTCTGGGAGTGTTTGATGGGGACGGTGTAGAGGGAGATTGACTCTGTATCAAAACCCGTGCTGTAGCTGTCCTGGGAGTGTTTGATGGGGACAGTGTAGAGGGAGCTTTACTCTGTATCTAATCCCGTGCTGTACCTGTCCTCGGAGTGTTTGATGGGGGACAGTGGCGAGGGAGCTTTACACTGTATCTAACCCCGTGCTGTACCTGTCCTGGGACTGTTTGATGGGGACAGTGTAGTGGAAGCTTTACTCTGTATCTAACCACTTTCATTGCCTGTCCTGGGAGTGTTTGATGGGGGACAGTTTAGAGGAAGCTTTACTCTGGATCTAGCCCCGTGCTGTACCTGTCCTGCGAGTGTTTGATGGGGTCAGTGTCGAGGGAGCTTTACTCTGTATCTAACCCCGTGCTCTCCCTGTCCTGGGAGTGTTTGATGGCGACAGTGTTGGGGGAGCTTTACTCTGTATCTAACTCCATGCTGTACCTGTTCTGGGAGTGTATAATGGGGACAGTGTAGAGTGAGCTTCACTCTGCATCTAACCCCGTGCTGTACCTGTCCTGCGAGTATTTGATGGGGACAGTGTCGAGGGAGTTTTACTCTGTATCTCACCCCGTGCTGTTCCCGTCCTGGGAGTGTTTGATGGGGACAGTGTCGAGGGAGCTTTACTCTGTATCTAACCCCGTGCTGTACCTGTCCTGGCATTGTTTGATGGGGACGGTGGAGAGGGAGCTTTACTCTGTATCTAACACCGTGCTGGGCCTGTCCTGGGAGTGTTTGATGGGGGACAGTGTAGAGGGAGCTTTACTCTGTATCCACTCCCGTGCTGTATCTGTCGTAGGAGTGTTTGATGGGGACAGTGTCGAGGGAGCTTTACTCTGTATCTAACCCAGTGCTGTATCTGTCCTGCGAGTGTATGAAGGGGACAGTGTCGAGGCAGCTTTACTCTGCATCTAATGCCTTGCTGTATCTGTCCTGGGAGTATTTAATGGCGACAGTGTTGAGGGAGCTTTACTCTGTATCTAACGCCGTGCTGTACCTAACCTGGGACTGTTTGATGGGGACAGTGGAGAGGGAGCTTTACTCTGTATCTAACCCCTTTCCTTGCCTCTCCTGGGAGTGTTTGATGGGGGACAGCTTAGAGGGAGAATTACTCTGTATTTAACACCGTGCTGTACCAATCCTGGGTGTGTTTGATGGGGACTGTGTAGAGGGAGCTTTACTCTGTATCTAACCCCGTGCTGTACCTGTCCCTGGAGTGTTTGATGGGGACAGTGTCGAGGGAGCTTTACTCTGTATCTAACCCCGTGCTGTACCTGTTCTGGGAGTGTTTGATGGGGACGGTGTAGAGGGAGCTTTACTCTGTATCTAGCCCCGTGCTGTACCTGTCCCTGGAGTGTTTGATGGGGACAGTGGAGAGGGAGATTGACTCTGTATCTAACCCCGTGCTGTACTTGTCCTGGAACTGTTTGATGGGGGACAGTGTGGAGGGAGCTTTACTCTGTATCTAATCCCGTGCTGTACCTGTCCTGGGAGTGTTTGATGGGGGACAGTGGCGAGGGAGCTTTACTCTGTATCTAACCCCGTGCTGTACCTGTCCTGGGACTGTTTGATGGGGACAGTGTAGAGGGAGCTTTACTCTGTATCTAACCCCTTTCCTTGCCTCTCCTGGGAGTGTTTGATGGGGGACAGCTTAGAGGGAGAATTACTCTGTATTTAACACCGTGCTGTACCAATCCTGGGTGTGTTTGATGGGGACTGTGTAGAGGGAGCTTTACTCTGTATCTAACCCCGTGCTGTACCTGTCCCTGGAGTGTTTGATGGCGACAGTGTCGGGGGAGCTTTACTCTGTATCTAACTCCATGCTGTACCTATTCTGGGAGTGTATAATGGGGACAGTGTAGAGTGAGCTTCAGTCTGCATCTAACCCCGTGCTGTACCTGTCCTGCGAGTATTTGATGGGGACAGTGTCGAGGGAGCTTTACTCTGTATCTAACCCCGTGCTGTACCTGTTCTGGGAGTGTTTGATGGGGACGGTGTAGAGGGAGCTTTACTCTGTATCTAGCCCCGTGCTGTACCTGTCCCTGGAGTGTTTGATGGGGACGGTGTCGAGGGAGATTGACTCTGTATCTAACCCCGTGCTGTACTTGTCCTGGAACTGTTTGATGGGGGACAGTGTGGAGGGAGCTTTACTCTGTATCTAATCCCGTGCTGTACCTGTCCTGCGAGTGTTTGATGGGGTCAGTGTCGAGGGAGCTTTACTCTGTATCTAACCCCGTGCTGTCCCTGTCCTGGGAGTGTTTGATGGCGACAGTGTCGGGGGAGCTTTACTCTGTATCTAACTCCATGCTGTACCTATTCTGGGAGTGTATAATGGGGACAGTGTAGAGTGAGCTTCAGTCTGCATCTAACCCCGTGCTGTACCTGTCCTGCGAGTATTTGATGGGGACAGTGTCGAGGGAGCTTTACTCTGTATCTAACCCCGTGCTGTTCCCGTCCTGGGAGTGTTTGATGGGGACAGTGTCGAGGGAGCTTTGCTCTGTATCTAACCCCGTGCTGTACCTGTCCTGGCATTGTTTGATGGGGACGGTGGAGAGGGAGCTTTAGTCTCTATATCTAATCCCGTGCTGTATCTGTCGTAGGAGTGTTTGATGGGGACAGTGGCGAGGGAGCTTTACTCTGTATCTAACCCCGTGCTGTATCTGTCCTGGGAGTGTATGAAGGGGACAGTGTCGAGGCAGCTTTACTCTGCATCTAACCGCTGTCCTTGCCTGTCCTGGGAGTGTTTGATGGGGGACAGTTTAGAGGGAGCTTTACTCTGGATCTAACCCCGTGCTGTACCTGTCCTGGAATTGTTTGATAGGGACGGTGGAGAGGGAGCTTTACTCTGCATCTAATGCCTTGCTGTATCTATCCTGGGAATTGTTTGATCGGGACACTGTAGAGTGAGCTTCACTCTTCATCTATCCCTGTGCTGTATCTGTCCTGGGACTGTTTGATGGGGACAGTGTCGAGAGAGCTTTACTCTGTATCTAACCCCGTGCTGTACCTGTCCTGGGTGTGTTTGGTGGGGACAGTGTAGAGGGAGCTTTACTCTGTATGTAATCCCGTGCTGTACCTCTTCTGGGAGTGTTTGATGGGGGACAGTTTAGAGGGAGCTTTACTCTGTATCTATCCCTGTGCTGTACCTGCCCTGGGAGTGTTTGATGGGGACAGTGTCGAGGGAGCTTTACTCTGTATCTAACCCCGTGCTGTACCTGTCCTGAGTGTGTTTGATGGGAACAGCGTACAGCGAGCTTTACTCTGTATCTAATCCCATGCTGCACCTGTCCTGGGAGTGTTTCATGGGGAACGTGTAGAGGGAGCTTTTCTCTATCTAACCCCGTGCTGTATCTGTCCTGGGAGTGTTTGACGGGGGACAGATTAGAGGGAGCTTAACTCTGTACCTATCCCCGTGCTGTACCTCTCCTGGGAGTGTTTGACGGGGGGCAGTGTAGAGGGAGCTTTACTCTGTATCTAACCCCTTTGCTGTCCCTGTCCAGTGAGTGTTTGATGGGGACAGTGTAGAGGGAGCTTTACTCTGGATCTAACCCCGTGCTGTTCCTGTCCTGGGAGTGTTTGAAGGGGACAGTGTAGAGGGAGCATTACTCTGTATCTAGCCCCGTGCTGTACCTGCCCCTGGAGTGTTTGACGGGGACAGTGTCGAGGGAACTTTACTCTGTATCTAACCCCGTGCTGCATCTGTCCCTCGAGTGTTTAATGGGGATAGTGTCGAGGGAGCTTTACTCTGTATCTAACCCCGTGCTGTACCTGTTCTGGGAGTGTATAATGGGGACAGTGTAGAGTGAGCTTCACTCTGCATCTAACCCCGTGCTGTACCTGTCCTGCGAGTATTTGATGGGGACAGTGTCGAGGGAGCTTTACTCTATATCTAACCCCGTGCTGTACCCGTCCTGGGAGTGTTTGATGGGGCCAGTGTCGAGGGAGCTTTGCTCTGTATTTAACCCCGTGCTGTACCTGTCCTGGGAGTGTTTGATGGGGACGGTGGAGAGGGAGCTTTACTCTGTATCTCACACCGTGCTGGGCCTGTCCTGGGAGTGTTTGATGGGGGACAGTGTAGAGGGAGCTTTACTCTGTATCTAATCCCGTGCTGTATCTGTCGTAGGAGTGTTTGATGGGGACAGTGGCGAGGGAGATTTACTCTGCATCTAATGCCTTGCTGTATCTGTCCTGGGAGTATTTAATGGCGACAGTGTAGAGGGAGCTTTACTCTGTATCTAACTCCATGGTGTATCTATCCTGGGAATTGTTTGATCGGGACAGTGTAGAGTGAGCTTCACTCTTCATCTATCCCTGTGCTGTATCTGTCCTGGGAGTATTTAATGGCGACAGTATAGAGAGAGGTTTACTCTGTATCTAACCCCGTGCTGTACATGTCCTGGGATTGTTTGATGGGGACGGTGTAGAGGGAGCTTTACTCTTTATCTAACACCATGCTGTACCTGTACTGAGTGTGATTGGTGGGGACAGTGTCGAGGGAGCTTTACTCTGTATCTAACCCCGTGCTGTACCTGTCCTGGGAGTGTTTGGTGGGGACAGTGTAGAGGGAGCTTTACTCTGTATCTAACCCCGTGCTGTACCTGTCCTGGGTGTGTTTGGTGGGGACAGTGTAGAGGGAGCTTTACTCTGTATGTAATCCCGTGCTGTACCTCTTCTGGGAGTGTTTGATTGGGGACAGTTTAGAGGGAGCTTTACTCTGTATCTATCCCTGTGCTGTACCTGCCCTGGGAGTGTTTGATGGGGACAGTGTCGAGGGAGCTTTACTCTGTATCTAACCCCGTGCTGTACCTGTCCTGAGTGTGTTTGATGGGAAGAGCGTACAGCGAGCTTTACTCTGTATCTAATCCCATGCTGCACCTGTCCTGGGAGTGTTTCATGGGGAAAGTGTAGAGGGAGCTTTTCTCTATCTAACCCCGTGCTGTATCTGTCCTGGGAGTGTTTGACGGGGGCCAGATTAGAGGGAGCTTAACTCTGTATCTATCCCCGTGCTGTACCTCTCCTGGGAGTGTTTGACGGGGGGCAGTGTAGAGGGAGCTTTACTCTGTATCTAACCCCTTTGCTGTCCCTGTCCAGTGAGTGTTTGATGGGGACAGTGTAGAGGGAGCTTTACTCTGGATCTAACCCCGTGCTGTTCCTGTCCTGGGAGTGTTTGAAGGGGACAGTGTAGAGGGAGCATTACTCTGTATCTACCCCCGTGCTGTAGCTGTCCTGGGAGTGTTTGACGGGGACAGTGTCGAGGGAACTTTACTCTGTGTGAAACCCCATGCTGCAGCTATCCTGGGAGTGTTTGATGGGGGACAGTGTCGGGGGAGCTTTACTCTGTATCTAACCCCTTTCCTTGCCTGTCCTGGGAGTGTTTGATGGGGGACAGTTTAGAGGGAGCTTTACTCTGTATTTAACCCCGTGCTGCAGCCATCCTGGGTGTGTTTGATGGGGACAGTTTAGAGGGAGCTTTACTCTGTATCTAACCCCGTGCTGTGCCTGTCCTGGGAGTGTTTGATGGGGACGGTGGAGAGGGAGCTTGACTCTGCATTAAACTCCGTGCTGTACCTGTCCTGGGAGTGTTTGATGGGGGACAGTGGAGAGGGAGCTTTACTCTGTATATAACCCCGTGCTGTACCTGCCCTGGGACTGCTTGATGGGGACAGTGGAGGGGGAGCTTTACTCACTATCTAACCCCTTTCCTTGCCTGTCCTGGGAGTGTTTGATGGGGGAGCGTTTAGAGGGAGCTTTACTCTGTATTTAACCCCGTGCTGTACCTGTCCAGGGTGTGTTTGATGGGGACAATGTAGAGGGAGCTTTACTCTGTATCTCGCCCCGTGCTGTACCTGTCCCTGGAGTGTTTAATGGGGATAGTGTCGAGGGAGCTTTACTCTGTATCTAGCCCCGTGCTGTACCTGTTCTGGGAGTGTTTGATGGGGACGGTGTAGAGGGAGCTTTACTCTGTATCTAACCCCGTGCTGTACCTGTCCTGGGAGTGTTTGATGCGGACAGTGTAGAGGGAGCTTTACTCTGTATCTAACGCAGTGCTGTACCTGTCCTGGGAGTGCTTGATGGGGACGGTGGAGAGGGAGCTTTACTCTGTATCTAACCCCGTGCTGTACCTGTCCTGGGAGTGTTTGATGCGGACAGTGTAGAGGGAGCTTTACTCTGTATCTAACGCAGTGCTGTACCTGTCCTGGGAGTGTTTGATGGGGACAGTGGAGGGGGAGCTTTACTCTGTATCGAACCCCGTGCTGTGCCTGTCCTGGGAGTGTTTGATGGGGACGGTGGAGAGGGAGCTTGACTCTGCATCAAACTCCGTGCTGTAACTGTCCTGGGAGTGTTTGATGGGGGACAGTGGCGAGGGAGCTTTACTCTGTATATAACCCCGTGCTGTACCTGTCCTGGGACTGCTTGATGGGGACAGTGGAGGGGGAGCTTTACTCTGTATCTAACGCCTTTCCTTGCCTGTCCTGGGAGTGTTTGATGGGGGAGCGTTTAGAGGGAGCTTTAGTCTGTATTTAACCCCGTGCTGTACCTGTCCAGGGTGTGTTTGATGGGGACAATGTAGAGGGAGCTTTACTCTGTATCTCGCCCCGTGCTGTACCTGTCCCTGAAGTGCTTAATGGGGATAGTGTCGAGGGAGCTTTACTCTGTATCTAGCCCCGTGCTGTACCTGTTCTGGGAGTGTTTGATGGGGACGGTGTAGAGGGAGCTTTACTCTGTATCTAACCCCGTGCTGTACCTGTCCTGGGAGTGTTTGATGGGGGACAGTGAAGAGGGAGGTTTACTCTGTATCTAACCCCGTGCTGTACCTGTCCTGGGAGTGTTTGATGGGGACAGTGTAGAGAGAGCTTTACTCTGTATCTAACCCCGTGCTGTACCTGTCCTGGGAGTGTTTGATGGGGGACAGTGTAGAGGGAGCTTTACTCTGTATCTAACCCCGTGCTGTGCCTGTCCTGGGAGTGTTTGATGGGGGGGACAGTGTAGAGGGAGCTTGACTCTGTATCAAGCCCCGTGCTGTACCTGTCCTGGGAGCGTTTGATGGGGGACAGTGTAGAGGGAGCTTTACTCTGTATCTAACCCCGTGCTGTACCTGTCCTGGGACTGTTTGATGGGGACAGTGTAGAGGGAGCTTTACTCTGTATCTAACCCCGTGCTGGACCTGTCCTGGGACTGTTTGATGGGGGACAGTGTAGAGGGAGTTTACTCTGTATCTAACCCCGTGCTGTACCTGTTCTGGGAGTGTTTGATGGGGACGGTGTAGAGGGAGATTGATTCTGTATCAAACCCCGTGCTGTACCTGTCCTGGGAGGGTTTGATGGGGGCCAGTGGAAAGGGAGCTTTACTCTGTATCTAACCCCGTGCTGTACCTGTCCTGGGTGTGTTTGATGCGGACAGTGTAGAGGGAGCTTTACTCTGTATCTAACGCAGTGCTGTACCTGTCCTGGGAGTGCTTGATGGGGACGGTGGAGAGGGAGCTTTACTCTGTATCTAACCCCGTGCTGTACCTGTCCTGGGAGTGTTTGATGGGGACAGTGTAGAGGGAGTTTTACTCTGTATCTAACCCCGTGCTGTGCCTGTCCTGGGAGTGTTTGATGGGGACGGTGTAGAGGGAGATTGACTCTGTATCAAACGCCGTGCTGTACCTGTCCTGGGAGTGTTTGATGGGGGCCAGTGGAAAGGGAGCTTTACTCTGTATCTAACCCCGTGCTGTACCTGTCCTGGGTGTGTTTGATGCGGACAGTGTAGAGGGAGCTTTACTCTGTATCTAACGCAGTGCTGTACCTGTCCTGGGAGTGCTTGATGGGGACGGTGGAGAGGGAGATTTACTCTGTATCTAACCCCGTGCTGTACCTGTCCTGGGAGTGTTTGATGCGGACAGTGTAGAGGGAGCTTTACTCTGTATCTAACGCAGTGCTGTACCTGTCCTGGGAGTGCTTGATGGGAACGGTGGAGAGGGAGCTTTACTCTGTATCTAACCCCGTGCTGTACCTGTTCTGGGAGTGTTTGATGGGGACAGTGGAGAGGGAGCTTTACTCTGTATCTAACCCCGTGCTGTTCCCGTCCTGGGAGTGTTTGATGGGGACAGTGTCGAGGGAGCTTTGCTCTGTATCTAACCCCGTGCTGTACCTGTCCTGGCATTGTTTGATGGGGACGGTGGAGAGGGAGCTTTAGTCTCTATATCTAATCCCGTGCTGTATCTGTCGTAGGAGTGTTTGATGGGGACAGTGGCGAGGGAGCTTTACTCTGTATCTAACCCCGTGCTGTATCTGTCCTGGGAGTGTATGAAGGGGACAGTGTCGAGGCAGCTTTACTCTGCATCTAACCGCTGTCCTTGCCTGTCCTGGGAGTGTTTGATGGGGGACAGTTTAGAGGGAGCTTTACTCTCGATCTAACCCCGTGCTGTACCTGTCCTGGAATTGTTTGATAGGGACGGTGGAGAGGGAGCTTTACTCTGCATCTAATGCCTTGCTGTATCTATCCTGGGAATTGTTTGATCGGGACACTGTAGAGTGAGCTTCACTCTTCATCTATCCCTGTGCTGTATCTGTCCTGGGACTGTTTGATGGGGACAGTGTAGAGAGAGCTTTACTCTGTATCTAACCCCGTGCTGTACCTGTCCTGGGTGTGTTTGGTGGGGACAGTGTAGAGGGAGCTTTACTCTGTATGTAATCCCGTGCTGTACCTCTTCTGGGAGTGTTTGATGGGGGACAGTTTAGAGGGAGCTTTACTCTGTATCTATCCCTGTGCTGTACCTGCCCTGGGAGTGTTTGATGGGGACAGTGTCGAGGGAGCTTTACTCTGCATCTAACCCCGTGCTGTACCTGTCCTGAGTGTGTTTGATGGGAACAGCGTACAGCGAGCTTTACTCTGTATCTAATCCCATGCTGCACCTGTCCTGGGAGTGTTTCATGGGGAAAGTGTAGAGGGAGCTTTTCTCTATCTAACCCCGTGCTGTATCTGTCCTGGGAGTGTTTGACGGGGGACAGATTAGAGGGAGCTTAACTCTGTATCTATCCCCGTGCTGTACCTCTCCTGGGAGTGTTTGACGGGGGGCAGTGTAGAGGGAGCTTTACTCTGTATCTAACCCCTTTGCTGTCCCTGTCCAGTGAGTGTTTGATGGGGACAGTGTAGAGGGAGCTTTACTCTGGATCTAACCCCGTGCTGTTCCTGTCCTGGGAGTGTTTGAAGGGGACAGTGTAGAGGGAGCATTACTCTGTATCTAGCCCCGTGCTGTACCTGCCCCTGGAGTGTTTGACGGGGACAGTGTCGAGGGAACTTTACTCTGTATCTAACCCCGTGCTGCATCTGTCCCTCGAGTGTTTAATGGGGATAGTGTCGAGGGAGCTTTACTCTGTATCTAACCCCGTGCTGTACCTGTTCTGGGAGTGTATAATGGGGACAGTGTAGAGTGAGCTTCACTCTGCATCTAACCCCGTGCTGTACCTGTCCTGCGAGTATTTGATGGGGACAGTGTCGAGGGAGCTTTACTCTATATCTAACCCCGTGCTGTACCCGTCCTGGGAGTGTTTGATGGGGCCAGTGTCGAGGGAGCTTTGCTCTGTATCTAACCCCGTGCTGTACCTGTCCTGGGAGTGTTTGATGGGGACGGTGGAGAGGGAGCTTTACTCTGTATCTCACACCGTGCTGGGCCTGTCCTGGGAGTGTTTGATGGGGGACAGTGTAGAGGGAGCTTTACTCTGTATCTAATCCCGTGCTGTATCTGTCGTAGGAGTGTTTGATGGGGACAGTGGCGAGGGAGATTTACTCTGCATCTAATGCCTTGCTGTATCTGTCCTGGGAGTATTTAATGGCGACAGTGTAGAGGGAGCTTTACTCTGTATCTAACTCCATGGTGTATCTATCCTGCTAATTGTTTGATCGGGACAGTGTAGAGTGAGCTTCACTCTTCATCTATCCCTGTGCTGTATCTGTCCTGGGAGTATTTAATGGCGACAGTATAGAGAGAGGTTTACTCTGTATCTAACCCCGTGCTGTACATGTCCTGGGATTGTTTGATGGGGACGGTGTAGAGGGAGCTTTACTCTTTATCTAACACCATGCTGTACCTGTACTGAGTGTGATTGGTGGGGACAGTGTCGAGGGAGCTTTACTCTGTATCTAACCCCGTGCTGTACCTGTCCTGGGAGTGTTTGGTGCGGACAGTGTAGAGGGAGCTTTACTCTGTATCTAACCCCGTGCTGTACCTGTCCTGGGTGTGTTTGGTGGGGACAGTGTAGAGGGAGCTTTACTCTGTATGTAATCCCGTGCTGTACCTCTTCTGGGAGTGTTTGATTGGGGACAGTTTAGAGGGAGCTTTACTCTGTATCTATCCCTGTGCTGTACCTGCCCTGGGAGTGTTTGATGGGGACAGTGTCGAGGGAGCTTTACTCTGTATCTAACCCCGTGCTGTACCTGTCCTGAGTGTGTTTGATGGGAACAGCGTACAGCGAGCTTTACTCTGTATCTAATCCCATGCTGCACCTGTCCTGGGAGTGTTTCCTGGGGAAAGTGTAGAGGGAGCTTTTCTCTATCTAACCCCGTGCTGTATCTGTCCTGGGAGTGTTTGACGGGGGCCAGATTAGAGGGAGCTTAACTCTGTATCTATCCCCGTGCTGTACCTCTCCTGGGAGTGTTTGACGGGGGGCAGTGTAGAGGAAGATTTACTCTGTATCTAACCCCTTTGCTGTCCCTGTCCAGTGAGTGTTTGATGGGGACAGTGTAGAGGGAGCTTTACTCTGGATCTAACCCCGTGCTGTTCCTGTCCTGGGAGTGTTTGAAGGGGACAGTGTAGAGGGAGCATTACTCTGTATCTACCCCCGTGCTATAGCTGTCCTGGGAGTGTTTGACGGGGACAGTGTCGAGGGAACTTTACTCTGTGTGAAACCCCATGCTGCAGCTATCCTGGGAGTGTTTGATGGGGGACAGTGTCGGGGGAGCTTTACTCTGTATCTAACCCCTTTCCTTGCCTGTCCTGGGAGTGTTTGATGGGGGACAGTTTAGAGGGAGCTTTACTCTGTATTTAACCCCGTGCTGCAGCCATCCAGGGTGTGTTTGATGGGGACAGTTTAGAGGGAGCTTTACTCTGTATCTAACCCCGTGCTGTGCCTGTCCTGGGAGTGTTTGATGGGGACGGTGGAGAGGGAGCTTGACTCTGCATTAAACTCCGTGCTATACCTGTCCTGGGAGTGTTTGATGGGGGACAGTGGAGAGGGAGCTTTACTCTGTATCTAACCCCGTGCTGTCCCTGTCCTGGGACTGTTTGATGGGGACAGTGGAGGGGGAGCTTTACTCACTATCTAACCCCTTTCCTTGCCTGTCCTGGGAGTGTTTGATGGGGGAGCGTTTAGAGGGAGCTTTACTCTGTATTTAACCCCGTGCTGTACCTGTCCAGGGTGTGTTTGATGGGGACAATGTAGAGGGAGCTTTACTCTGTATCTCGCCCCGTGCTGTACCTGTCCCTGGAGTGTTTAATGGGGATAGTGTCGAGGGAGCTTTACTCTGTATCTAGCCCCGTGCTGTACCTGTTCTGGGAGTGTTTGATGGGGACGGTGTAGAGGGAGCTTTACTCTGTATCTAACCCCGTGCTGTACCTGTCCTGGGAGTGTTTGATGCGGACAGTGTAGAGGGAGCTTTACTCTGTATCTAACGCAGTGCTGTACCTGTCCTGGGAGTGCTTGATGGGGACGGTGGAGAGGGAGCTTTACTCTGTATCTAACCCCGTGCTGTACCTGTCCTGGGAGTGTTTGATGCGGACAGTGTAGAGGGAGCTTTACTCTGTATCTAACGCAGTGCTGTACCTGTCCTGGGAGTGTTTGATGGGGACAGTGGAGGGGGAGCTTTACTCTGTATCGAACCCCGTGCTGTGCCTGTCCTGGGAGTGTTTGATGGGGACGGTGGAGAGGGAGCTTGACTCTGCATCAAACTCCGTGCTGTACCTGTCCTGGGAGTGTTTGATGGGGGACAGTGGCGAGGGAGCTTTACTCTGTATATAACCCCGTGCTGTACCTGTCCTGGGACTGCTTGATGGGGACAGTGGAGGGGGAGCTTTACTCTGTATCTAACGCCTTTCCTTGCCTGTCCTGGGAGTGTTTGATGGGGGAGCGTTTAGAGGGAGCTTTAGTCTGTATTTAACCCCGTGCTGTACCTGTCCAGGGTGTGTTTGATGGGGACAATGTAGAGGGAGCTTTACTCTGTATCTCGCCCCGTGCTGTACCTGTCCCTGAAGTGCTTAATGGGGATAGTGTCGAGGGAGCTTTACTCTGTATCTAGCCCCGTGCTGTACCTCTTCTGGGAGTGTTTGATGGGGACGGTGTAGAGGGAGCTTTACTCTGTATCTAACCCCGTGCTGTACCTGTCCTGGGAGTGTTTGATGGGGGACAGTGAAGAGGGAGGTTTACTCTGTATCTCACCCCGTGCTGTACCTGTCCTGGGAGTGTTTGATGGGGACAGTGTAGAGAGAGCTTTACTCTGTATCTAACCCCGTGCTGTACCTGTCCTGGGAGTGTTTGATGGGGGACAGTGTAGAGGGAGCTTTACTCTGTATCTAACCCCGTGCTGTGCCTGTCCTGGGAGTGTTTGATGGGTGGGACAGTGTAGAGGGAGCTTGACTCTGTATCAAGCCCCGTGCTGTACCTGTCCTGGGAGCGTTTGATGGGGGACAGTGTAGAGGGAGCTTTACTCTGTATCTAACCCCGTGCTGTACGTGTCCTGGGACTGTTTGATGGGGACAGTGTAGAGGGAGCTTTACTCTGTATCTAACCCCGTGCTGGACCTGTCCTGGGACTGTTTGATGGGGGACAGTGTAGAGGGAGTTTACTCTGTATCTAACCCCGTGCTGTACCTGTTCTGGGAGTGTTTGATGGGGACGGTGTAGAGGGAGATTGATTCTGTATCAAACCCCGTGCTGTACCTGTCCTGGGAGGGTTTGATGGGGGCCAGTGGAAAGGGAGCTTTACTCTGTATCTAACCCCGTGCTGTACCTGTCCTGGGTGTGTTTGATGCGGACAGTGTAGAGGGAGCTTTACTCTGTATCTAACGCAGTGCTGTACCTGTCCTGGGAGTGCTTGATGGGGACGGTGGAGAGGGAGCTTTACTCTGTATCTAACCCCGTGCTGTACCTGTCCTGGGAGTGTTTGATGGGGACAGTGTAGAGGGAGTTTTACTCTGTATCTAACCCCGTGCTGTGCCTGTCCTGGGAGTGTTTGATGGGGACGGTGTAGAGGGAGATTGACTCTGTATCAAACGCCGTGCTGTACCTGTCCTGGGAGTGTTTGATGGGGGCCAGTGGAAAGGGAGCTTTACTCTGTATCTAACCCCGTGCTGTACCTGTCCTGGGTGTGTTTGATGCGGACAGTGTAGAGGGAGCTTTACTCTGTATCTAACGCAGTGCTGTACCTGTCCTGGGAGTGCTTGATGGGGACGGTGGAGAGGGAGCTTTACTCTGTATCTAACCCCGTGCTGTACCTGTCCTGGGAGTGTTTGATGCGGACAGTGTAGAGGGAGCTTTACTCTGTATCTAACGCAGTGCTGTACCTGTCCTGGGAGTGGTTGATGGGGACGGTGGAGAGGGAGCTTTACTCTGTATCTAACCCCGTGCTGTACCTGTTCTGGGAGTGTTTGATGGGGACAGTGGAGAGGGAGCTTTATTCTGTATCTAACCCCGTGCTGTGCCTGTCCTGGGAGTGTTTGATGCGGACAGTGTAGAGGGAGCTTTACTCTGTATCTAACGCAGTGCTGTACCTGTCCTGGGAGTGTTTGATGGGGACAGTGGAGGGGGAGCTTTACTCTGTATCGAACCCCGTGCTGTGCCTGTCCTGGGAGTGTTTGATGGGGACGGTGGAGAGGGAGCTTGACTCTGCATCAAACTCCGTGCTGTACCTGTCCTGGGAGTGTTTGATGGGGGACAGTGGCGAGGGAGCTTTACTCTGTATATAACCCCGTGCTGTACCTGTCCTGGGACTGCTTGATGGGGACAGTGGAGGGGGAGCTTTACTCTGTATCTAACGCCTTTCCTTGCCTGTCCTGGGAGTGTTTGATGGGGGAGCGTTTAGAGGGAGCTTTAGTCTGTATTTAACCCCGTGCTGTACCTGTCCAGGGTGTGTTTGATGGGGACAATGTAGAGGGAGCTTTACTCTGTATCTCGCCCCGTGCTGTACCTGTCCCTGAAGTGCTTAATGGGGATAGTGTCGAGGGAGCTTTACTCTGTATCTAGCCCCGTGCTGTACCTCTTCTGGGAGTGTTTGATGGGGACGGTGTAGAGGGAGCTTTACTCTGTATCTAACCCCGTGCTGTACCTGTCCTGGGAGTGTTTGATGGGGGACAGTGAAGAGGGAGGTTTACTCTGTATCTCACCCCGTGCTGTACCTGTCCTGGGAGTGTTTGATGGGGACAGTGTAGAGAGAGCTTTACTCTGTATCTAACCCCGTGCTGTACCTGTCCTGGGAGTGTTTGATGGGGGACAGTGTAGAGGGAGCTTTACTCTGTATCTAACCCCGTGCTGTGCCTGTCCTGGGAGTGTTTGATGGGTGGGACAGTGTAGAGGGAGCTTGACTCTGTATCAAGCCCCGTGCTGTACCTGTCCTGGGAGCGTTTGATGGGGGACAGTGTAGAGGGAGCTTTATCTGTATCTAACCCCGTGCTGTACGTGTCCTGGGACTGTTTGATGGGGACAGTGTAGAGGGAGCTTTACTCTGTATCTAACCCCGTGCTGGACCTGTCCTGGGACTGTTTGATGGGGGACAGTGTAGAGGGAGTTTACTCTGTATCTAACCCCGTGCTGTACCTGTTCTGGGAGTGTTTGATGGGGACGGTGTAGAGGGAGATTGATTCTGTATCAAACCCCGTGCTGTACCTGTCCTGGGAGGGTTTGATGGGGGCCAGTGGAAAGGGAGCTTTACTCGGTATCTAACCCCGTGCTGTACCTGTCCTGGGTGTGTTTGATGCGGACAGTGTAGAGGGAGCTTTACTCTGTATCTAACGCAGTGCTGTACCTGTCCTGGGAGTGCTTGATGGGGACGGTGGAGAGGGAGCTTTACTCTGTATCTAACCCCGTGCTGTACCTGTCCTGGGAGTGTTTGATGGGGACAGTGTAGAGGGAGTTTTACTCTGTATCTAACCCCGTGCTGTGCCTGTCCTGGGAGTGTTTGATGGGGACGGTGTAGAGGGAGATTGACTCTGTATCAAACGCCGTGCTGTACCTGTCCTGGGAGTGTTTGATGGGGGCCAGTGGAAAGGGAGCTTTACTCTGTATCTAACCCCGTGCTGTACCTGTCCTGGGTGTGTTTGATGCGGACAGTGTAGAGGGAGCTTTACTCTGTATCTAACGCAGTGCTGTACCTGTCCTGGGAGTGCTTGATGGGGACGGTGGAGAGGGAGCTTTACTCTGTATCTAACCCCGTGCTGTACCTGTCCTGGGAGTGTTTGATGCGGACAGTGTAGAGGGAGCTTTACTCTGTATCTAACGCAGTGCTGTACCTGTCCTGGGAGTGGTTGATGGGGACGGTGGAGAGGGAGCTTTACTCTGTATCTAACCCCGTGCTGTACCTGTTCTGGGAGTGTTTGATGGGGACAGTGGAGAGGGAGCTTTATTCTGTATCTAACCCCGTGCTGTGCCTGTCATGGGAGTGTTTGATGGGGACGGTGGAGAGGGAGCTTGACTCTGCATCAAACTCCGTGCTGTACCTGTCCTGGGAGTGTTTGATGGGGGACAGTGGAGAGGGAGCTTTACTCTGTATCTAACGCCGTGCTGTACCTGTCCTGGGACTGCTTGATGGGGACAGTGGAGGGGGAGCTTTACTCTGTATCTAACCCCTTTCCTTGCCTGTCCTGGGAGTGTTTGATGGGGGAGCGTGTGTAGGGAGCTTTACTCTGTATTTAACCCCGTGCTGTACCTGTCCAGGGTGTGTTTGATGGGGACAATGTAGAGGGAGCTTTACTCTGTATCTCGCCCCGTGCTGTACCTGTCCCTGAAGTGTTTAATGGGGATAGTGTCGAGGGAGCTTTACTCTGTATCTAGCCCCGTGCTGTACCTGTTCTGGGAGTGTTTGATGGGGACGGTGTAGAGGGAGCTTTACTCTGTGTCTAACCCCGTGCTGTACCTGTCCTGGGAGTGTTTGATGGGGGACAGTTTAGAGGGAGGTTTACTCTGTATCTAACCCCGTGCTGTACCTGTCCTGGGAGTGTTTGATGGGGACAGTGTAGAGAGAGCTTTACTCTGTATCTAACCCCGTGCTGTACCTGTCCTGGGAGTGTTTGATGGGGGACAGTGTAGAGGGATCTTTACTCTGTAGCTAACCCCGTGCTGTGCCTGTCCTGGGAGTGTTTGATGGGGGACAGTGTAGAGGGAGCTTTACTCTGTATCTAACCCCGTGCTGTACCTGTCCTGGGACGGTTTGATGGGGACAGTGTCGAGAGAGCTTTACTCTGTATCGAATCCCGTGCTGTACCTGTCCTGGGAGTGTTGATGGGGGACAGTGTAGAGGGAGCTTTACTCTGTATCTAACCCCGTGCTGTGCCTGTCCTGGGAGTGTTTGATGGGGGGGACAGTGTAGAGGGAGCTTGACTCTGTATCAAGCCCCGTGCTGTACCTGTTCTGGGAGTGTTTGATGGGGACGGTGTAGAGGGAGATTGACTCTGTATCAAACCCCGTGCTGTACCTGTCCTGGGAGTGTTTGATGGGGGCCAGTGGAAAGGGAGCTTTACTCTGTATCTAACCCCGTGCTGTACCTGTCCTGGGAGTGTTTGATGCGGACAGTGTAGAGGGAGCTTTACTCTGTATCTAACGCAGTGCTGTACCTGTCCTGGGAGTGCTTGATGGGGACGGTGGAGAGGGAGCTTTACTCTGTATCTAACCCCGTGCTGTACCTGTTCTGGGAGTGTTTGATGGGGACAGTGGAGAGGGAGCTTTACTCTGTATCTAACCCCGTGCTGTGCCTGTCCTGGGAGTGTTTGATGGGGACGGTGGAGAGGGAGCTTGACTCTGCATCAAACTCCGTGCTGTACCTGTCCTGGGAGTGTTTGATGGGGGACAGTGGAGAGGGAGCTTTACTCTGTATATAACCCCGTGCTGTACCTGTCCTGGGACTGCTTGATGGGGACAGTGGAGGGGGAGCTTTACTCTGTATCTAACCCCTTTCCTTGCCTGTCCTGGGAGTGTTTGATGGGGGAGCGTGTAGAGGGAGCTTTACTCTGTATTTAACCCCGTGCTGTACCTGTCCAGGGTGTGTTTGATGGGGACAATGTAGAGGGAGCTTTACTCTGTATCTCGCCCCGTGGTGTACCTGTCCCTGAAGTGTTTAATGGGGATAGTGTCGAGGGAGCTTTACTCTGTATCTAGCCCCGTGCTGTACCTGTTCTGGGAGTGTTTGATGGGGACGGTGTAGAGGGAGCTTTACTCTGTATCTAACCCCGTGCTGTACCTGTCCTGGGAGTGTTTGATGGGGGACAGTGTAGAGGGAGCTTTACTCTGTATCTAACCCCGTGCTGTACCTGTCCTGGGAGTGTTTGATGGGGACAGTGTAGAGAGAGCTTTACTCTGTATCTAACCCCGTGCTGTACCTGTCCTGGGAGTGTTTGATGGGGGACAGTGTAGAGGGAGCTTTACTCTGTATCTAACCCCGCGCTGTGCCTGTCCTGGGAGTGTTTGATGGGGGGGACAGTGTAGAGGGAGCTTGACTCTGTATCAAGCCCCGTGCTGTACCTGTCCTGGGAGTGTTTGATGGGGGACAGTGTAGAGGGAGCTTTACTCTGTATCTAACCCCGTGCTGTACCTGTACTGGGACTGTTTGATGGGGACAGTGTAGAGGGAGCTTTACTCTGTATCTAATCCCGTGCTGTACCTGTCCTGGGAGTGTTTGATGGGGGACAGTGGAGAGGGAGCTTTACTCTGTATCGAACCCCGTGCTGTACCTGTCCTGGGACTGTTTGATGGGGATAGTGGAGGGGGAGCTTTACTCTGTATCTAACCCCTTTCCTTGCCTGTCCTGGGAGTGTTTGATGGGGACGGTGTAGAGGGAGATTGACTCTGTATCAAACCCCGTGCTGTACCTGTCCTGGGAGTGTTTGATGGGGGCCAGTGGAAAGGGAGCTTTACTCTGTATCTAACCCCTTGCTGTACCTGTCCTGGGAGTGTTTGATGGGGACAGTGTAGAGGGAGTTTTACTCTGTATCTAACCCCGTGCTGTGCCTGTCCTGGGAGTGTTTGATGGGGACGGTGGAGAGGGAGCTTGACTCTGCATCAAACTCCGTGCTGTACCTGTCCTGGGAGTGTTTGATGGGGGACAGTGGAGAGGGAGCTTTACTCTGTATCTAACCCCGTGCTGTACCTGTCCTGGGACTGTTTGATGGGGACAGTGGAGGGGGAGCTTTATTCTGTATCTAACCCCTTTCCTTGCCTGTCCTGGGAGTGTTTGATGGGGGAGCGTTTAGAGGGAGCTTTACTCTGTATTTAACCCCGTGCTGTACCTGTCCTGGGAGTGTTTGATGGGGACGGTGTCGAGGGAGCTTTACTCTGTATCTAAACCCGTGCTGTACCTGTCCTGGGAGTGTTTGATGGGGACGGTGTCGAGGGAGCTTTACTCTGTATCTAAACCCGTGCTGTACCTGTCCTGGGAGTGTTTGATGCGGACAGTGGAGAGGGAGCTTTACTCTGTATCTAACGCAGTGCTGTACCTGTCCTGGGAGTGCTTGATGGGGACGGTGGAGAGGGAGCTTTACTCTGTATCTAAGCCCGTGCTGTACCTGTTCTGGGAGTGTTTGATGGGGAAAGTGGAGAGGGAGCTTTACTCTGTATCTAACCCCGTGCTGTGCCTGTCCTGGGAGTGTTTGATGGGGGACAGTGGAGAGGGAGCTTTACTCTGTATATAACCCCGTGCTGTACCTGTCCTGGGACTGCTTGATGGGGACAGTGGAGGGGGAGCTTTACTCTGTATCTAACCCCTTTCCTTGCCTGTCCTGGGAGTGTTTGATGGGGGAGCGTTTAGAGGGAGCTTTACTCTGTATTTAACACCGTGCTGTACCTGTCCAGGGTGTGTTTGATGGGGACAATGTAGAGGGAGCTTTACTCTGTATCTCGCCCCGTGCTGTACCTGTCCTGGGAGTGTTTGATGGGGACAGTGTAGAGGGAGCTTTACTCTGTATCTAGCCCCGTGCTGTACCTGTTCTGGGAGTGTTTGATGGGGACGGTGTCGCGGGAGCTTTACTCTGTATCTAACCCCGTGCTGTACCTGTCCTGGGAGTGTTTGATGGGGGACAGTGTAGAGGGAGGTTTACTCTGTATCTAACCCCGTGCTGTACCTGTCCTGGGAGTGTTTGATGGGGACAGTGTAGAGAGAGCTTTACTCTGTATCTAACCCCGTGCTGTACCTGTCCTGGGAGTGTTTGATGGGGGACAGTGTAGAGGGAGCTTTACTCTGTATCTAACCCCGTGCTGTGCCTGTCCTGGGAGTGTTTGATGGGGGGGACAGTGTAGAGGGAGCTTGACTCTGTATCAAGCCCCGTGCTGTACCTGTCCTGGGAGTGTTTGATGGGGGACAGTGTAGAGGGAGCTTTACTCTGTATCTAACGCAGTGCTGTACCTGTCCTGGGAGTGGTTGATGGGGACGGTGGAGAGGGAGCTTTACTCTGTATCTAACCCCGTGCTGTACCTGTTCTGGGAGTGTTTGATGGGGACAGTGGAGAGGGAGCTTTATTCTGTATCTAACCCCGTGCTGTGCCTGTCCTGGGAGTGTTTGATGGGGACGGTGGAGAGGGAACTTGACTCTGCATCAAACTCCGTGCTGTACCTGTCCTGGGAGTGTTTGATGGGGGACAGTGGAGAGGGAGCTTTACTCTGTATCTAACGCCGTGCTGTACCTGTCCTGGGACTGCTTGATGGGGACAGTGGAGGGGGAGCTTTACTCTGTATCTAACCCCTTTCCTTGCCTGTCCTGGGAGTGTTTGATGGGGGAGCGTGTGGAGGGAGCTTTACTCTGTATTTAACCCCGTGCTGTACCTGTCCAGGGTGTGTTTGATGGGGACAATGTAGAGGGAGCTTTACTCTGTATCTCGCCCCGTGCTGTACCTGTCCCTGAAGTGTTTAATGGGGATAGTGTCGAGGGAGCTTTACTCTGTATCTAGCCCCGTGCTGTACCTGTTCTGGGAGTGTTTGATGGGGACGGTGTAGAGGGAACTTTACTCTGTATCTAACCCCGTGCTGTACCTGTCCTGGGAGTGTTTGATGGGGGACAGTGTAGAGGGAGGTTTACTCTGTATCTAACCCCGTGCTGTACCTGTCCTGGGAGTGTTTGATGGGGACAGTGTAGAGAGAGCTTTACTCTGTATCTAACCCCGTGCTGTACCTGTCCTGGGAGTGTTTGATGGGGGACAGTGTAGAGGGATCTTTACTCTGTATCTAACCCCGTGCTGTGCCTGTCCTGGGAGTGTTTGATGGGGGGGACAGTGTAGAGGGAGCTTGACTCTGTATCAAGCCCCGTGCTGTACCTGTCCTGGGAGTGTTTGATGGGGGACAGTGTAGAGGGAGCTTTACTCTGTATCTAACCCCGTGCTGTACCTGTCCTGGGACTGTTTGATGGGGACAGTGTAGAGGGAGCTTTACTCTGTATCGAATCCCGTGCTGTACCTGTCCTGGGAGTGTTTGATGGGGGACAGTGTAGAGGGAGCTTTACTCTGTATCTAACCCCGTGCTGTGCCTGTCCTGGGAGTGTTTGATGGGGGGGACAGTGTAGAGGGAGCTTGACTCTGTATCAAGCCCCGTGCTGTACCTGTTCTGGGAGTGTTTGATGGGGACGGTGTAGAGGGAGATTGACTCTGTATCAAACCCCGTGCTGTACCTGTCCTGGGAGTGTTTGATGGGGGCCAGTGGAAAGGGAGCTTTACTCTGTATCTAACCCCGTGCTGTACCTGTCCTGGGAGTGTTTGATGCGGACAGTGTAGAGGGAGCTTTACTCTGTATCTAACGCAGTGCTGTACCTGTCCTGGGAGTGCTTGATGGGGACGGTGGAGAGGGAGCTTTACTCTGTATCTAACCCCGTGCTGTACCTGTTCTGGGAGTGTTTGATGGGGACAGTGGAGAGGGAGCTTTACTCTGTATCTAACCCCGTGCTGTGCCTGTCCTGGGAGTGTTTGATGGGGACGGTGGAGAGGGAGCTTGACTCTGCATCAAACTCCGTGCTGTACCTGTCCTGGGAGTGTTTGATGGGGGACAGTGGAGAGGGAGCTTTACTCTGTATATAACCCCGTGCTGTACCTGTCCTGGGACTGCTTGATGGGGACAGTGGAGGGGGAGCTTTACTCTGTATCTAACCCCTTTCCTTGCCTGTCCTGGGAGTGTTTGATGGGGGAGCGTGTAGAGGGAGCTTTACTCTGTATTTAACCCCGTGCTGTACCTGTCCAGGGTGTGTTTGATGGGGACAATGTAGAGGGAGCTTTACTCTGTATCTCGCCCCGTGGTGTACCTGTCCCTGAAGTGTTTAATGGGGATAGTGTCGAGGGAGCTTTACTCTGTATCTAGCCCCGTGCTGTACCTGTTCTGGGAGTGTTTGATGGGGACGGTGTAGAGGGAGCTTTACTCTGTATCTAACCCCGTGCTGTACCTGTCCTGGGAGTGTTTGATGGGGGACAGTGTAGAGGGAGCTTTACTCTGTATCTAACCCCGTGCTGTACCTGTCCTGGGAGTGTTTGATGGGGACAGTGTAGAGAGAGCTTTACTCTGTATCTAACCCCGTGCTGTACCTGTCCTGGGAGTGTTTGATGGGGGACAGTGTAGAGGGAGCTTTACTCTGTATCTAACCCCGCGCTGTGCCTGTCCTGGGAGTGTTTGATGGGGGGGACAGTGTAGAGGGAGCTTGACTCTGTATCAAGCCCCGTGCTGTACCTGTCCTGGGAGTGTTTGATGGGGGACAGTGTAGAGGGAGCTTTACTCTGTATCTAACCCCGTGCTGTACCTGTACTGGGACTGTTTGATGGGGACAGTGTAGAGGGAGCTTTACTCTGTATCTAGTCCCGTGCTGTACCTGTCCTGGGAGTGTTTGATGGGGGACAGTGGAGAGGGAGCTTTACTCTGTATCTAACCCCGTGCTGTACCTGTCCTGGGACTGTTTGATGGGGATAGTGGAGGGGGAGCTTTACTCTGTATCTAACCCCTTTCCTTGCCTGTCCTGGGAGTGTTTGATGGGGACGGTGTAGAGGGAGATTGACTCTGTATCAAACCCCGTGCTGTACCTGTCCTGGGAGTGTTTGATGGGGGCCAGTGGAAAGGGAGCTTTACTCTGTATCTAACCCCGTGCTGTACCTGTCCTGGGAGTGTTTGATGGGGACAGTGTAGAGGGAGTTTTACTCTGTATCTAACCCCGTGCTGTGCCTGTCCTGGGAGTGTTTGATGGGGACGGTGGAGAGGGAGCTTGACTCTGCATCAAACTCCGTGCTGTACCTGTCCTGGGAGTGTTTGATGGGGGACAGTGGAGAGGGAGCTTTACTCTGTATCTAACCCCGTGCTGTACCTGTCCTGGGACTGCTTGATGGGGACAGTGGAGGGGGAGCTTTACTCTGTATCTAACCCCTTTCCTTGCCTGTCCTGGGAGTGTTTGATGGGGGAGCGTTTAGAGGGAGCTTTACTCTGTATTTAACACCGTGCTGTACCTGTCCAGGGTGTGTTTGATGGGGACAATGTAGAGGGAGCTTTACTCTGTATCTCGCCCCGTCCCTACCTGTCCCTGAAGTGTTTAATGGGGATAGTGTCGAGGGAGCTTTACTCTGTATCTAGCCCCGTGCTGTACCTGTTCTGGGAGTGTTTGATGGGGACGGTGTCGCGGGAGCTTTACTCTGTATCTAACCCCGTGCTGTACCTGTCCTGGGAGTGTTTGATGGGGGACAGTGTAGAGGGAGCTTTACTCTGTATCTAACCCCGTGCTGTACCTGTCCTGGGAGTGTTTGATGGGGACAGTGTAGAGGGAGGTTTACTCTGTATCTAGCCCCGTGCTGTACCTGTCCTGGGAGTGTTTGATGGGGACAGTGTAGAGAGAGCTTTACTCTGCATCTAACCCCGTGCTGTACCTGTCCTGGGAGTGTTTGATGGGGGACAGTGTAGAGAGAGCTTTACTCTGTATCTAACCCCGTGCTGTGCCTGTCCTGGGAGTGTTTGATGGGGGGGACAGTGTAGAGGGAGCTTGACTCTGTATCAAGCCCCGTGCTGTACCTGTCCTGGGAGTGTTTGATGGGGGACAGTGTAGAGGGAGCTTTACTCTGTATCTAACGCAGTGCTGTACCTGTCCTGGGAGTGGTTGATGGGGACGGTGGAGAGGGAGCTTTACTCTGTATCTAACCCCGTGCTGTACCTGTTCTGGGAGTGTTTGATGGGGACAGTGGAGAGGGAGCTTTATTCTGTATCTAACCCCGTGCTGTGCCTGTCCTGGGAGTGTTTGATGGGGACGGTGGAGAGGGAGCTTGACTCTGCATCAAACTCCGTGCTGTACCTGTCCTGGGAGTGTTTGATGGGGGACAGTGGAGAGGGAGCTTTACTCTGTATCTAACGCCGTACTGTACCTGTCCTGGGACTGCTTGATGGGGACAGTGGAGGGGGAGCTTTACTCTGTATCTAACCCCTTTCCTTGCCTGTCCTGGGAGTGTTTGATGGGGGAGCGTGTGGAGGGAGCTTTACTCTGTATTTAACCCCGTGCTGTACCTGTCCAGGGTGTGTTTGATGGGGACAATGTAGAGGGAGCTTTACTCTGTATCTCGCCCCGTGCTGTACCTGTCCCTGAAGTGTTTAATGGGGATAGTGTCGAGGGAGCTTTACTCTGTATCTAGCCCCGTGCTGTACCTGTTCTGGGAGTGTTTGATGGGGACGGTGTCGAGGGAGCTTTACTCTGTATCTAACCCCGTGCTGTACCTGTCCTGGGAGTGTTTGATGGGGGACAGTGTAGAGGGAGGTTTACTCTGTATCTAACCCCGTGCTGTACCTGTCCTGGGAGTGTTTGATGGGGACAGTGTAGAGAGAGCTTTACTCTGTATCTAACCCCGTGCTGTACCTGTCCTGGGAGTGTTTGATGGGGGACAGTGTAGAGGGATCTTTACTCTGTATCTAACCCCGTGCTGTGCCTGTCCTGGGAGTGTTTGATGGGGGGGACAGTGTAGAGGGAGCTTGACTCTGTATCAAGCCCCGTGCTGTACCTGTCCTGGGAGTGTTTGATGGGGGACAGTGTAGAGGGAGCTTTACTCTGTATCTAACCCCGTGCTGTACCTGTCCTGGGACTGTTTGATGGGGACAGTGTAGAGGGAGCTTTACTCTGTATCGAATCCCGTGCTGTACCTGTCCTGGGAGTGTTTGATGGGGGACAGTGTAGAGGGAGCTTTACTCTGTATCTAACCCCGTGCTGTGCCTGTCCTGGGAGTGTTTGATGGGGGGGACAGTGTAGAGGGAGCTTGACTCTGTATCAAGCCCCGTGCTGTACCTGTTCTGGGAGTGTTTGATGGGGGCCAGTGGAAAGGGAGCTTTACTCTGTATCTAACCCCGTGCTGTACCTGTCCTGGGAGTGTTTGATGCGGACAGTGTAGAGGGAGCTTTACTCTGTATCTAACGCAGTGCTGTACCTGTCCTGGGAGTGCTTGATGGGGACGGTGGAGAGGGAGCTTTACTCTGTATCTAACCCCGTGCTGTACCTGTTCTGGGAGTGTTTGATGGGGACAGTGGAGAGGGAGCTTTACTCTGTATCTAACCCCGTGCTGTGCCTGTCCTGGGAGTGTTTGATGGGGACGGTGGAGAGGGAGCTTGACTCTGCATCAAACTCCGTGCTGTACCTGTCCTGGGAGTGTTTGATGGGGGACAGTGGAGAGGGAGCTTTACTCTGTATATAACCCCGTGCTGTACCTGTCCTGGGACTGCTTGATGGGGACAGTGGAGGGGGAGCTTTACTCTGTATCTAACCCCTTTCCTTGCCTGTCCTGGGAGTGTTTGATGGGGGAGCGCGTAGAGGGAGCTTTACTCTGTATTTAACCCCGTGCTGTACCTGTCCAGGGTGTGTTTGATGGGGACAATGTAGAGGGAGCTTTACTCTGTATCTCGCCCCGTGGTGTACCTGTCCCTGAAGTGTTTAATGGGGATAGTGTCGAGGGAGCTTTACTCTGTATCTAGCCCCGTGCTGTACCTGTTCTGGGAGTGTTTGATGGGGACGGTGTAGAGGGAGCTTTACTCTGTATCTAACCCCGTGCTGTACCTGTCCTGGGAGTGTTTGATGGGGGACAGTGTAGAGGGAGCTTTACTCTGTATCTAACCCCGTGCTGTACCTGTCCTGGGAGTGTTTGATGGGGACAGTGGAGAGAGAGCTTTACTCTGTATCTAACCCCGTGCTGTACCTGTCCTGGGAGTGTTTGATGGGGGACAGTGTAGAGGGAGCTTTACTCTGTATCTAACCCCGCGCTGTGCCTGTCCTGGGAGTGTTTGATGGGGGGGACAGTGTAGAGGGAGCTTGACTCTGTATCAAGCCCCGTGCTGTACCTGTCCTGGGAGTGTTTGATGGGGGACAGTGTAGAGGGAGCTTTACTCTGTATCTAACCCCGTGCTGTACCTGTACTGGGACTGTTTGATGGGGACAGTGTAGAGGGAGCTTTACTCTGTATCTAATCCCGTGCTGTACCTGTCCTGGGAGTGTTTGATGGGGGACAGTGGAGAGGGAGCTTTACTCTGTATCTAACCCCGTGCTGTACCTGTCCTGGGACTGTTTGATGGGGATAGTGGAGGGGGAGCTTTACTCTGTATCTAACCCCTTTCCTTGCCTGTCCTGGGAGTGTTTGATGGGGACGGTGTAGAGGGAGATTGACTCTGTATCAAACCCCGTGCTGTACCTGTCCTGGGAGTGTTTGATGGGGGCCAGTGGAAAGGGAGCTTTACTCTGTATCTAACCCCGTGCTGTACCTGTCCTGGGAGTGTTTGATGGGGACAGTGTAGAGGGAGTTTTACTCTGTATCTAACCCCGTGCTGTGCCTGTCCTGGGAGTGTTTGATGGGGACGGTGGAGAGGGAGCTTGACTCTGCATCAAACTCCGTGCTGTACCTGTCCTGGGAGTGTTTGATGGGGGACAGTGGAGAGGGAGCTTTACTCTGTATCTAACCCCGTGCTGTACCTGTCCTGGGACTGCTTGATGGGGACAGTGGAGGGGGAGCTTTACTCTGTATCTAACCCCTTTCCTTGCCTGTCCTGGGAGTGTTTGATGGGGGAGCGTTTAGAGGGAGCTTTACTCTGTATTTAACACCGTGCTGTACCTGTCCAGGGTGTGTTTGATGGGGACCGTGTAGAGGGAGCTTTACTCTGTATCTCGCCCCGTCCCTACCTGTCCCTGAAGTGTTTAATGGGGATAGTGTCGAGGGAGCTTTACTCTGTATCTAGCCCCGTGCTGTACCTGTTCTGGGAGTGTTTGATGGGGACGGTGTCGCGGGAGCTTTACTCTGTATCTAACCCCGTGCTGTACCTGTCCTGGGAGTGTTTGATGGGGGACAGTGTAGAGGGAGGTTTACTCTGTATCTAGCCCCGTGCTGTACCTGTCCTGGGAGTGTTTGATGGGGACAGTGTAGAGAGAGCTTTACTCTGCATCTAACCCCGTGCTGTACCTGTCCTGGGAGTGTTTGATGGGGGACAGTGTAGAGAGAGCTTTACTCTGTATCTAACCCCGTGCTGTGCCTGTCCTGGGAGTGTTTGATGGGGGGGACAGTGTAGAGGGAGCTTGACTCTGTATCAAGCCCCGTGCTGTACCTGTCCTGGGAGTGTTTGATGGGGGACAGTGTAGAGGGAGCTTTACTCTGTATCTAACGCAGTGCTGTACCTGTCCTGGGAGTGGTTGATGGGGACGGTGGAGAGGGAGCTTTACTCTGTATCTAACCCCGTGCTGTACCTGTTCTGGGAGTGTTTGATGGGGACAGTGGAGAGGGAGCTTTATTCTGTATCTAACCCCGTGCTGTGCCTGTCCTGGGAGTGTTTGATGGGGACGGTGGAGAGGGAGCTTGACTCTGCATCAAACTCCGTGCTGTACCTGTCCTGGGAGTGTTTGATGGGGGACAGTGGAGAGGGAGCTTTACTCTGTATCTAACGCCGTGCTGTACCTGTCCTGGGACTGCTTGATGGGGACAGTGGAGGGGGAGCTTTACTCTGTATCTAACCCCTTTCCTTGCCTGTCCTGGGAGTGTTTGATGGGGGAGCGTGTGGAGGGAGCTTTACTCTGTATTTAACCCCGTGCTGTACCTGTCCAGGGTGTGTTTGATGGGGACAATGTAGAGGGAGCTTTACTCTGTATCTCGCCCCGTGCTGTACCTGTCCCTGAAGTGTTTAATGGGGATAGTGTCGAGGGAGCTTTACTCTGTATCTAGCCCCGTGCTGTACCTGTTCTGGGAGTGTTTGATGGGGACGGTGTCGAGGGAGCTTTACTCTGTATCTAACCCCGTGCTGTACCTGTCCTGGGAGTGTTTGATGGGGGACAGTGTAGAGGGAGGTTTACTCTGTATCTAACCCCGTGCTGTACCTGTCCTGGGAGTGTTTGATGGGGACAGTGTAGAGAGAGCTTTACTCTGTATCTAACCCCGTGCTGTACCTGTCCTGGGAGTGTTTGATGGGGGACAGTGTAGAGGGATCTTTACTCTGTATCTAACCCCGTGCTGTGCCTGTCCTGGGAGTGTTTGATGGGGGGGACAGTGTAGAGGGAGCTTGACTCTGTATCAAGCCCCGTGCTGTACCTGTCCTGGGAGTGTTTGATGGGGGACAGTGTAGAGGGAGCTTTACTCTGTATCTAACCCCGTGCTGTACCTGTCCTGGGACTGTTTGATGGGGACAGTGTAGAGGGAGCTTTACTCTGTATCGAATCCCGTGCTGTACCTGTCCTGGGAGTGTTTGATGGGGGACAGTGTAGAGGGAGCTTTACTCTGTATCTAACCCCGTGCTGTGCCTGTCCTGGGAGTGTTTGATGGGGGGGACAGTGTAGAGGGAGCTTGACTCTGTATAAAGCCCCGTGCTGTACCTGTTCTGGGAGTGTTTGATGGGGACGGTGTAGAGGGAGATTGACTCTGTATCAAACCCCGTGCTGTACCTGTCCTGGGAGTGTTTGATGGGGGCCAGTGGAAAGGGAGCTTTACTCTGTATCTAACCCCGTGCTGTACCTGTCCTGGGAGTGTTTGATGCGGACAGTGTAGAGGGAGCTTTACTCTGTATCTAACGCAGTGCTGTACCTGTCCTGGGAGTGCTTGATGGGGACGGTGGAGAGGGAGCTTTACTCTGTATCTAACCCCGTGCTGTACCTGTTCTGGGAGTGTTTGATGGGGACAGTGGAGAGGGAGCTTTACTCTGTATCTAACCCCGTGCTGTGCCTGTCCTGGGAGTGTTTGATGGGGACGGTGGAGAGGGAGCTTGACTCTGCATCAAACTCCGTGCTGTACCTGTCCTGGGAGTGTTTGATGGGGGACAGTGGAGAGGGAGCTTTACTCTGTATATAACCCCGTGCTGTACCTGTCCTGGGACTGCTTGATGGGGACAGTGGAGGGGGAGCTTTACTCTGTATCTAACCCCTTTCCTTGCCTGTCCTGGGAGTGTTTGATGGGGGAGCGCGTAGAGGGAGCTTTACTCTGTATTTAACCCCGTGCTGTACCTGTCCAGGGTGTGTTTGATGGGGACAATGTAGAGGGAGCTTTACTCTGTATCTCGCCCCGTGGTGTACCTGTCCCTGAAGTGTTTAATGGGGATAGTGTCGAGGGAGCTTTACTCTGTATCTAGCCCCGTGCTGTACCTGTTCTGGGAGTGTTTGATGGGGACGGTGTAGAGGGAGCTTTACTCTGTATCTAACCCCGTGCTGTACCTGTCCTGGGAGTGTTTGATGGGGGACAGTGTAGAGGGAGCTTTACTCTGTATCTAACCCCGTGCTGTACCTGTCCTGGGAGTGTTTGATGGGGACAGTGTAGAGAGAGCTTTACTCTGTATCTAACCCCGTGCTGTACCTGTCCTGGGAGTGTTTGATGGGGGACAGTGTAGAGGGAGCTTTACTCTGTATCTAACCCCGCGCTGTGCCTGTCCTGGGAGTGTTTGATGGGGGGGACAGTGTAGAGGGAGCTTGACTCTGTATCAAGCCCCGTGCTGTACCTGTCCTGGGAGTGTTTGATGGGGGACAGTGTAGAGGGAGCTTTACTCTGTATCTAACCCCGTGCTGTACCTGTACTGGGACTGTTTGATGGGGACAGTGTAGAGGGAGCTTTACTCTGTATCTAATCCCGTGCTGTACCTGTCCTGGGAGTGTTTGATGGGGGACAGTGGAGAGGGAGCTTTACTCTGTATCTAACCCCGTGCTGTACCTGTCCTGGAACTGTTTGATGGGGATAGTGGAGGGGGAGCTTTACTCTGTATCTAACCCCTTTCCTTGCCTGTCCTGGGAGTGTTTGATGGGGACGGTGTAGAGGGAGATTGACTCTGTATCAAACCCCGTGCTGTACCTGTCCTGGGAGTGTTTGATGGGGGCCAGTGGAAAGGGAGCTTTACTCTGTATCTAACCCCGTGCTGTACCTGTCCTGGGAGTGTTTGATGGGGACAGTGTAGAGGGAGTTTTACTCTGTATCTAACCCCGTGCTGTGCCTGTCCTGGTAGTGTTTGATGGAGACGGTGGAGAGGGAGCTTGACTCTGCATCAAACTCCGTGCTGTACCTGTCCTGGGAGTGTTTGATGGGGGACAGTGGAGAGGGAGCTTTACTCTGTATCTAACCCCGTGCTGTACCTGTCCTGGGACTGTTTGATGGGGACAGTGGAGGGGGAGCTATATTCTGTATCTAACCCCTTTCCTTGCCTGTCCTGGGAGTGTTTGATGGGGGAGCGTTTAGAGGGAGCTTTACTCTGTATTTAACCCCGTGCTGTACCTGTCCTGGGAGTGTTTGATGGGGACGGTGTCGAGGGAGCTTTACTCTGTATCTAAACCCGTGCTGTACCTGTCCTGGGAGTGTTTGATGGGGACGGTGTCGAGGGAGCTTTACTCTGTATCTAAACCCGTGCTGTACCTGTCCTGGGAGTGTTTGATGCGGACAGTGGAGAGGGAGCTTTACTCTGTATCTAACGCAGTGCTGTACCTGTCCTGGGAGTGCTTGATGGGGACGGTGGAGAGGGAGCTTTACTCTGTATCTAACCCCGTGCTGTACCTGTTCTGGGAGTGTTTGATGGGGAAAGTGGAGAGGGAGCTTTACTCTGTATCTAACCCCGTGCTGTGCCTGTCCTGGGAGTGTTTGATGGGGGACAGTGGAGAGGGAGCTTTACTCTGTATATAACCCCGTGCTGTACCTGTCCTGGGACTGCTTGATGGGGACAGTGGAGGGGGAGCTTTACTCTGTATCTAACCCCTTTGCTTGCCTGTCCTGGGAGTGTTTGATGGGGACAGTGTAGAGGGAGCTTTACACTGTATCTAACCCCGTGCTGTACCTGTTCTGGGTGTGTTTGATGGGGACAATGTAGAGGGAGCTTTACTCTGTATCTCGCCCCGTGCTGTACCTGTCCCTGAAGTGTTTAATGGGGATAGTGTCGAGGGAGCTTTACTCTGTATCTAGCCCCGTGCTGTACCTGTTCTGGGAGTGTTTGATGGGGACGGTGTCGCGGGAGCTTTACTCTGTATCTAACCCCGTGCTGTACCTGTCCTGGGAGTGTTTGATGGGGGACAGTGTAGAGGGAGGTTTACTCTGTATCTAACCCCGTGCTGTACCTGTCCTGGGAGTGTTTGATGGGGACAGTGTAGAGAGAGCTTTACTCTGTATCTAACCCCGTGCTGTACCTGTCCTGGGAGTGTTTGATGGGGGACAGTGTAGAGGGAGCTTTACTCTGTATCTAACCCCGTGCTGTGCCTGTCCTGGGAGTGTTTGATGGGGGGGGACAGTGTAGAGGGAGCTTGACTCTGTATCAAGCTCCGTGCTGTACCTGACCTGGGAGTGTTTGATGGGGGACAGTGTAGAGGGAGCTTTACTCTGTATCTAACCCCGTGCTGTACCTGTCCTGGGAGTGTTTGATGGGGGACAGTGGAGAGGGAGCTTTACTCTGTATCTAATGCCGTGCTGCACCTGTCCTGGGACTGTTTGATGGGGACAGTGTAGGGGGAGCTTTACTCTGTATCTAACCCCTTTCCTTGCCTGTCCTGGAAGTGTTTGATGGGGACGGTGTAGAGGGAGATTGACTCTGTATCAAACCCCGTGCTGTAACTGTCCTGGGAGTGTTTGATGGGGGCCAGTGGAAAGGGAGCTTTACTCTGTATCTAACGCAGTGCTGTACCTGTCCTGGGAGTGCTTGATGGGGACGGTGGAGAGGGTGCTTTACTCTGTATCTAACCCCGTGCTGTACCTGTTCTGGGAGTGTTTGATGGGGACAGTGTAGAGGGAGCTTTACTCTGTATTTAACCCCGTGCTGTACCTGTCCAGGGTGTGTTTGATGGGGACAATGTAGAGGGAGCTTTACTCTGTATCTCGCCCCGTGGTGTACCTGTCCCTGAAGTGTTTAATGGGGATAGTGTCGAGGGAGCTTTACTCTGTATCTAGCCCCGTGCTGTACCTGTTCTGGGAGTGTTTGATGGGGACGGTGTAGAGGGAGCTTTACTCTGTATCTAACCCCGTGCTGTACCTGTCCTGGGAGTGTTTGATGGGGGACAGTGTAGAGGGAGCTTTACTCTGTATATAACCCCGTGCTGTACCTGTCCTGGGAGTGTTTGATGGGGACAGTGTAGAGAGAGCTTTACTCTGTATCTAACCCCGTGCTGTACCTGTCCTGGGAGTGTTTGATGGGGGACAGTGTAGAGGGAGCTTTACTCTGTATCTAACCCCGTGCTGTGCCTGTCCTGGGAGTGTTTGATGGGGGGGACAGTGTAGAGGGAGCTTGACTTTGTATCAAGCCCCGTGCTGTACCTGTCCTGGGAGTGTTTGATGGGGGACAGTGTAGAGGGAGCTTTACTCTGTATCTAACCCCGTGCTGTACCTGTCCTGGGACTGTTTGATGGGGACAGTGTAGAGGGAGCTTTACTCTGTATCTAGTCCCGTGCTCTACCTGTCCTGGGAGTGTTTGATGGGGGACAGTGGAGAGGGAGCTTTACTCTGTATCTAACCCCGTGCTGTACCTGTCCTGGGACTGTTTAATGGGGACAGTGGAGGGGGAGCTTTACTCTGTATCTAACCCCTTTCCTTGCCTGTCCTGGGAGTGTTTGATGGGGACGGTGGAGAGGGAGCTTGACTCTGCATCAAACTCCGTGCTGTACCTGTCCTGGGAGTGTTTGATGGGGGACAGTGGAGAGGGAGCTTTACTCTGTATCTAACCCCGTGCTGTACCTGTCCTGGGACTGTTTGATGAGGACAGTGGAGGGGGAGCTTTATTCTGTATCTAACCCCTTTCCTTGCCTGTCCTGGGAGTGTTTGATGGGGGAGCGTTTAGAGGGAGCTTTACTCTGTATTTAACCCCGTGCTGTACCTGTCCTGGGAGTGTTTGATGGGGGACAGTGGAGAGGGAGCTTTACTCTGTATCTAATGCCGTGCTGCACCTGTCCTGGGACTGTTTGATGGGGACAGTGTAGGGGGAGCTTTACTCTGTATCTAACCCCTTTCCTTGCCTGTCCTGGAAGTGTTTGATGGGGACGGTGTAGAGGGAGATTGACTCTGTATCAAACCCCGTGCTGTAACTGTCCTGGGAGTGTTTGATGGGGGCCAGTGGAAAGGGAGCTTTACTCTGTATCTAACGCAGTGCTGTACCTGTCCTGGGAGTGCTTGATGGGGACGGTGGAGAGGGTGCTTTACTCTGTATCTAACCCCGTGCTGTACCTGTTCTGGGAGTGTTTGATGGGGACAGTGTAGAGGGAGCTTTACTCTGTATTTAACCCCGTGCTGTACCTGTCCAGGGTGTGTTTGATGGGGACAATGTAGAGGGAGCTTTACTCTGTATCTCGCCCCGTGGTGTACCTGTCCCTGAAGTGTTTAATGGGGATAGTGTCGAGGGAGCTTTACTCTGTATCTAGCCCCGTGCTGTACCTGTTCTGGGAGTGTTTGATGGGGACGGTGTAGAGGGAGCTTTACTCTGTATCTAACCCCGTGCTGTACCTGTCCTGGGAGTGTTTGATGGGGGACAGTGTAGAGGGAGCTTTACTCTGTATATAACCCCGTGCTGTACCTGTCCTGGGAGTGTTTGATGGGGACAGTGTAGAGAGAGCTTTACTCTGTATCTAACCCCGTGCTGTACCTGTCCTGGGAGTGTTTGATGGGGGACAGTGTAGAGGGAGCTTTACTCTGTATCTAACCCCGTGCTGTGCCTGTCCTGGGAGTGTTTGATGGGGGGGACAGTGTAGAGGGAGCTTGACTTTGTATCAAGCCCCGTGCTGTACCTGTCCTGGGAGTGTTTGATGGGGGACAGTGTAGAGGGAGCTTTACTCTGTATCTAACCCCGTGCTGTACCTGTCCTGGGACTGTTTGATGGGGACAGTGTAGAGGGAGCTTTACTCTGTATCTAATCCCGTGCTGTACCTGTCCTGGGAGTGTTTGATGGGGGACAGTGGAGAGGGAGCTTTACTCTGTATCTAACCCCGTGCTGTACCTGTCCTGGGACTGTTTAATGGGGACAGTGGAGGGGGAGCTTTACTCTGTATCTAACCCCTTTCCTTGCCTGTCCTGGGAGTGTTTGATGGGGACGGTGGAGAGGGAGCTTGACTCTGCATCAAACTCCGTGCTGTACCTGTCCTGGGAGTGTTTGATGGGGGACAGTGGAGAGGGAGCTTTACTCTGTATCTAACCCCGTGCTGTACCTGTCCTGGGACTGTTTGATGAGGACAGTGGAGGGGGAGCTTTATTCTGTATCTAACCCCTTTCCTTGCCTGTCCTGGGAGTGTTTGATGGGGGAGCGTTTAGAGGGAGCTTTACTCTGTATTTAACCCCGTGCTGTACCTGTCCAGGGTGTGTTTGATGGGGACAATGTAGAGGGAGCTTTACTCTGTATCTCGCCCCGTGCTGTACCTGTCCCTGGAGTGTTTAATGGGGATAGTGTCGAGGGAGCTTTACTCTGTATCTAACACCGTGCTGTACCTGTTCTGGGAGTGTTTGATGGGGACGGTGTCGAGGGAGCTTTACTCTGTATCTAAACCCGTGCTGTACCTGTCCTGGGAGTGTTTGATGCGGACAGTGTAGAGGAAGCTTTACTCTGTATCTAACGCAGTGCTGTACCTGTCCTGGGAGTGCTTGATGGGGACGGTGGAGAGGGAGCTTTACTCTGTACCTAACCCCGTGCTGTGCCTGTCCTGGGAGTGTTTGATGGGGGACAGTGGAGAGGGAGCTTTACTCTGTATATAACCCCGTGCTGTACCTGTCCTGGGACTGCTTGATGGGGACAGTGGAGGAGGAGCTTTACTCTGTATCTAACCCCTTTCCTTGCCTGTCCTGGGAGTGTTTGATGGGGGAGCGTTTAGAGGGAGCTTTACTCTGTATTTAACCCCGTGCTGTACCTGTCCAGGGTGTGTTTGATGGGGACAATGTAGAGGGAGCTTTACTCTGTATCTCGCCCCGTGCTGTACCTGTCCCTGAAGTGTTTAATGGGGATAGTGTCCAGGGAGCTTTACTCTGTATCTAGCCCCGTGCTGTACCTGTTCTGGGAGTGTTTGATGGGGACGGTGTAGAGGGAGCTTTACTCTGTATCTAACCCCGTGCTGTACCTGTCCTGGGAGTGTTTGATGGGGGACAGTGTAGAGGGAGGTTTACTCTGTATCTAACCCCGTGCTGTACCTGTCCTGGGAGTGTTTGATGGGGACAGTGTAGAGAGAGCTTTACTCTGTATCTAACCCCGTGCTGTACCTGTCCTGGGTGTGTTTGATGGGGGACAGTGTAGAGGGAGCTTTACTCTGTATCTCACCCCGTGCTGTGCCTGTCCTGGGAGTGTTTGATGGGGGGGACAGTGTAGAGGGAGCTTGACTCTGTATCAAGCCCCGTGCTGTACCTGTCCTGGGAGTGTTTGATGGGGGACAGTGTAGAGGGAGCTTTACTCTGTATCTAACCCCGTGCTGTACCTGTCCTGGGACTGTTTGATGGGGACAGTGTAGAGGGAGCTTTACTCTGTATCGAATCCCGTGCTGTACCTGTCCTGGGAGTGTTTGATGGGGGACAGTGGAGAGGGAGCTTTACTCTGTATCTAACCCCGTGCTGTACCTGTCCTGGGACTGTTTGATGGGGACAGTGTAGGGGGAGCTTTACTCTGTATCTAACCCCTTTCCTTGCCTGTCCTGGGAGTGTTTGATGGGGACGGTGTAGAGGGAGATTGACTCTGTATCAAATCCCGTGCTGTACCTGTCCTGGGAGTGTTTGATGGGGGCCAGTGGAAAGGGAGCTTTACTCTGTATCTAACCCCGTGCTGTACCTGTCCTGGGAGTGTTTGATGCGGACAGTGTAGAGGGAGCTTTACTCTGTATCTAACGCAGTGCTGTACCTGTCCTGGGAGTGCTTGATGGGGACGGTGGAGAGGGAGCTTTACTCTGTATCTAACCCCGTGCTGTACCTGTTCTGGGAGTGTTTGATGGGGACAGTGGAGAGGGAGCTTTACTCTGTATCTAACCCCGTGCTGTGCCTGTCCTGGGAGTGTTTGATGGGGACGGTGGAGAGGGAGCTTGACTCTGCATCAAACTCCGTGCTGTACCTGTCCTGGGAGTGTTTGATGGGGGACAGTGGAGAGGGAGCTATACTCTGTATATAACCCCGTGCTGTACCTGTCCTGGGACTGCTTGATGGGGACAGTGGAGGGGGAGCTTTACTCTGTATCTAACCCCTTTCCTTGCGTGTTCTCTGAGTGTTTGATGGGGGAGCGTGTAGAGGGAGCTTTACTCTGTATTTAACCCCGTGCTGTACCTGTCCAGGGTGTGTTTGATGGGGACAATGTAGAGGGAGCTTTACTCTGTATCTCGCCCCGTGGTGTACCTGTCCCTGAAGTGTTTAATGGGGATAGTGTCGAGGGAGCTTTACTCTGTATCTAGCCCCGTGCTGTACCTGTTCTGCGAGTGTTTGATGGGGACGGTGTCGAGGGAGCTTTACTCTGTATCTAAACCCGTGCTGTACCTGTCCTGGGAGTGTTTGATGCGGACAGTGTAGAGGGAGCTTTACTCTGTATCTAACGCAGTGCTGTACCTGTCCTGGGAGTGCTTGATGGGGACGGTGGAGAGGGAGCTTTACTCTGTATCTAACCCCGTGCTGTATCTGTTCTGGGAGTGTTTGATGGGGAAAATGGAGAGGGAGCTTTTCTCTGTATCTAACCCCGTGCTGTGCCTGTCCTGGGAGTGTTTGATGGGGACGGTGGAGAGGGAGCTTTACTCTGTATCTAACCCTGTGCTGTACCTGTCCTGGGAGTGTTTGATGGGGGACAGTGGAGAGGGAGCTTTACTCTGTATATAACCCCGTGCTGTACCTGTCCTGGGACTGCTTGATGGGGACAGTGGAGGGGGAGCTTTACTCTGTATATAACCCCTTTCCTTGCCTGTCCTGGGAGTGTTTGATGGGGGAGCGTTTAGAGGGCGCTTTACTCTGTATTTAACCCCGTGCTGTACCTGTCCAGGGTGTGTTTGATGGGGACAATGTAGAGGGAGCTTTACTCTGTATCTCGCCCCGTGCTGTACCTGTCCCTGAACTGTTTAATGGGGATAGTGTCGAGGGAGCTTTACTCTGTATCTAACCCCGTGCTGTACCTGTTCTGGGAGTGTTTGATGGGGACGGTGTAGAGGGAGCTTTACTCTGTATCTAACCCCGTGCTGTACCTGTCCTGGGAGTGTTTGATGGGGGACAGTGTAGAGGGAGGTTTACTCTGTATCTAACCCCGTGCTGTACCTGTCCTGGGAGTGTTTGATGGGGACAGTGTAGCGAGAGCTTTACTCTGTATCTAACCCCGTGCTGTACCTGTCCTGGGAGTGTTTGATGGGGGACAGTGTAGAGGGAGCTTTACTCTGTATCTAACCCCGTGCTGTGACTGTCCTGGGAGTGTTTGATGGGGGGGACAGTGTAGAGGGAGCTTGACTCTGTATCAAGCCCCGTGCTGTACCTGTCCTGGGAGTGTTTGATGGGGGACAGTGTAGAGGGAGCTTTACTCTGTATCTAACCCCGTGCTGTACCTGTCCTGGGACTGTTTGATGGGGACAGTGTAGAGGGAGCTTTACTCTGTATCTAATCCCGTGCTGTACCTGTCCTGGGAGTGTTTGATGGGGGACAGTGGAGAGGGAGCTTTACTCTGTATCTAACCCCGTGCTGTACCTGTCCTGGGACTGTTTGATGGGGACAGTGTAGAGGGAGCTTTACTCTGTATCTAACCGCTGTCCTTGCCTGTCCTGGGAGTGTTTGATGGGGGACAGTGTAGAGGGAGCTTTACTCTGTATCTAACCGCTGTCCTTGCCTGTCCTGCGAGTGTTTGATGGGGTCAGTGTCGAGGGAGCTTTACTCTGTATCTAACCCCGTGCTGTACCCGTCCTGGGAGTGTTTGATGGGGACAGTGTAGAGTGAGCTTCATTCTGCATCTAACCCCGTGCTGTACCTGTCCTGGAATTGTTTGAAAGGGACGGTGGAGATGGAGCTTTACTCTGTATCTCGCCCCGTGCTGTACCTGTCCCTCGAGTGTTTAATGGGGATAGTGTCGAGGGAGCTTTACTCTGTATCTAACCCCGTGCTGTACCTGTTCTGGGAGTGTTTGATGGGGACGGTGTAGAGGGAGATTGACTCTGTATCAAACCCCGTGCTGTACCTGTCCTGGGAATGTTTGATGGGGGCCAGTGGAAAGGGAGCTTTACTCTGTATCTAACCCCGTGCTGTACCTGTCCTGGGACTGTTTGATGGGGACAGTGGAGGGGGAGCTTTACTCTGTATCTAACCCCTTTCCTTGCCTGTCCTGGGAATGTTTGATGGGGGAGCGTTTAGAGGGAGCTTTACTCTGTATTTAACCCCGTGCTGTACCTGTCCAGGGTGTGTTTGATGGGGACAATGTAGAGGGAGCTTTACTCTGTATCTCGCCCCGTGCTGTACCTGTCCCTGGAGTGTTTAATGGGGATAGTGTCGAGGGAGCTTTACTCTATATCTAGCCCCGTGCTGTACCTGTTCTGGGAGTGTTTGATGGGGACGGTGTAGAGGGAGCTTGACTCTGTATCAAACCCCGTGCTGTACCTGTCCTGGGAGTGTTTGATGGGGGACAGTGGAGAGGGAGCTTTACTCTGTATCTAACCCCGTGCTGTACCTGTCCTGGGACTGTTTGATGGGGACAGTGTAGAGGGAGCTTTACTCTGTATCTAATCCCGTGCTGTACCTGTCCTGGGAGTGTTTGATGGGGGACAGTGGAGAGGGAGCTTTACTCTGTATCTAACCCCGTGCTGTACCTGTCCTGGGACTGTTTGATGGGGTCAGTGTAGAGGGAGCTTTACTCTGTATCTAACCGCTGCCCTTGCCTGTCCTGGGATTGTTTGATGGGGGACAGTTTAGAGGGAGCTTTACTCTGGATCTAACCCCGTGCTGTACCTGTCCTGCGAGTGTTTGATGGGGTCAGTGTCGAGGGAGCTTTACTCTGTATCTAACCCCGTGCTGTACCCGTCCTGGGAGTGTTTGATGGGGACAGTGTAGAGTGAGCTTCATTCTGCATCTAACCCCGTGCTGTACCTGTCCTGGAATTGTTTGAAAGGGACGGTGGAGAGGGAGCTTTACTCTGTATCTCGCCCCATGCTGTACCTGTCCCTCGAGTGTTTAATGGGGATAGTGTCGAGAGAGCTTTACTCTGTATCTAACCCCGTGCTGTACCTGTTCTGGGAGTGTTTGATGGGGACGGTGGAGAGGGAGCTTGACTCTGTATCTAACCCCGTGCTGTACCTGGCCTGGGACTGTTTGATGGGGACAGTGTAGAGGGAGCTTTACTCTGCATCTAATCCCGTGCTGTACGTGTCCTGGGACTGTTTGATTGGGAAAAGTGGAGAGGGAGCTTTACTCTGTATCTAACCCCGTGCTGGACCTGTCCTGGGACTGTTTGATGGGGACAGTGTAGAGGGAGCTTTATTCTGCATCTAATGCCTTGCTGTATCTGTCCTGGGAGTGTTTAATGGCGACAGTGTAGAGGGAGCTTTACTCTGTATCTAACTCCATGCTGTATCTATCCTGGGAATTGTTTGATCGGGACAGTGTAGAGTGAGCTTCTCTCTTCATCTATCCCTGTGCTGTATCTGTCCTGGGAGTATTTAATGGCGACAGTGGAGAGAGAGCTTTACTCTGTATCTAACCCCGTGCTGTACCTGTCCTGGGATTGTTTGATGAGGACGGTGTAGAGGGAGCTTTACTCTTTATCTAACCCCATGCTGTACCTGTACTGAGTGTGATTGGTGGGGACAGTGTCGAGGGAGCTTTACTCTGTATCTAACCCCGTGCTGTACCAGTCCTGGGTGTGTTTGATGGGGACAGTGTCGAGGGAGCTTTACTCTGTATGTAATCCCGTGCTGTACCTGTTCTGGGAGTGTTTGATGGGGGACAGTTTAGAGGGAGCTTTACTCTGTATCTATCCCTGTGCTGTACCTGTCCTGGGAGTGTTTGATGGGGACAGTGTCGAGGGAGCTTTACTCTGTATCTAACCCCGTGCTGTACCTGTTCTGGGAGTGTTTGATGGGGACGGTGTAGAGGGAGCTTTACTCTGTATCTAACCCCGTGCTGTACCTGTCCTGGGAGTGTTTGATGGGGGACAGTGTAGAGGGAGGTTTACTCTGTATCTAACCCCGTGCTGTACCTGTCCTGGGAGTGTTTGATGGGGACAGTGTAGAGAGAGCTTTACTCTGTATCTAACCCCGTGCTGTACCTGTCCTGGGAGTGTTTGATGGGGGACAGTGTAGAGGGAGCTTTACTCTGTATCTAACCCCGTGCTGTGCCTGTCCTGGGAGTGTTTGATGGGGGGGGGACAGTGTAGTGGGAGCTTGACTCTGTATCAAGCCCCGTGCTGTACCTGTCCTGGGAGTGTTTGATGGGGGACAGTGTAGAGGGAGCTTTACTCTGTATCTAACCCCGTGCTGTACCTGTCCTGGGACTGTTTGATGGGGACAGTGTAGAGGGAGCTTTACTCTGTATCTAATCCCGTGCTGTACCTGTCCTGGGAGTGTTTGATGGGGGACAGTGGAGAGGGAGCTTTACTCTGTATCTAACCCCGTGCTGTACCTGTCCTGGGACTGTTTGATGGGGACAGTGTAGAGGGAGCTTTACTCTGTATCTAACCGCTGTCCTTGCCTGTCCTGGGAGTGTTTGATGGGGGACAGTGTAGAGGGAGCTTTACTCTGTATCTAACCGCTGTCCTTGCCTGTCCTGCGAGTGTTTGATGGGGTCAGTGTCGAGGGAGCTTTACTCTGTATCTAACCCCGTGCTGTACCGTCCTGGGAGTGTTTGATGGGGACAGTGTAGAGTGAGCTTCATTCTGCATCTAACCCCGTGCTGTACCTGTCCTGGGATTGTTTGAAAGGGACGGTGGAGAGGGAGCTTTTCTTTGCATCTCACCCCGCGCTGTACCTGTCCCTCGAGTGTTTAATGGGGACAGTGTCGAGGGAGCCTTACTCTGTATCTAACCCCGTGCTGTACCTGTTCTGGGAGTGTTTGATGGGGACGGTGTAGAGGGAGATTTACTCTGTATCAAACCCCGTGCTGTACCTGTCCTGGGAGTGTTTGATGGGGGACAGTGGAAAGGGAGCTTTACTCTGTATCTAACCCCGTGCTGTACCTGTCCTGGGTGTGTTTCATGCGGACAGTGTAGAGGGAGCTTTACTCTGTATCTAACGCAGTGCTGTACCTGTCCTGGGAGTGCTTGATGGGGACGGTGGAGAGGGAGCTTTACTCTGTATCTAACCCCGTGCTGTACTTGTCCTGGGAGTGTTTGATGGGGACAGTGTAGTGGGAGTTTTACTCTGTATCTAACCCCGTGCTGTGCCTGGCCTGGGAGTGTTTGATGGGGACGGTGGAGAGGGAGCTTTACTCTGTATCTAACCCCGTGCTGTACCTGTCCTGGGACTGTTTGATGGGGACAGTGGAGGGGGAGCTTTACTCTGTATCTAACCCCTTTCCTTGCCTGTCCTGCGAGTGTTTGATGGGGGAGCGTTTAGAGGGAGCTTTACTCTGTATTTAACCCCGTGCTGTACCTGTCCAGGGTGTGTTTGATGGGGACAATGTAGAGGGAGCTTTACTCTGTATCTCGCCCCGTGCTGTACCTGTCCCTGGAGTGTTTAATGGGGATAGTGTCGAGGGAGCTTTACTCTGTATCTAGCCCCGTGCTGTACCTGTTCTGGGAGTGTTTGATGGGGACGGTGTAGAGGGAGCTTGACTCTGTATCAAACCCCGTGCTGTACCTGTCCTGGGAGTGTTTGATGGGGGACAGTGGATAGGGAGTTTTACTCTGGATCTAACCCCGTGCTGTACCTGTCCTGCGAGTGTTTGATGGGGTCAGTGTCGAGGGAGCTTTACTCTGTATCTAACCCCGTGCTGTACCCGTCCTGGGAGTGTTTGATGGGGACAGTGTAGAGTGAGCTTCATTTTGCATCTAACCCCGTGCTGTACCTGTCCTGGAATTGTTTGAAAGGGACGGTGGAGAGGGAGCTTGACTCTGTATCTCGCCCCGTGCTGTACCTGTCCCTCGAGTGTTTAATGGGGATAGTGTCGAGAGAGCTTTACTCTGTATCTAACCCCGTGCTGTACATTTTGTGGGAGTGTTTAATGGGGACGGTGGAGAGGGAGCTTGACTCTGTATCTAACCCCGTGCTGTACATGTCCTGGGACTGTTTGATGGGGACAGTGTAGAGGGAGCTTTACTCTGTATCTAATCCCGTGCTGTACGTGTCCTGGGACTGTTTGATTGGGAAAAGTGGAGAGGGAGCTTTACTCTGTATCTAACCCCGTGCTGGACCTGTCCTGGGACTGTTTGCTGGGGACAGTGTAGAGGGAGCTTTACTCTGTATCTAACCGCTGTCCTTGCCTGTCCTGGGAGTGTTTGATGGGGGACAGTTTAGAGGGAGCTTTACTCTGGATCTAACCCCGTGCTGTACCTGTCCTGGAATTGTTTGATAGGGACGGTGGAGAGGGAGCTTTACTCTGCATCTAATGCCTTGCTGTATCTGTCCTGGGATAATTTAATGGCGACAGTGTAGAGGGAGCTTTACTCTGTATCTAACTCCATGCTGTATCTATCCTCGGAATTGTTTGATCGGGACAGTGTAGAGTGAGCTTCACTCTTCATCTATCCCTGTGCTGTAACTGTCCTGGGAGTATTTAATGGCGACAGTGGAGAGAGAGCTTTACTCTGTATCTAACCCCGTGCTGTACCTGTCCTGGGATTGTTTGATGGGGACGGTGTAGAGGGACCTTTACTCTTTATCTAACCCCATGCTGTACCTGTACTGAGTGTGATTGGTGGGGACAGTGTCGAGGGAGCTTTACTCTGTATCTAACCCCGTGCTGTACCTGTCCTGGAATTGTTTGAAAGGGACGGTGGAGATGGAGCTTTACTCTGTATCTCGCCCCGTGCTGTACCTGTCCCTCGAGTGTTTAATGGGGATAGTGTCGAGGGAGCTTTACTCTGTATCTAACCCCGTGCTGTACCTGTCCTGGGAGTGTTTGATGGGGGCCGGTGGAAAGGGAGCTTTACTCTGTATCTAACCCCGTGCTGTACCTGTCCTGGGTGTGTTTGATGCGGACAGTGTAGAGGGAGCTTTACTCTGTATCTAACCCCGTGCTGTACCTGTCCTGGGTGTGTTTGATGGGGACAGTGTAGAGGGAGCTTTACTCTGTATCTAACGCAGTGCTGTACCTGTCCTGGGAGTGCTTGATGGGGACGGTGGAGAGGGAGCTTTACTCTGTATCTAACCCCGTGCTGTACCTGTCCTGGGAGTGTTTGATGGGGACAGTGTAGAGGGAGTTTTACATCTGTATCTAACCCCGTGCTGTGCCTGTCCTGGGAGTGTTTGATGGGGACGGTGGAGAGGGGGCTTGACTCTGCATCAAACTCCGTGCTGTACCTGTCCTGGGAGTGTTTGATGGGGGACAGTGGAGAGGGAGCTTTACTCTGTATCTAACCCCGTGCTGTACCTGTCCTGGGACTGTTTGATGGGGACAGTGGAGGGGGAGCTTTACTCTGTATCTAACCCCTTTCCTTGCCTGTCCTGGGAGTGTTTGATGGGGGAGCGTTTAGAGGGAGCTTTACTCTGTATTTAACCCCGTGCTGTACCTGTCCTGGAATTGTTTGATAGGGACGGTGGAGAGGGAGCTTTACTCTGCATCTAATGCCTTGCTGTATCTGTCCTGGGAGTTTTTAATGGCGACAGTGTAGAGGGAGCTTTACTCTGTATCTAACTCCATGCTGTATCTATCCTCGGAATTGTTTGATCGGGACAGTGTAGAGTGAGCTTCACTCTTCATCTATCCCTGTGCTGTATCTGTTCTGGGAGTATTTAATGGCGACAGTGGAGAGAGAGCTTTACTCTGTATCTAACCCCGTGCTGTACCTGTCCTGGGATTGTTTGATGGGGACGGTGTAGAGTGAGCTTTACTCTTTATCTAACCCCATGCTGTACCTGTACTGAGTGTGATTGGTGGGGACACTGTCGAGGGAGCTTTACTCTGTATCTAACCCCGTGCTGTACCTGTCCTGGGTGTGTTTGATGGGGACAGTGTCGAGGGAGCTTTACTCTGTATCTAGCCCCGTGCTGTACCAGTCCCTGGAGTGTTTGATGGGGACAGTGTCGAGGGAGCTTTACTCTGTATCTAACCCCGTGCTGTACCTGTTCTGGGAGTGTTTGATGGGGACGTTGTAGAGCGAGCTTGACTCTGGATCTAATACCGTGCTGTACCTGTCCTGGGAGTGTTTGAAGGGGACAGTGTAGAGGGAGCCTTACTCAGTATCTCGCCCCGTGCTGTACCTGCCCCTGGAGTGTTTGATGGGTACAGTGTAGAGGGAGCTTTACTCTGTATCTAACCCCGTGCTGTACCTGTCCTTGGAGTGTTTGATGCGGACAGTGTAGAGGGAGCTTTACTCTGTATCTAATTCCGTGCTGTACCTGTCCTGGGAGTGTTTGATGGGGGACAGTGGAGAGGGAGCTTTAGTCTGTATCTAACCCCGGGCTGTACCTGTCCTGGGACTGTTTGATGGGGTCAGTGTAGAGGGAGCTTTACTCTGTATCTAACCGCTGTCCTTGCCTGTCCTGGGAGTGTTTGATGGGGGACAGTTTAGAGGGAGCTTTACTCTGGATCTAACCCCGTGCTGTACCTGTCCTGCGAGTGTTTGATGGGGTCAGTGTCGAGGGAGCTTTGCTCTGTATCTAACCCCGTGCTGTACCCGTCCTGGGAGTGTTTGATGGGGACAGTGTAGAGTGAGCTTCATTCAGCATTTAACCCCGTGCTGTACCTGTCCTGGAATTGTTTGAAAGGGACGGTGGAGAGGGAGCTTTACTCTGTATCTCGCCCCGTGCTGTACCTGTCCCTCGAGTGTTTAATGGGGATAGTGTCGAGAGAGCTTTACTCTGTATCTAACCCCGTGCTGTACCTGTTCTGGGAGTTTTTGATGGGGACGGTGGAGAGGGAGCTTGACTCTGTATCTAACCCCGTGCTGTACCTGTCCTGGGACTGTTTGATGGGGACAGTGTAGAGGGAGCTTTACTCTGTATCAAATCCCGTGCTGTACGTGTCCTGGGACTGTTTGATTGGGAAAAGTGGAGAGGGAGCTTTACTCTGTATCTAACCCCGTGCTGGACCTGTCCTGGGACTGTTTGATGGGGACAGTGTAGCGGGAGCTTTACTCTGTATCTAACCGCTGTCCTTGCCTGTCCTGGGACTGTTTGATGGGGGACAGTTTAGAGGGAGCTTTACTCTGGATCTAACCCCGTGCTGTACCTGTCCTGAATTGTTTGATAGGGACGGTGGAGAGGGAGCTTTACTCTGCATCTAACCGCTGTCCTTGCCTGTCCTGCGAGTGTTTGATGGGGTCAGTGTCGAGGGAGCTTTACTCTGTATCTAACCCCGTGCTGTACCCGTCCTGGGAGTGTTTGATGGGGACAGTGTAGAGTGAGCTTCATTCTGCATCTAACCCCGTGCTGTACCTGTCCTGGAATTGTTTGAAAGGGACGGTGGAGATGGAGCTTTACTCTGTGTCTCGCCCCGTGCTGTACCTGTCCCTCGAGTGTTTAATGGGGATAGTGTCGAGGGAGCTTTACTATGTATCTAACCCCGTGCTGTACCTGTTCTGGGAGTGTTTGATGGGGACGGTGTAGAGGGAGATTGACTCTGTATCAAACCCCGTGCTGTACCTGTCCTGGGAGTGTTTGATGGGGGCCAGTGGAAAGGGAGCTTTACTCTGTATCTAACCCCGTGCTGTACCTGTCCTGGGAGTGTTTGATGCGGACAGTGTAGGGGGAGCTTTACTCTGTATCTAACGCAGTGCTGTACCTGTCCTGGGAGAGCTTGATGGGGACGGTGGAGAGGGAGCTTTACTCTGTATCTAACCCCGTGCTGTACCTGTCCTGGGAGTGTTTGATGGGGACAGTGTAGAGGGAGTTTTACTCTGTATCTAACCCCGTGCTGTGCCTGTCCTGGGAGTGTTTGATGGGGACGGTGGAGAGGGAACTTGACTCTGCATCAAACTCCGTGCTGTACCTGTCCTGGGAGTGTTTGATGGGGGACAGTGGAGAGGGAGCTTTACTCTGTATCTAACCCCGTGCTTTACCTGTCCTGGGAGTGTTTGATGGGGACAGTGTAGAGGGAGCTTTACTCTGTATCTAACCCCGTGCTGTACCTGTCCTGGGAGTGTTTGATGGGGACAGTGTAGAGGGAGTTTTACTCTGTATCTAACCCCGTGCTGTGCCTGTCCTGGGAGTGTTTGATGGGGGACAGTGGAGAGGGAGCTTTACTCTGTATCTAACCCCGTGCTGTACCTGTCCTGGGAGTGTTTGATGGGGACAGTGTAGAGGGAGTTTTACTCTGTATCTAACCCCGTGCTCTGCCTGTCCTGGGAGTGTTTGATGGGGGACAGTGGAGAGGGAGTTTTACTCTGTATCTAACCCCGTGCTGTGCCTGTCCAGGGTGTGTTTGATGGGGACAGTGTAGAGAGAGCTTTACTCTGTATCTCGCCCCGTGCTGTACCTGTCCCTGGAGTGTTTAATGGGGATAGTGTCGAGGGAGCTTTACTCTGTATCTAGCCCCGTGCTGTACCTGTTCTGGGAGTGTTTGATGGGGACGGTGTAGAGGGAGCTTTACTCTGTATCTAACCCCGTGCTGTACCTGTCCTGGGAGTGTTTGATGGGGACGGTGGAGAGGGAGCTTGACTCTGCATCAAACCCCGTGCTGTACCTGTCCTGGGAGTGTTTGATGGGGGACAGTGGAGGGGGAGCTTTACTCTGTATCTAACCCCGTGCTGTACCTGTCCTGGGAGTGTTTGATGGCGACAGTGTCGGGGGAGCTTTACTCTGTATCTAACTCCATGCTGTACCGATCCTGGGAGTGTATAATGGGGACAGTGTAGAGTGAGCTTCACTCTGCATCTAACCCCCTGCTGTACCTGTCCTGGGAGTGTTTGATGGGGGCCAGTGGAAAGGGAGCTTTACTCTGTATCTAACCCCGTGCTGTACCTGTCCTGGGAGTGTTTGATGCGGACAGTGTAGAGGGAGCTTTACTCTGTATCTAACGCAGTGCTGTACCTGTCCTGGGAGTGCTTGATGGGGACGGTGGAGAGGGAGCTTTACTCTGTATCTAACCCCGTGCTGTACCTGTCCTGGGAGTGTTTGATGGGGACAGTGTAGAGGGAGTTTTACTCTGTATCTAACCCCGTGCTGTGCCTGTCCTGGGAGTGTTTGATGGGGACGGTGGAGAGGGAACTTGACTCTGCATCAAACTCCGTGCTGTACCTGTCCTGGGAGTGTTTGATGGGGGACAGTGGAGAGGGAGCTTTACTCTGTATCTAACCCCGTGCTGTACCTGTCCTGGGAGTGTTTGATGGGGACAGTGTAGAGGGAGCTTTACTCTGTATCTAACCCCGTGCTGTACCTGTCCTGGGAGTGTTTGATGGGGACAGTGTAGAGGGAGTTTTACTCTGTATCTAACCCCGTGCTGTGCCTGTCCTGGGAGTGTTTGATGGGGACGGTGGAGAGGGAACTTGACTCTGCATCAAACTCCGTGCTGTACCTGTCCTGGGAGTGTTTGATGGGGGACAGCGTAGAGGGAGCTTTACTCTGTATCTAACCCCGTGCTGTACCTGTACTGAGTGTGTTTGGTGGGGACAGTGTCGAGGGAGCTTTACTCTGTATCTAACCCCGTGCTGTATTTGTCCTGGGAGTGTTTGATGGGGGACAGATTAGAGGGAGCTTTACTCTGTATCTATCCCCGTGCTGTACCTCTCCTGGGAGTGTTTGACGGGGGACAGTGTAGAGGGAGCTTTACTCTGGATCTAACCCCGTGCTCTACCTGTCCTGGAATTGTTTGATAGGGACAGTGTTTAGGGACCTTTACTCTGGATCGAACCCCGTGCTGAACCTGTCCTGGGAGTGTTTGTTGGGTACAGTGTCGAGGGAGGTTTACTCTGTATCTAACCCCATGCTGCACCTGTCCTGAGTGTCTTTGATGGGGACAGTGTACAGCGAGCTTTACTCTGTATCTAATCCCGTGCTGCACCTGTCCTGGGAGTGTTTCATGGGGACAGTGTAGAGGGAGCTTTACTCTGTATCTAATCCCGTGCTGCACCTGTCCTGGGAGTGTTTGATGGGGACAGTGAAGATGGAGCTTTTCTCTATCTAACACCGTGCTGTATCTGTCCTGGGAGTGTTTGATGGGGGACAGATTAGAGGGAGCTTTACTCTGTATCTATCCCCGTGCTGTACCACTCCTGGGAGTCTTTGACGGGGGACAGTGTAGAGGGATCTTTACTCTGTATCTAACGCCTTTGCTGTCCCTGTCCTGGGAGTGTTTCATGGGGACAGTGTAGAGGGAGCATTACTCTGTATCTAACACCGTGCTGGGCCTGTCCTGGGAGTGTTTAATGGCGACAGTGTAGAGGGAGCTTTACTCTGTATGTAATCCCGTGCTGTACCTGTTCTGGGAGTGTTTGATGGGGACAGTGGAGAGGGAGCTTTACTCTGTGTCTAACCCCTTGCTGCACCTGTACTGAGTGTGTTTCATGGGGACAGTGTACAGGGAGCTTTACTCTGTATATAACCCCGTGCTGTATCTGTCCTGGGTGTGTTTGATGCGGACAGTGTCGAGGGAGCTTTACTCTGTATCTAACGACATGCTGCACCTTTCCTGGGTGTGTTTGATGGGGACAGTGTACAGCGAGCTTTACTCTGTATCTAATCCCGTGCTGCACCTGTCCTGGGAGTGTTTCATGGGGACAGTGTCGAGGGAGCTTTTCTCTATCTAACCCCGTGCTGTACCTGTCCTGGGAGTGTTTGATGGGTACAGTGTCGAGGGAGCTTTACTCTGTATCTAACCCCATGCTGCACCTTTCCTGGGTGTGTTTGATGGGAACAGTGTCGAGGGAGCTTTACTCTGTATCTAACCCCGTGCTGCACCTGTCCTGAGTGTGTTTGATGGGGACAGTGTACAGCGAGCTTTACTCTGTATCTAATCCCGTGCTGCACCTGTCCTGGGAGTGTTTGATGGGGACAGTGTAGAGGGAGCTTTTCTCTATCTAACACCGTGCTATATCTGTCCTGGGAGTGTTTGATGGGGGACAGATTAGAGGGAGCTTTACTCTGTATCTATCCCCGTGCTGTACCACTCCTGGGAGTCTTTGACGGGGGACAGTGTAGAGGGATCTTTACTCTGTATCTAACCCCTTTGCTGTCCCTGTCCTGGGAGTGTTTCATGGGGACAGTGTAGAGGGAGCATTACTCTGTATCTAACACCGTGCTGGGCCTGTCCTGGGAGTGTTTAATGGCGACAGTGTAGAGGGAGCTTTACTCTGTATGTAATCCCGTGCTGTACCTGTTCTGGGAGTGTTTGATGGGGACAGTGGAGAGGGAGCTTTACTCTGTATCTAACCCCTTGCTGCACCTGTCCTGAGTGTCTTTGATGGGGACAGTGTACAGCGAGCTTTACTCTGTGTCTAATCCCGTGCTGCACCTGTCCTGGGAGTGTTTCATGGGGACAGTGTCGAGGGAGCTTTTCTCTATCTCACCCCGTGCTGCATCTGTCCTGGGAGTGTTTGATGGGGGACAGATTAGAGGGAGCTTTACTCTGTATCTAACCCCGTGCTGTACCGCTCCTGGGAGTGTTTGACGGCGGACAGTGTAGAGGGAGCTTTACTCTGTATCTAACCCCTTTGCTGTCCCTGTCCTGGGAGTGTTTGATGGGGACAGTGTAGAGGGAGCTTTACTCTGGATCGAACTCCGTGCTGTACCTGTCCTGGGAGTGTTTGAAGGGGAGAGTGCAGAGGGAGCTTTACTCTGTATCTAACCGCGTGCTGTACCTGTCCTGGGTGTGTTTGATGGAGACAGTGTAGAGGGAGCTTTACTCTGTATCTAACCCCGTGCTGTACCTGTCCTGGAAGTGTTTGATGGGGACAGTGTCGAGGGAGCTTTACTCTGTGTGAAACCCCGTGCTGCAGCTATCCTGGGAGTGTTTGATGGGGGACGCAGTGTAGAGGGAGCTTTACTCTGTATCTAACCCCGTGCTGTACCTGTCCAGGGAGTGTTTGATGGGGGGCGCAGTGTAGAGGGAACTTTACTCTGTATCTAACCCCGTGCTGTATCAGTTCTGGGAGTGTTTGATGGGGACGGTGGAGAGGGAGCTTGACTCTGTATCAGACTCCGTGCTGTACCTGTCCTGGGAGTGTTTGATGGGGGACAGTGGAGAGGAAGCTTTACTCTGTATTTAACCCCGTGCTGTACCTGTCCTGGGAGTGTTTGATGGGGACAGTGTAGAGGGAGCTTTACTCTGTGTCTAACCCCGTGCTGTACCTGTCCTGGGTGTGTTTGATGGGGACAGTGTAGAGGGAGCTTTACGCTGTATCTAACCCCGTGCTGTACCTGTCCCTGGAGTGTTTGATGGGGGGACAGTGTAGAGGGAGCTTTACTCTGTATCTAACCCCATGCTGTACCTGTCCTGGGAGTGTTTGATGGGGACGGTGGAGAGGGAGCTTGACTCTGGATCTAACCCCGTGCTGTACCTGTCCTGGGAGTGTTTGATGGGGACCGTGTCGAGGGAGCTTTACTCTGTATCTAACCCCGTGCTGTACCTGTCCTGGGTGTGTTTGATGGGGACAGTGTAGAGGGAGCTTTACTCTGTATCTAGCCCCGTGCTGTACCTGCCCCTGGAGTGTTTGATGGGGACAGTGCAGAGGGAGCTTTACTCTGTATCTAACCCTGTGCTGTACCTGTCCTGGGTGTGTTTGATGGGGACAGTGTAGAGGGAGCTTTACTCTGTATCTAGCCCCGTGCTGTACCTGTCCCTGGAGTGTTTGATGGGGACAGTGGAGAGGGAGCTTGTCTCTGGATCCAACCCCGTGCTGTATCTGTCCTGGGAGTGTTTGATGGGGAAAGTGTCGAGGGAGCTTTACTCTGTATCTAACCCCGTGCTGTACCTGTCCTGTGAGTGTTTGACGGTGACAGTGTAGAGGGAGCTTTGCTCTGTATCTCGCCCCGTGCTGTACCTGCCCCTGGAGTGTTTGATGTGGGACAGTGTAGAGGGAGCTTAATTCTGTATCTAACCCAGTGCTGTACCTGTCCTGGGAGTGTTTGATGGGGACAGTGTAGAGGGAGCTTTACTCTGTATCTAGCCCGGGCTGTACCTGTCCTGGGAGTGTTTGATGGGGGAAAGTGGAGAGGGAGCTTTACTCTGTATCTAACCCCGTGCTGTACCTGTCCTGGGAGTGTTTGATGGGGGACAGTGCAGAGGGAGCTTTACTCTGTATCTAACCCTGTGCTGTCCCTGTCCTGGGCGTGTTTGATGGGGACAGTGTCGAGGGAGCTTTACTCTGTGTGAAACCCCGTGCTGCAGCTATCCGGGGAGTGATTAATGGGGGCAGTGTCGAGGGAGCTTTACTCTGTATCTCACCCCATGCTGTACCTGTCCTGGGAGTGTTTGATGGGGGACAGTGGAGAGGGAGCTTTACTCTCTATCTAACGCTGTGCTGTACCTGTCCTGGGACTGTTTGATGGGGACAGTGCAGAGGAAGCTTTACTCTGTATCTAACCGTTTTCCTTGCCTGTCCTGGGCGTGTTAGATGGGGGACAGTTTAGAGGGAGCTTTACTCTGGATCTAACCCCGTGCTGTACCTGTCCTGCGAGTGTTTGATGGGGTCAGTGTCGAGGGAGCTTTACTCTGTATCTAACCCCGTGCTGTCACTGTCCTGGGAGTGTTTGATGGCGACAGTGTCGGGGGAGCTTTACTCTGTATCTAACTCCATGCTGTACCGATCCTGGGAGTGTATAATGGGGAGAGTGTAGAGTGAGCTTCACTCTGCATCTAACCCCCTGCTGTTCCTGTCCTGCGAGTATTTGATGGGGACAGTGTCGAGGGAGCTTTACTCTGAATCTAATCCCGTGCTGTACCTGTCCTGGGATTGTTTGATGGGGACGGTGTAGAGGGAGCTTTACTCTGTATCTAACACCGTGCTGGACCTGTCCTGGGAGTATTTGATGGGGGACAGTGTAGAGGGAGCTTTACTCTGTATCTAATCCCATGCTGTATCTGTCGTAGGAGTGTTTGATGGGGACAGTGTCGAGGGAGCTTTACTCTGTATCTAACCCCGTGCTGTATCTGTCCTGGGATTATATGAAGGGGACAGTGTCGAGGCAGCTTTACTCTGCATCTAAAGCCTTGCTGCACCTGTCCTGGGAGTATTTGATGGGGACAGTGCAGAGGGAGCTTTACTCTGTATCTAACCCCGTGCTGTACCTGTCCTGGTTGTGTTTGATCCGGACAGTGTAGAGTGAGCTTCACTCTGCATCTATCCCTGTGCTGTATCTGTCCTGGGAGTATTTAATGGCGACAGTGTAGAGAGAGCTTTACTCTGTATCTAACCCCGTGCTGTACCTTTCCTGGGAGTGTTTGATGGGGGACAGTGTAAAGGGAGCTTTACTCTGTATCTAACCCCGTGCTGTACCTGTACTGAGTGTGTTTGGTGGGGACAGTGTCGAGGGAGCTTTACTCTGTATCTAACCCCGTGCTGTATCTGTCCTGGGAGTGTTTGATGGGGGACAGATTAGAGGGAGCTTTACTCTGTATCTATCCCCGTGCTGTCCCTGTCCTGGGAGTGTTTGATGGGGACAGTGTAGAGGGAGCTTTTCTCTGGATCTAACCTCATGCTGTACCTGTCCTGGGAGTGTTTCAAGGGGACAGCGTAGAGGGAGCTTTACTCTGTATCTAACCCCGTGCTGTACCTGTCCTGGGAGTGTTTGAAGGGGACAGTGTAGAGGGAGCTTTACTCTGTATCGAGCCCCGTGCTGTACCTGCCCCTGGAGTGTTTGATGGGGACAGTGTAGAGGGAGCTTTACTCTGTATCTAACCCCGTGCTGTACCTGTCCTGGGAGTGCTTGAAGGGGACAGTGTAGACGGAGCTTTACTCTGTATCTCGCCCCGTGCTGTACCTGCCCCTGGAGTATTTGATGGGGACAGTGTCGAGGGAGCTTTACTTTGTTGTGAATATTTATATTTGAAAGTCCAATAGGAAGAGTCAGGGGTCTTGTCGTTGTAGTTTCCTCTCAGGGTCTGATGAGTTGAAGAATTGCAGTAAGGGGATATTTCAGCAGATTTTTCAGCTGCTGCCTGAAGTGAGTCTGTGTCACAGCATAAATGGCAGTGTTTGTACAACAACTTGTGAGTTGCAGCATGAAACCAAATTCCAGAACATAGAAATCTAACCATACCGACTGATAGCCCAAATAATACATCCGACTCCATATAGAATAAACCATTAATGTCGACCATAAGAGGATGAAATTGGCTGAGATAACAAACAGTAAAATGATGGATTTCCTGCGACTCTCCATCTCAGGGTCTCTGGGATTCTCCCCACTGCTGTGAGCCCGGAGTCTCCTGCGGGCTCTGCTGCTCCTTAAAATGTGTCTGACGGTGAAAACGTTGAGCAGCAGAATCAGGACGAACGGGACAGCCGGGGTTAGAATGTTGTGGAGGAACTCGATTGTTCCCCAGACCGGAGATTCCATCACATCCACTGTGACCTCACAAAACCAGGGTTCGTTCCCCAGCCGATATCTATTTAATAACATAAAATACCAGGAAATGTTCTTTAAACAGCTCAGCACCGTCACTGTTCCCAGAACCACAGCCGCCGGTTTCTCACTGCAATATTTACTCTTCAGCTTGGGGCAGCAAATGGCCACAAATCGATCAAAGGTGAAAGTGACGGTGAACCAGACAGAACAGTCAGTGGCTGCATAAAGCAGGACGGCGTGGATGTTACACACGGGGACCCAGTACAGGAAATAAAACTGTTCCCAATAAAGAATGGGAATGTGTCTGAATATCAGGTCGAGGATAACGACCAGCAGATCCCCCGCTGACATGGCCACCAGGTAACGAGTCACACATTTGGACAGACCACAGTTTCTGCTCGTCAGTGTCACAATTGTGATTATGTTCACTGTGAGGAAGGGAAATAAAGACTAAAATTAGACAGGATTCAGGGAAAGAAGTTACCATTTGGACTGAGGATGGGTTGAAATAAAAAAGAATGTACACACATAAAATCACTTATTTTTTTTAAACCAGCACGTCTTTTGCAGTGTGAGAGGAAAGTGGAGCATCCGGAGGAAACCCACACAGACACGGGGAGAAGGTCCAAACTCCACACAGACAGTGACCCAAGCCTGGAATTGAACCCAGGTCCCTGACGCTGTGAATCAGCAGTGCTAACCACTGTGTCACCGTGCTGCTCCATGGTAGCAACACAGTGGTCTACATTTGGGAGCGAGATTTCCGGGGAGTCCACAACATTGACCCTCACTCAGCTACAAGTAAATAGCCCCCCTCCCTTGTGGGGGATTTGGAGGGTATGAAGGATGAGGGAGTAAACCTTACAGAAAATCCAGACTGGAGTCCTGTAGATGGTAATCTGTCGTCTCTCAGACAGTTTACTGACAACCTCTGCAACAGAGCTGGTACCAAAGAGGGCTGGTTTGACCCTTGCCTCTGGACAATACTAACAATTGGCAGAGGGAGATCCTGATGCCTTGACAGCACAGAATCTCTATTATATTTACACAGAACTGTACCCTGGAGAGGAGATCACAGCATTGTGGCCACTGTTAGCGCAACACAGGAAAAAATAGTAATCTCACACTCGATTGACACAGAACACAACTTCCAGTGTTTGCTCTGAAGAGTGGGAGAAAGCTTCAGGGTTCAGCGAATCGCTATCGTCCATAATGCTCAGTGCGATTACTGCTGTCCCACCTTGGTCTACTGGACCAGTGCAGCTGCATCAGTCCTCTATCGGCAGGAAGGTTGCCAATCTATGCACCAGGTAAAACTCAAACAAAGGCCAGTACCAAAGGAAAAGCCAAGCAGGCTGCCTTAATGCCTATCGTCCGGTGACTCTGATGTCCAATGTTATGAAATGCATCAAAAGGTTAGTCATGGCATGAATCAGTTCCGGCTTCCCAGATTGCCTGGATCCACGACAGTTCACCGACATCCACCACAGGTCCACAATGCCATCTCCCTGGCCCGACAGTGAACCCTGGAACACAGACTCGTGTGTATCAACTACAGCTCAGCCTGCAACACCATTAGTCCTACGAAACTCATGTCCAAAGTCCGTGGCCCTGGGCTGGGCTCCTGCCTCTGCAATTGGATCCTCAACTTCCTAATCCATAGACAGCAAAATTAAGGACAATCAACAACATCTCCTTCACAATCATCCTGAACAGCGGTGCCCCGTAAGGCTGCGTCCTCAGCCCCTTACTATAATCCTGATACACTGGTGACTGTGTGGCCAAATTCCCCTGGAACTCCATTTCCAAGTTTGCTGATGACACCTGCAGTGGGTCGGAGGAAGAGACAGAGAATCTGGTGAACTGGGGCATCAACAATAATCTCTTCCTCAATGTCAACAAAGCAAATCGACTTCTGGAAGCCTAGTGGAGTACATGCCCCGATCTACATCAATGGGATGAAGTTGAAATAGTCGAGAGCTTCACGTTTTAGGGTCCACATCACGAAAAACCTTTCCTGGTTCCTCCATGACGTCCCTACAATTAAAAAAGTCTCCGAACGCCTCTATTTTCTCAAAGGTTTAGGGACATTTGGCATGTCAGCTGCGACTCTCATCAACTTTTACAGATGCACCATAAGTAACATTCTAGCTTGGTATGGCTCCTGCTCTGTCCAAGACTGCGAGAAACTTCAAAGCTTGGTGAATGCAGACCAGTCCATCACTCAAACCAACCTCCCACTCATTAACTCTGTCTAAACCTCCCGTTACCTCACAAAAGCAACCAGCCTAATTCAGGAATAGCGCACCACGGACATCAACTTTTCCCACTTGTTCCATCAGAGAAAAAGATAAAAAATATGTGGGGACATGGACCAACCGACTCATAGAATCATAGAATCACTACAGTGCAGAAGGGGGCCATTTGACCCATCGAGTCTACACCGACAACAATCCCACCCAGGTCCTATCCCCGAAATCCCACATATGCACCCTGCTAATCCCCCAAACATACATATCCCAGGACGCTAATGGGCAGTTAACATGGCCAATCAACCTAACCTGCACATTTTGGACTGTGGGGGAAAACTGGAGCATCCGGAGCAAACCCATGCGCATACGGGTGGAATGTGCAAATTCCACACAGACAGTGATCCAAGCCGGGAATCGAACTCAGGTTCCTGTGAGACAGCAGCGCTAACCATTGTGCCACCATGCTGCCGACTCAGGAACAGCTTCTCTGCTGCCATCAGACGTTTGAATGGACCCACATTGCATTAAGATGATCTTTTACTACATCCTAGCTATGACTGCAACATTACATTCTGCCCTCTCTCCTTCTCTATGTACAGTATGCTTTGTCTGTATGGCACTCAAGCAACAACACTTTTCACTTTATATCCAATGTTATGAAATGCATCAAAAGGTTAGTCATGGCATGAATCAATTCCGGCCTCCCAGATTGCCTGGATACACTACAGTTCACCAACCTCCCCAACAGGTCCACAGACACCATCTCCCTGGCCCAACACTGAACTATGTAACACTGTAACCCTGAACATAGAGAAGGAGAGAGTGCAGAATGTAATGTTGGACTCAGAGCTCGGGTGTAGAATAAGATCATCTGAATGCGATGTGGGTCCATTAAAACGTCAGATGGCAGCAGAGAAGAAGCTGTTCCTGAGTCGGCAGCATGGTGGCACAATGGTTCGCACTGCTGTCTCACAGGGACCTGAGTTCGATTCCCGGCTTGGATCACATATTTATTATTTGTGAAAATAATAAACCAAATCAATTCAAATAAAATCAGTCTTTCGCAACTCAAGCTGAAACATCAGCACGATGTGCCCTGACCTTACCAATGAACTTATGCAGGTTGATGATGTACACGGGACGGCTGTGACCGCGACTGAATTTACAAGGCTGAATGTGGACATTGGGGAGCTGCGAGAAACTGGACTTGCTCACAGTGGATTCTTTCCAGAGGAACACCACACGTTCTTGTAATAGGAGAAATCCCAACAGGCGAGATGTGAGAATGGAACAAAGTTTAAAAAGAAGCTTCACTGGTGCTGATGGAATCCCAGGAATTGAAATGGGATCCCTGATGCTGTGAGGCAGCAGTGCTAACCACTGTGCCATACTGCCAACCTGCAAGGTGCCCTGGAGATATCCAAGATCACGGCCAGGACACCATCATCACCATATCCGTGATAGGGAAATGATTGGAAAACAATCTGAGGGACAGAATTAATCTCCACTTCGAGAGGTAAGGATGTATGAACAATAGTCAGCATTCCTTTGACAGGGGGAGATCATGTCTAACAATTCGCTGGAATATATTGAGGAGGTGACTGGATGAGGAGATGAGGGAAGTGCAGTCGATGTAGTCTACGTGTTCTTCAGAAAAGCTTTTGACAAATATGGAAGACTGAACAAGGAAGTGATTCCGATTGGAACCAGGTCAATTTGGTAAATTATATTCAAAATGGCTGAGTGGCAGAGGGTGATGGTGGAAGGTTGTTTGTGTGACTGCAAGCCTGTGTTCAGTGGGGTTCCACAGGGATCGATGCTGGGTCCCTTGCTGTTTGTAGTGTACATTGATGGTCGAGACATGAATGTGTGAGGTGTGATCAGTAAGTTTGCAGATGATACAAAAATTGGTGGTGTGGTAAATATTGAGGAGGAAAGCCTTAGATTACAGGAATCATAGAATCCTACAGTGCAGAAGGAGGCCATTCAGCCCATCGAGTCTGCACTGAGCACAATCCCACCCAGGTGATATCCCCTGAACCCCATGCATTTACCCAAGCAATTCTCCCTGACAGTCAGTCCAGTATATCCTGGCCAATCCACCTAACCCACAAGTCTTCTGACTGTGGGCGGAAACTGGAGCACCCGGAGGAAACCCATGCAGACACGGGGAGAATGTGCAAACTCCACACAGATGTGGTCCAAGCCAGAAATGGAACACACGTCCCTGGCGCTGTGGGGCAGCAGTGCTAACCACTGTGCCACCGTGCTGAGGAAACTGAAAGGCTGGGCAAATGGGCAAATGTAATTTACACCTGACCAATGTGAGGCCATGCATTTGGGACGACTATCCGGGCAAGGAAATGCACCATGTCCGGTCGAGTCTGAGGAAGTGCAGAGGACCAGAATGAATTTGGGGTGCAGATATGTGGATCCCTAATAGCAGCAAGACAGGTAGATGAGGTGGTTAAGACGACATGTAGGATACTTGCCTTTAGCAGCTGCAGCACAGAATATAAGAGCTGGGAGGTGATGATGGAAATGTATAAAACGCTGGTTAGACCAGAGCAAGAGAACTGTGCACAGCTCTGGTCATCACACTACAGGAAGGATGTGATTACACTGGAGACGGTGGAGAGGAGATTCACCAGGATGCTGCCTGGGCTGGAGAGTTTCAGCTATGAGGAGAGGCTGGTTAGGCTGGGTTTTTTACCTTAGAGCAGAGACGGCTGGAGGTGGAGCGGGTGTAGTGGGTGGTGGTGGGGAATGCTTTCAGGTGGGGGCGGGGGGTGGGGGACTGAGTGATATGAACAAAAGTATGTGGCACACGGATAGGAAGAAACCTTTTCCCTTCAGTAGAGGTGTCAATAACCAGAGGGGCGTGGATTTAAGGTAAAGGGCAGATTTTTGTGTGGATTTGAGGGAAGATGTTTCCATCCACAGGGTGCTGGGATCTGCAGCTCACGGCCTGAAAGGATGGTAGAAGCGGGAACAACCACAAGAGGCATTTAGATCAGCAACTCAAACGCCAGAGCATATAATTATTAAACTAGAACGAGTGCAGAAAAGATTAACTAGGATGCTACTGGGACTTGATGGATTGAGTTATAAGGAGAGGCTGAATAGACTGGGACTTTTTCCCTGGAGCGTCGGAGGCAGAGGGGCGATCTTATAGAGGTCTATAAAATAATGAGGAGCACAGATCAGCGAGATAGTCAATATATTTTCCCCAAGGTAGGGGAGTCTAAAACGAGATGGCACAGGTTTAAGGAGAGAGGGGAAAGATACAAAAGGGTCCAGAGGGGCAAATTTTTCACACAGAGGGTGGTGAGTGTCTGGAACGAGCTGCCAGAGGCAGCAGTAGAGGCGGGTCCAATTTTATTTTTTAAAAAGCGTTTAGACAGTTAAATTGGTACGATGGGTATCGAGGGATATCGGGCAAATGTGGGCAATTGGGATTACTTTAGGGGTTTTAAAAGAAAAGGCGGCATGGATAAGATGGGCCAAAGGGCCTGTTTCCATTCTGTAAACTCTATGACAAGGCTGTGGATCGAGTGCTGGAAAATGGGATTGGATTGGATAGGTGTTTGATGACCAGTTCAGACAAAATGGCCGAATGGCCTCATTTTGTGCTGTTAAAACTCGATGGCTGTTAGGCCACCCACAGCAGTGGCCCCATCACTTGCAGCTCTCACAGCGCTGGCTGGGATACCGACCACCTCCCAAACCTATCTGGTTGCAAATGCGCAATTGCAGCCAGCAGTGAGCTGCCTGGTCTGAGAGAGACATCTGTCAGCTCTCTGCTGCTGCAGCTCGCTTCAACACAGCAGCTGCCCCCAGGTAGTCCGGGGGTCCTCAGCTCTTTCTGAGCAGCCCCCGACCAGATATAGACCCAGCCCCCTCCCCACTACCTGGACCAATCACCCTCCATTCCCCCACACCAATTGCATGCAGAGTGTCAGCAGGGCACCTCTCCCTAACCCACTGTGCATGCAGAGAGGCAGCGAGACCCCTCCCTACCCCACTGTGCATGCAGAGAGGCAGTGATGCCCCCTCCCTGCCTCCACCAATCACGTGCAGAGCGGCAGCGGGGACCACCCCACCCCACAGACAGCGGGCAGTGTGGTAACGGGACCCTCTCCCACCCAGCAACTACGTTCAGAGTCGGCCCCGCTACCTTCAGGCTCCGCCCCGGTAGACCCCGCCACCTCATGCCCCACTCCCTGGTACTGCCCGGTGTGCATTGCCCAAGGGGCACCTACCTTTGCCCTCGACCTTGCCCAGTGCCCTCAATGGCCTTCAGTTCTCCCGGCGAGGTCATCATGACTCGTCCTCATACATGTGGCCAGCTGTTTTCCTCACCGGACCCAACCTCTCCCGGTGAGGCTGCAAAGGCAAGTGTGGCGCACAATTCCATCCCAGGCTCGCTAATTTCATTTCAATTTGTTTTAAAATAGATTTAAATAATTTATTCAGCCTCTTGCCGGAAATGGGCAGGAGACTGAATCCGCTGTTTATCCATTGCCGGTGAAGATTGCAAGAGGTGAGAAATGGGACGTGGACCTGAGTTCCAGGCTGTCACGCGGTTTTACTTGATCACCCCACCATCAATGGACAGGGGGTAGCTGTTATCCTGCCGCCACCCCCCCCCCCCTTACCGTGTGTGTGTTGGGTGTGTCTATATTGTCTGTACCAGTATGCATGTGTGTGTGTGCGTGTTTGTGTGTGAGCGACAGGGTACCTGACGAGTGTTCCTAAGTGTGCGTTATTCTGGAGTGTTGCAGCAATTTTGCTTCTTGAATTTGTGTGTGAGTGGGAGTAAGTGTCTAAATCTGATAGCTTCTATCAACAAATGTGTGTATTAATGTATGTGTGTTTGGGTGTGTCTGTGTGTCTGTGTTCCTGTTGCTCTCGGAGAGCTTGTGGTGGCACAGGGGATAGCATTGCTGCCTCACAGCCCCAGAGGTCCTGGTTCAATTGCAGGCTTGGCCACTCTCTGTGCAGATTCTGCATGTTCTCCCCATGTCTGCGTGGGTTTCCTCCGGGTGCTCCAGTTTCCTCCCACTATCTGAAAGTTGTTCTGGTTGGGTGCATTGGCCGTGCTAAATTCTCCCTCAGTCTACCTGAACAGGCGCTGGAGTGTGGTGACTCGGGGATTTTTATAGTAACTTCATTGCAATGTTCATGTTCGCATACTTGTGACACTGATGAATAAATTTCAAATTTAATGAAATATGTTTTCTCTCTGTGAGATCCTGCTGTGCAGATATGACCAATGAAATTGATTCTGCGGCCTGGTGATTGGGTGGGTGAACTGGTGTTATATGCAGAGGGTGAAAAGGATTCTGTCTCAATCTTTTGCACACGAAGGAATAGTGTTTGAGGCCACATGTCTATGGAAAGTCACAGCACTCAGAAGACATCCCAGCCCATAGACCCCGAGACAATTGTCAGTGGCTGAAAGAATTAATAACCGGATACAGAGATTCAGCAAGAGCAGCAAACCCAGTACAGTAAATGACAAGAAAATCAATACAGTTAAACAGCCTTTCTAGAATTAGGAACTGGACACGGGGGACGGGACTTTCCAGCCTCACTCTTCCCCAAGCTGCAAATTCCCACCCGTGTTCAACAGACCTTCCCATTCTCCGCCTCTCGCCTGCTCCGATTCCCGTGGCGGTCGGGCCGGTCCAATTGCAGCCAGAGACTTACCCGGAACACCAACAATCGCCAGGAGGGGATAGTAAAAGCATTGAATCACGTACAGTAGAGATTGAATCCGAAAATCTAAATGCATCCAATAATAATCAGTAAACCGAGAAATCCAAAAGAATAAACTCCTGTCCTTGGTTGGAACATTCCGGTTCATTGTTCCCAGATTCTGATCCATTGTTGAAACATTCCAATCCATTGTTCCCAGATTCTGATCCATTGCCGAAACATTCCGGTTCATTGTTCCCAGATTCTGATCCATTGTTGGAAGACTCCAATCCATTGCTCCCAGATTCTGATCTCTCCTCTCCCTCCCTCTCTCTCCACAGCCGCTGGTCTCTGTTAGTGTCGGAGTTGCCGCTCCCGCTGACTCAATGGGACAACACATTGAACGGAATCCCTTATTAATAGAAGAGAGGAATTCCTCCAGGCACACTAATCGGATCCATGGAGACTCACATCAATTCCAGTCACTAAACAAACAGCTTCACTTAACCCCCTTCAATCCAACACTTTTTATCCCCAACGTAGAACAGTTACAGCCTCGATGGGGTGTTGAGGGTCAGGGAGGGATGGAAAGTTGGAAATAATGTAGGGTCAATATTAATTCGATAAAGCAGAGATCACTCTGCTAGTGTTAATTTCGAGACGACGAGAATACAAAAGCAGGGGTGTACTGCTGAGGGTTTATAAGACACTGGTCTGACCGCATTCACAATATTGTCAGCAATTTTGGTCCCCGTATCTAAGGAAGGATGTGCTGGCCTTGGAGAGAGTCCAGAGCAGGTTCACAAGAATGATCCGGGGAATGAAAGACTTGACGCATGAGGAGCGTCTGAGGACTGGGGGTCCATACTCGATGCAGTTTGGAAGTATGAGGAAGGGGATAACATTGAAACTTACAGAATAATGAAAGGCCTGGATAGAGTGCACTTGGGGAAGTTGTTTCCATGAATAGGGGAGACTTGGACCCGAGGGCACAGACTCAGAGGAAAGGGATGGCCCTTTAGAAATGTGATGTGGAGATGGCGGTGTTGGACTGGGGTGTGCGCAGTAAGAAGTCTCACAACACCAGTTTCCCACTCACCTGATGAAGGAGCAGCGTTCCGAAAGCTCGTGATTCGAAATAAACCCGTGGGACTTTAACCTGCTGTTGTGAGACTTCTTACTTCAGAACTGAGACGAGGAGGAATTTCTTCAGCCAGAGGGTGTGAATCTGTGGAATTCATCGCCACACAAGGCTGTGGAGGCCAGATCATTGACTGTATTTAATAAAGAGATAAATAGGTTCTTGACTGGTACAGCGATCAAGGGTTACGGGGAAAAAGCTGGAGAATGGGTTTGAGAAACTTATCAGCCAAAATTGAATGGTGGAGCCGGCTCGACGGGCCGAATGGCCTCATTCTGCTCTTATATCTTATTGTCTTATGGGTATCATGGTTGTGGTTTTTAGATGAAGTTAACGTCAATAAGGGTTGATATAGTCAGCTTAATCCCGGTTGTAGCAGATCTTATGTACAGCTCATGGACAGAACAATCTTAGTATAGGACTTCACACGGATCAATCTCTCAGCATTACGTACAGTACAGTCTTAGCTCGAGTCATCAGATAGAACTATCTCTCAGTGTTATGTACAGTACAATCTGAGGCTTCAGATAGAACTATCTCTCAGTGCTATGTACAGTGCAATCTGAGGCTTCAGATAGAACTATCTCTCAGTGTTATGCACAGTACAATCTTTGGCTTCAGATAGAACTGTCTCTCAGTGTTATGTACAGTACAATCTGAGGCTTCAGATAGAACTATCTCTCAGTGTTATGTACAGTACAATCTGAGGCTTCAGATAGAACTATCTCTCAGTGTTATGTACAGTACAATCTGAGGCTTCAGATAGAACTATCTCTCAGTGTTATGTACAGTACAATCTGAGGCTTCAGATAGAACTGTCTCTCAGTGTTATGTACAGTACAATCTGAGGTTTCAGATGGAACTCTCTCTCAGTGTTATGTACAGTACAATCTGAGGCTTCAGATAGAACTATCTCTCAGTGTTATGTACAGTACAATCTGAGGCTTCAGATAGAACTATCTCTCAGTGTTATGTACAGTACAATCTGAGGCTTCAGATAGAACTATCTCTCTGTTTTACGTACAGTACAGTCTGAGGCTTCAGATAGAAATATCTCTCAGTGTTATGTACAGTACAATCTGAGGCTTCAGATAGAACTATCTCTCAGTGTTATGTACAGTACAATCTGAGGCTTCAGATAGAACTATCTCTCTGTTTTACGTACAGTACAGTCTGAGGCTTCAGATAGAACTATCTCTCAGTGTTATGTACAGTAAAATCTGAGGCTTCAGAGAGAACTATCTCTCAGTGTTATGTACAGTACAATCTGAGGCTTCAGATAGAACTATCTCTCAGTGTTATGTACAGTACAATCTGAGGCTTCAGATAGAACTATCTCTCTGTTTTACGTACAGTACAATCTGAGGCTTCAGATAGAACTATCTCTCTGTTTTACGTACAGTACAGTCTGAGGCTTCAGATAGAAATATCTCTGTGTTACGTACAGTACAATCTGAGGATTCAGATAGAAATATCTCTGTGTTACGTACAGTACAATCTGAGGCTTCAGATAGAACTATCTCTCTGTTTTACGTACAGTACAATCTGAGGCTTCAGATAGAACTATCTCTCAGTGTTATGTACAGTACAATCTGAGGATTCAGATAGAACTATCTCTCAGTGTTATGTACAGTACAATCAGAGGCGTCAGATAGAACTATCTCTCAGTGTTACGTATTTTATTCTTAAATTTATCATTTTATTGCCCAGAACTGAAGAGTCCCTTCTGCTGGATGAACATGGAATACCGAGGGGGGTGGGGTGTTTATTTGGGGTGGGGGTGAGGGTAGGGCGTGTGGGGCTGTCCCATACGGGGCACCGTCTGCACCTTTAAAATAAAATCCAAAGTTACTAGAGTTTTTTCCCCCTCCTAATGTTTTCAGTGTAACTATGATCTGATGTCAGTGATTGAAATCAGATTGTCAGATGGGAGCAGGCACAGCACAATTCTCCAGTAGAATAGGCCTTCTGGACAATCGCCGGGTAAACCCTTAACTATCAGGGGCGCAACAAGTACGATAATACCCAGCCCCCCCCTTCCCATTACCAGACAGCGCCCCCCCTCCCTCGACACCGCCCTCTCGCCCATGCTCCAATCCATTACGAATTAAAACTCTGTCTCCTCAAATTTTCCATGTCCCAGCATCAACCGCACTCCGAGGTAATGAATTCCACAGATTCACCACCCATTGAGAGAAGTAATTTCTCCCCATGTCTGTTTTAAATCTGCTGCCCCTTTCCCGTAAGATGCCCTACATTGTTCTACACTGTGATTCCTGATAGGCTGCTTTATACCACTCCGACTACAGTGGCACAGTGGTTAGCACTGCTGCCTCACAGCGACAGGGACCTCGGTTCGATTCCCGGCTTGCCTCACTGTCTGTGTGGAGTCTGCACGTTCTCCCCGTGTCTGCATGAGTTTTCTCTGGGTGCTCCGGTTTCCTTCCAAAGTTCCATAGAAGTGCTCGTTCGGTACATTGGCCATGTTAAATACTCCCTCAGTGTTAACTAAACAGGCGCCGGAGTGTAGCAACTGTGGGATTTTCACAGTAACTTCATTGCAGTGTTGCTGTAAGCCTACTTGTGAAACGAATAAATAACCTTTATACTTATTGACTGATGCGTGAGTGTTAAACCTCCCGATACAATCAGCACTTGTTTACACAGCAAAAACAATCCCATTCCAAGAGATACATGGGAGAGTGAACATCGAAGGGCCTGTTCCTCTGCAGCACTTTTCTTTGTTCTTAAGGCATAAATATCTTTAAGCATGTTGATTTTGAAATAATTTTATCCAAGATTTAACATAAATCTGTCTTCTTCACATCAGGTTATGGATCTGACTTTTATGGTAAGAAAAACATCCTTCAGTTCAGTTCCTGTTATTCAACTCCTCCAAAACAGTCATGGGGGCGATGGGTTATTCACTCAGACATTTCCCTAAGATGCTTTTAATGTGATAATCCTTGGAAATTTAAACAGACAGTGAAAAAATCATGACAGTTCAATGAATCCGATCACATTGCAGAATGCCAAGACTAAAATAACCTGCTGCCTGGCTAATTGGATTAGCTATGCTGCCTCACAGCACCAGGGACACAGGTTCGATTCCCGGCTTGGGTCACTGTCTGTGCGGAGTCTGCATGTTCTCCCCATGTCTGCATGGGTTTCCTCCGGCTGCTCCGGTTTCCTCCCACAGTCTGAAAAACGTGCTGTTAGGTGGATTGGCAATGCTAAAGTGTCCTTAGTGTCCACAGATGTACTGGATTGGTGGATTGGCCATTCTACATTGCCCCCTAGTGTCCACAGATGGACTGGATCGGTGGATTGGCCATTCCACATTGCCCCTTCGTGTCCACAGATGGACTGGATCGGTGAATTGGCCATTCCGCATTGCCCCTTAGTGTCCACAGATGGACTGGATAGGTGGATTGGCCATTCTACATTGCCCCCTAGTGTCCACAGATGGACTGGATAGGTGGATTGGCTATTCTACATTGCCCCCTAGTGTCCACAGATGTGCGGGTTAGGTGGATTGGCCATTCTACATTGCCCCCTTGTGTCCACAGATGTGCAGGTTAGGTGGAAAGGCCATGCTAATTGCCCCTTACTGTCCAAAGATTTGCAGGTTAGGTGAATTGGTCATGCTAAATTTAGCACTCAAGCCACAATGAACCATAGAATTCTAGTGCAGAAGGAGGCCATTCAGCCCATCGAGTCTCCACCGGCCACAATGCCATCCGGACCCTGTCCCTGTAACCCCATGCATTTACCCTAGCTAGTCTCCCTGACACTAAGGGGCAATTTAGCATGGCCAATCCACCTCACCTGCATATCTTTGGACTGTGGGAGGAAACCGGAGCACCCGGAGGAAACCCACGCAGCCACGGGGAGAACGTGCAAACTCCACACAGACAGTGACCCGAGGCCAGGAATCGAACCCGGGTCCCTGGCGCTGTGACACCCCACGAAGGATCAATCTATTTCTGAATATGAAGATTTACTAATGTTGGGGGTACAGAGTGTGAGCAGAATAAGAGGATTTTCGGGCACCTTCGTGTTGAGCTGAGCCAGAGAACGGGGCTTTAAACATTTCAATTCAGTTTGTAAAATCTGGAAATAAGTCAGTGAAAATAACGGTGAAGTTGATGGGTTGTTGTAAAAACCTGACCAGTTCACTGATGTACTTCGGGAGAGGTCCTTACCCAGGCTCAGCTCTACGTGACTCCAGCCCCACACCAATGTGGTTGACTCAACTGTCCTCTGAAGTGACTGAGTCAGCCCTGTGATTGTAAGAAAGCTCCAACGATCAATTTCCAAGGATGGACACTAAAGTCAGCAATGCCCACACACTGAGAATGAACAATACTGATTTTGGCACGACACATCGGTTATGTTACACCACACTAAGGGCCTCATGGTCTGATTTGCCAGCGGGATAAAGCCCCAGAACAGCAGGTTGTGTAGTGTCCAAAGATGTGCAGGTTGGGTGGATTGGCCATGCTGAATTGCCCCTTAGTGTCCAAAGATGAGAAGGATAGGTGGATTAACCATGCTAACTTGCCCCTTAGTGTCCAAAGATATGGAGGATCGGTTGATTGGCCATGTTAAATTGCCTTAACGGCGCGAAAACTTGGTAAAGTCAGGTGTGAGGCGATTAGTACAATCCGTGCAGATGTCCACTTTACCAAGGCCCGAAAATGGCCGCGATCCGAACTGCGCCCGAAATGGGTGATGCATTTAAATTGACTTAATGAGCTGGATGCCCAATCTTACCTGCATTTCCGCCCTTACCATCGCGTTCGCCCGTCCAGATTCGGCGCGGAACAGATGTGCTCGGCAAAGGTCTGTTTCGGGCAGTCCAGCTCTGAGGAGGTAAGATCAGAGCTTCTGGCGGCTCTCTGACTCAGATCAGTGGTGGGGGGAGAGGGGGGTGGGGGTGCGGGAGGCCGGAGGTGGATCAGATCATTCTCTGGTCATGGGGGGAGGGGAGGGAGGTGGATCAGATCATTCTCTGGTCATGGGGGGAGGGGAGGGAGGTGGATCAGGTCATTCTCTGGTCATGGGGGGAGGGGAGGGAGGTGGATCAGATAATTCTCTGGTGAAGGGGGCAGGGGTGGGAGGGTTGCCGTTGCCATTCTGCGGGTGATCGGTGGGGGGGGGGGGTTGTAAGGGGTCGCGATCGGTCTGGGTAGTGGGGGAGGTGGGTGTAAAGGGGGATAGTTATGTTATGGGGTGGGGCGATGTTTGTGGGGGCCATCACTCCCACTTTTCGCTCCCAGGTCACTTTATCCGCTTGTTGCTGCCCGGGAGCGATGTGACAGGGGCGCCCATTTCAGATGTCTTTCTCACTGCGCACGCGCAGTTCAGAGCTCCGATCGGAGTTGCAGCGTTTCGAGAGCGCGAAGCCCCGCCCACAGAGCGATTCACACTCACAATGTTTTTTCCAGGTTAGGTGCGTCTGGGGCCCCCGGAGAACAGATTTCCAATTCAGATCTGAATTGCGTCCAGATTCAGCGCTTGGAATCAAAATGGTAAAATCGGGCCCTTAGTGTACAAAGGTGTACAGGTTCGGGGGATTGGCCATGCTAAATTGCCCCTTAGTGTCCAAAGACATGCTGGTCAGGTGCATTGACCATGCTAAATTCTCCCTAAGTACATGCGAACAGGTGCCGGAGTGTGGCGACTCGGGGATTTTCACAGTCGATTCATAGAGATTTACAGCATGGAAACAGGACCTTTGGCCCAAACTGTCCACACATCCCAGTTTTCACCAATAAGCTAGTCTCAATTGCCCGCATTTGGCCCACATCCCTTTATACCTGTAGAAATCATAGAATCCCTAATGTGCAGAAGGAGGCCATTTGGCCCATCGTGTCTGCACCAATCACAATCCCACCCAGACCCTATCCCTGTAACCCCACCCATTTATCATGCTCGTCCACCTGACACTAAGGGGCAATTTACTATAGCCAATCAACCTAACCTGCTCACCTTTGGACTGTGGAAGGGAACTGTAGCACCCGGGGGAAACCCACGCAGACACGGGGAGAATGTGCAGACTCCACACAGACAGAGACCTGAGGCTGGAATTGAACCCGGGTCCCTGCCGCTGTGAGGCAGCAGTGCTAACCACTGTGCCACCGTGCAGCCCATCTTACCCATGTAACTGTCTAAATGCTTTTTGAAAGGCAAAATTTTACCCGCCTCCACTACTGCCTCTGGCAGCTCGTTTGCAATAAGTGACTTTTCAACAAAATTAACTTAATTTCAGAGTTAATATAAGCCTACTTGTGACCAATAAATAAACTTTAATCTGTAAACGGTGCCATCTTTGATGAAGAGTAAGATAAAAGCAAAATACCGTGGATGCTGGAATCTGAAATAAAAACAGGAAATGCTGGAAAAACTCAGCAGGTCCGACAGCATCTGAGAGAATAGAGCAAATGTTTCAACTCTGGATGACCCTTCGTCAGACTCAAAGCGTTGTTTCTATTCTCTCTTCTGTCTGTGTGGAGTTTGCACATTCCCTCCGTGTCTTTGTGGGTTTCCTCCGGGTGCTCCGGTTTCCTCCCGCAGTCCAAAGATCTGCAGGTTAGGTGGATCGACCATGATAAATCGGCACTTAGTGTCAGGGGGACTAGCAGGGTAAATATGTGGGGTTACGGGGATAGGGCCTGGGTGGGATTGTTGTTGGTGTAGGCTCGATGGGCCAAATGGCCTCCTTCTGCACTATAGGGATTCTATGATTCACAGATGCTGTCAGACCTGCTGAGATTTTCCAGTATTTTCTGTTTTTGATAAAGTTATACCTCCCAAAGTAAACAGACAGTGGAAACAGAAGGTCCCTTATTTTATAACAAAATGGCGATTCTCGAACCACTGCCCAGAATCGACAGTCAGAAAAGGAACTTTGCTGTTAAATTAAAGTACTGTGTTCAGTGACACACGTTAAAATAATCTGGGTCAAATACCTTCAATTCACAATATTGATTACACAATAATGATTACACAATACTGATTACACAATACTGATTACACAAGACTGATTACACAACATTGATTACACAATACTGATTACACAACATTGATTACACAATATTGATTACACAACATTGATTACACAATTTTGATTACACAACATTGATTACACAACATTGATTACACAATACTGATTACACAGTATTGACTACACAATACTGATTACACAACATTGATTACACAATATTGATTACACAATATTTATTACACAACATTGATTACACAATATTGATTACACAGTATTGATTACACAACATTGATTACACAGTAATGATTACACAACATTGATTACACAATATTACAAAGAACAAAACAGCACAGGAACAGGTCCTTCGGCCCTCCAAGTCCGCGCCACTCCCTGGTCCAAACTAGACCATTCTTTTGTATCCCTCCATTCCCACTCCGTTCATGTGGCTAACCAGATAAGTCTTAATGGTTCCCAGTGTATCCGCCTCCACCACCTTGCCCGGCAGCGCATTCCAGGCTCCCACCATCCTCTGTGTAAAATACGTCCTTCTGATATCCGTGTTAAACCTTCCCCCCCCTCACCTTGAACCTATGACCCCTCGTGAACGTCACCGCCGGCCTGGGAAAAAGCTTCCCACCGTTCACCCTAACTATGCCTTTCATAATTTTATACACCTCGATTAGGTCACCCCTCATCCTCCGTCTTTCCAGTGAGAACAACCCCAGTTTACCCAATTTCTCCTCATAACTAAGCCCTTCCATACCAGGCAACATCCTGGTCAACCTCCTCTGTACTCTCTCTAAAGCCTCCACGTCCTTCTGGTAGTGTGGCGACCAGAACTGGACGCAGTATTCCAAATGCGGCCGAACCAACGTTCGATACAATTGCAACATCAGACCCCAACTTTTATACTCTCTGCCCCATCCTATGAAGGCAAGCAAGCCATATGCCTTATTCACTGCCTTCTCCACCTGTGACGTCACCTTCAAGGATCTGTGGACTTGCACACCCAGGTCCCTCTGCGTATCTACACCCTTTATTGTTCTGCCATTTATCGTATAGCTCCTCCCTACGTGAGTTCTACCAAAATGCATCACTTCGCATTCATCTGGATTGAACTCCATCTGCCATTTCTTTGCCCAAATTTCCAGCCCATCTATATCCTTCTGTAGCCTCTGACAATGTTCCTCACTATCTGCAAGTCCAGCCATTTTCGTGTTGTCCGCAAAGTTACTGATCACTCCAGTTACAGCTTCTTCCAGATCGTTTATGCTATCACAAATAGCAGAGGTCCCAATACAGAGCCCTGCGGAACATCACTAGTCACAGGCATCCAGCCGGAAAAGGACCCTTCCACTACCACCCTCTGTCTTCTGTGACCAAGCCAGTTCTCCACCCATCTAGCCACCTTCCCCTTTATCCCATGAGATCCAACCTTTTGCACCAACCTACTATGAGGGACTTTGTCAAACGATTTACTAAAGTCCATATAGACGACATCCACGGCCCTTCCCTCGTCAACCATTCTAGTCACTTCTTCAAAAAACTCCACCAGGTTAGTGAGGCATGACCTCCCTCTCACAAAACCATGCTGACTATCGTTAAGGAGTTTATTCCTTTCTAAATGCGCATACATCCTAGCTCTAAGAATCCTCTCCAACAACTTCCCTACCACAGACGTCAAGCTCACCGACCTATAATTTCCCGGGTTATCCTTCCTACCCTTCTTAAATAACGGGACCACATCAGCTATCCTCCAATCATCTGGGACCTCACCTGTGTCCAGTGACGAGACAAAGATTTGCGTCAGAGGCCCAGCGATTTCATCTTTCGTCTCCATGAGCAGCCTTGGATAGATTCCATCAGGCCCTGGGGATTGGTCAGTCTTTATATTCCTCCTTTGTAATGGAGATTTTCTCTAATGGGTCAACACTCCCCTCCGAGACACTCCCAGTCAACACATCCCTCTCCTTTGCGAATGCCGATGCAAAGTATTCATTTAGTATCTCCCCTACTTCTTTGGGCTCTGAAGCATAATTCCCCACTTTTGTCCCTGAGAGGTCCGATTTTTTCCCTGACAACCCTTTTGTTCCTAACGTATGAATAAAATGCCTTGGGATTCTCCTTAATCCTGTCTGCCATGACATTTCGTGACCCGTTTTTGCCCTTCTAATTCCTCGTTTGAGTTCTTTCCGACTTTGTATTACTCCGGAGCTCCCTCTGTTTTTAGCTGCCTGGACCTAACGTACGCCTCTCTTTTCTTTTTCACCAATCCCTCAATTTCCCTGGTTATCCATGGTTCTCGATTCCTACCTTTCCTATCCTTCTTTTTTACAGGCACATGCCTATCCTGCAGCCCTATCAAATGTTCCTTAAAAGACTCCCACATGCCAGATGTGGATTTACCCTCAAACAGCCTCTCCCAATCAACAGCTGCCAATTTCTGCCTAATCCCACTTAAGTTAGCCTTCCCCCAATCCAACACCTTACCCTTGGGACACCACTCATCCTTTTCCATCACTATCCTAAAGCTAACAGAATTGTGGTTATTTTTGCCACATGTTCCCCTACCGTAACTTTGAAAACCTGACCGGGCTCATTCCCCGGTACTAGGTCCAGTATAGCCCCCTCTCTAGTCGGGCTATCTACATATTGTTCCAAAGAACCTTCCTGTACACATTTTACAAATTCCTCCCCATTCAGACTCCCAGCCCTACGCGATTTCCAGTCTATGCCAGGAACATTGAAGTCTCCCACTACAACAACCCTATTTTTCCTGCACCTATCCATTATCTCCTGACATATCCGTTCTTCCACTTCCCTTGGGCTGTTGGGGGGCCTGTAGCATACCCCCAGCATCGTGACTGTGCCCTTCCTGTTTCTAAGCTCCACCCACAGTGACTCGTTACACGACCCCTCTGAATTGTCCCCCCTCTGCACCGCTGTACTATATTCTCTAACTAATACTGCTACTCCCCCACCTCTTTTGGTCCCTCCTCTGTCTCGCCTAAAACACTTGTACCCCGGAATATTCAGAATATTGATTCCACAACATTGATTACACAATATTGATTAAACAATATTGATTAAACAACTTTGATTACACAGTATTGATTACAGCACTTTGATTACAGAATTTTGATTACACAACTTTGATTACACAATATTGATTACACAACATTGATTACACAACATTGATTACACAATGTTGATTCGACAACATTGATTACACAACATTGATTACACAATACTGATTGTACAATATTTGTTGCACAATATTGATTTGACAACATTGATTACACAATACTGATGACACAATATTGATTATACAACATTCAGACAGACAGTGAAGAAATATAAACGGCATCATAATCTCTGTAAACTACTCAGTTTCCTTTAATTGACTGGTACTGGAGTGTGAAAAGACTACAATGTGACCAGCAAATATTCACTTAGCAAAAGCGAGTCACAATCTAAGAGATGTATCATAAAGAGTGCATTATACATGCTGAATTCCAAGATCACAGCATTCCCGTGAACCATCGAACCCACGGCAGTGCAGAAGGAGGCCCTACGGCCCATCGAGTCTGCACTGACTCTCTGACAGAGCATCTTACCTGCATTGGAATGATCCGGGTACATGTTTTCTTTTAAGACCAAAGTTAATATTTAAATGTGAAGACCTGAACGCCTCTCAATGCACAAATATTGTTCGTTTCAACATCATTTCCTGCAAACTTTAACATAAATCTGTTTGTTCTGTATCAGGATATGTCCCTAAATATTACAGTGAGGATAACAAACTTCATTGAACTTTTTGCCATTCATCTCCTCCAATAAATTCGTGAGGTGATTGATTAAGCGCTAAAATAATTCACTAAATTTGTTTCAAGCTTGAGAATACTTGAAACATAGAGTGCAAAATCACTGGGGACTTCATTGGGGCAGCACAGTGGTCAGCACTGCTACCTCACAGCGCCAGGGACCCAGGTTCGATTCCCGGCTTGGGTCACTGTGTGGAGTTTGCATGTTCTCCCCCATATCAGCGTGTGTTTTGTCCGGGTGCTCCGGTTTCCTCCCACAGTATGAAAGACGTGCCGATTGCAGTGCAGAAGGTGTCTATTCGGCCCTTCACGCCTGCACTGACCACAAACCCACCCAGCCCCCATGCCGGTAATCCCTCTTTACCCTTGCTAGTGCCCCCTGGCACTGAGGGGGAATTTAGGCATGGCCAATCCACCTAACCCGCACATCTTTGGAGTGTGGGAGGAAGCTGGGGCACCCGGAGGAAACCCACGCAGACACGGGGAGAACGTGCAGACATCACACAGACAGTGATCCAAGTTGGGAATTGAACCCGGGTTCCTGTGCTGTGAGGCAGTAGTGCTAACCATTGTGTCACGGTATGGTCCAGTCATTCACTGGCGCTTGAGACCTTGCAATGTAATCAGAACCTGTCTGATACAGTAAACAATAAATCACATTCTAAAAGATTTATCACAAACTGTGCATCAAATGCTGCTATCCCAGAGTGGTTAGCACTGCTGCATCACAGCGCCAGGGACCTGGGTTTGATTCTTGGCTTGGGTCAGTGTATGTGCTGAATCTGCATGTTGATATAGAATAGTCATAGAATCCCTACACAGCAGAAGGAGGCCATGCAGCCCATCACATCTGCACCGACCACAATCCCACACAGACCCTGTCCCCGCAACCCCACATATCTATTCTGCTAGTCCTCCTGACACTCAGGGGTAATGTAGCGTGACCAATCCACGTAACCCAGACATCTTTGGCGTGTGGGAGGAAAGCGGAACACCCGGAGGAAACCCATACAGACAGGGGGAGAACATGCAGACTCCGCACAGAGAGCGACCCAAGGCTGGAATTGAACACGGGTCCCTGGCGCTGTGAGACGGCACTGCTAACCACTGTGCCACCGTGCCGCGTTGTCCCCATGTCTGTGTCTCCATGGGTTTCCTCCGGGTGCTCTGGTTTCCTCCCACAGTCCGACCAACGTGCTGGTTAGATGTATTGGCCATGCAAAATTGTCCCTCAGTGGAAGAACAAATGTAGGGGGGACGTATACAATAAATGACAGAGCCATCAAGAGTATAGAAACACAGAGGGACCTCGGTGTGCAAGTCCACAAATCCTTGAAGGCGGCAGTAGAGGTGGAGAAGGTGGTGAAGAAGGAATATGGCATGCTTTCCTTGATAGGACGGGGTATAGAGTATAAAAGCTGGAGTCTGATGTGGCAGTTGTACAGAACGCTGGTTAGTCCACATTTGGAATATTGCATCCATTTCTGGTCGCCACACTACTGGGGCGGCACGGTAGCACAGTGGTTAGCACTGCTGCTTCACAGCTCCAGGGTCCTGGGTTCGATTCCCGGCTCGGGTCACTGTCTGTGTGGAGTTTGCACATTCTCCTCGTGTCTGCGTGGGTTTCCTCCGGGTGCTCTGGTTTCCTCCCACAGTCCAAAGATGTGCGGGTTAGGTTGATTGGCCAGGTTAAAGAAATTGCCCCTTAGAGTCCTGGGATGCGTAGGTTAGAGGGATTAGCAGGTAAAATATGTGAGGGTAGGGCCTGGGTGGGATTGTGGTCGGTGCAGACTCGATGGGCCGAATGGCCTCCTTCTGCACTGTAGGGTTTCTATGATTTCTATGATTTCTACCAGGAGGACGTGGAGGCTTTAAAGAGAGTGCAGAGAAGGTTTGCCAGGATGTTGCCTGGTAGGGAGGGTCTTAGATATGAGGGGAGATTTGGTGAGCTGGGCTTGTTCTCCCTGGAAATACGGAGAATGAGGGGAGACCTAATAGAGGTGTACAAAATTATGAAGGGTATAGATAGAGTGAACAGTGGGAAGCTTTTTCCCAGGTCGGAGGTGACGATCACGAGGGGTCACGGGCTCAAGGTGAGAGCGGCGAGGTATAACTCAGACATCAGAGGGACGTTTTTTACACAGAGGGTGGTGGGGCCTGGAATGCGCTGCCAAGTAGGGTGGTGGAGGCAGACACGCTGGCATCATTTAAGACTTACCTGGATAGTCACATGAGCAGTCTGGGAATGGAGGGATACAAACGAATGGTCTAGTTGGACCAAGGAGCGGCACAGGCTTGGAGGGCCGAAGGGCCTGTTTCCTGTGCTGTACTGATCTTTGTTCTTTGTACTCGAACAGGTGCCGGAGTGTGGCGACTATGGGATTTTCACAACGTCATTGCTGTGCTAATGTAAGCCGACATGTGACACGAATAAATAAACTTATCTCAAACAATGACGAGACAGAGTACAGGAATGAGATAGGGAATCTGGTGAACTGGTGCAGCCACAGTAATCCCTCCCTCAATGTCAGCAAAATGAAGGAGATTGTCATCGACTTCAGGAAGCGTAAAGGAGAACATGCCCCTGTCTACATCAATGGGGACGAAGAAGAAAGGGTCAAGAAATTCAAGTTTTTAGTGTCCAGAACACCAACAACCTGTCCTGATCCCCACATGCCGACACTATAGTTCAGAAAGCCCACCAACGCCTCTTACTTTCTCAGAAGACTGAGGAAATTTGGCATGTCAGCTCCGAATCTCAGTAACTTCTACAGATGCATTCTTTCTGGTTGGGTCACAGCTTGGTGTGTCTCCTGCTCTGCCCAAGACTGTAAGGAAGTACAAAAGGTTTTGAATGTAGCCCAATCCATCACGCAAACCAGCCTCGCATCCATTGACTCTGTCTATACTTCCCGCTGTCTCGGCTACGCATCCAGCATTATTAAGGACCCCACGTACCCGGGACATTCTCTCTTCCACCTTCTTTCTTCGGGAAAAAGATACAAAAATCTGAGGTCACGTATCAATCGACTGAAGAACAGCTTCTTCTCTGCTGCTGTCAGACTTTTGAATTGACTTACCTCGCATTTAGTTGATCTTTCTCTGCACCCGAGCTATGACTGTGACACTACATTCTGCACTCTCTCCTTTCCTTCTCTATGTTTTGTCTGTATCGCGCGCAAGAAACAATACTTTTCATTATATATTAATAAATGTGACAATAATAAATCAAATCAAATCCAGATAAGCTGAAAATTAAGCTCACATCAATTTTGTGAAGCCCTTTCAGTCCCAGCAAGTCATTTGCAGTTGTCTTATTTACCAAACGGTTGCTACTTATCCGTTTGAGACATTAATATTCAAAAGAAAACAAGAATAAATGACCTTCTTGTTGCCAGGATCTGAGATTTAGTGTTGATCTAAAAGGTAACTCAGTAAAAAGAAAGGTAATTCGACAAGAAAACCAGATGAATGGGAAATCGAATAGCTTTTTCCATAATTCACACAGACCCATAATTTGCAAAATCGTGGTTACATGATGCAGTCATATAACAAAGTGAATTTTAAATTGTATCTCTGCAAATCATCTTAATTTGGATTGCTCATCCACACAGACCACGATTCCAGCTGTGGAAACTCTTTTAATTCATATCATTCATTCTCTCTCTCTATATTTGTTTACCCAACAATAATAAGATCAGATAGTCTGAGACTAGGTGACACAGTGGTTAGTGCTGCTCCCTCACAGCGTCAGAGACCAGGGTTCGCTTCCCGGCTTGGGTTACTGTCTGTGCGGAGTCTGACTGTTGTCCCCCATGTCATAGAGTCAGAGAGGTTTACAGCATGGAAACAGGCCCTTCAGCCCAACTGGTCCATGCCACCTTTTTTTAACTACTCAGCTACTCCCAATTGCCTGTATTTGGCCCATATCCCTCTATACCCATCTTACCCATGTAACTGTCTAAATGCTTCTTAAAAGACAAAATTGTATCCGCCTCTGCTACTGCCTCTGGCAGCTTCTTCCAGACATTCACCGCCCTCTGTGTGAAACAATTGTCCCTCTGGGCCTTTTTGCATCTCTCCCCTCTCACCTTAAAGCTATGTCCTCTACGTTTGGAGTCCCCTACCTTCGGGAAAAGATGTGGACTATCTGGGGCGGCACAGTGGCACAGTGGTTAGCACTGCTGCTTCACAGCACCAGGGACCCGGGTTCAATTCTGGTCTCACGTCACTGACTGTGTAGAGTTGGCACATTCTCCCTGTGTCTGCGTGGGTTTCCTCCGGGTGCTCCGATTTCCTCCCACATTCCAAAGATGTGTGGGTTAGGTTGATTGGCCATGCTAAATTGACCCTAGTGTCAGGAGAATTAGCAGGGATATGTGGGGTTATGGGAATAGGGCCTGGGTGGGATTGTGGTCGGTGCAGACTTGATGGGCCGAATAGCCTCCTTCTGCACACCAGGGATTCTGTGATTTGATGTTTAACACAGAAGTGAATTTGAAACATTATTTCTGTTTTCCTCCCCAGACAAACACGTTCTTTCCTGGCTGGTCTTTCGGGGCGTGGTTGTTGTTTGCGCTTAGAATCTGCTTCAGCACTTGATGTAACATCAACCCAGTCGTTGCATAAGCAGTAACACCGAATATATCATTGTAGAGGACATCAACTCACTTCCTGCGACCTTCATTGCAGCTGAATATCACATGAAGCAACTAGAGCAGCATCACCTTCTGAGAAATGAAGACCAGAGTGCGATTGTAAACTGTCAACATTTTTAAAATCTTAAGGAGACATTCGACCTTCGGCATTTGTTGAAACTTCTTTTTGTAAAAGTCTTTGAAGAACAATGAGCCAAACTGTCGTGGAAACTGCATTTTATTTCAGGATTTGAATATTTCAAGCAGCCTCATTGTAAGGTTTACTAGTTCCTCAACAGAAAACAGAAGATTCATTCCTGAAACATTACACTGTGCATCACATCATTGAGCTGACAGCAAATCAGCATCATGACATTGCTGTTTTAACGGGGGAATTTGGCCGAAAAATCTCTTATTTATAATGTCGTGCGGAATAAAAAAAGACGTTCCTTCTCATTTTAAACATCGCCATCTGTGAAACATGGGAGCTAAAAAAAACATTGCACGGGAGTTATTCATGACGATGCTTTGTCCGTCAGGCTCCCTTCTCATTTCTCATTCTGAAACCATCCAGTAAATCCCGGTGGCCACATGATGGTTTTGCCTTGTTAAATGTTGCATTATTTTGGGTTGAATGGAATCCAGTGGTTCAGTTCTGTTTTTGCATTGGCTTCAAGCGGATCGAGTTTATACAGCTTTACATTCCATGGCATGACTTGAGCTGAGCTCAAAGCAGGTTGGACGGTTGAGTTCAGTTGAACGCTAAGATGTCACAGCAATTTCATTGCAATGTTAATGTAAGCCGACTTGTGACACTAATAAATAAACTTTTAAACTAACATTTTTATTAAAGACAACCTTTCTTGATTAGTGCCCTGCACCCTAACAGCCTCTCCACCTACAGGGAAACATCTACACTCGAGATACAGAATTTCAGTGACTCCCTATTCACAGGATAATATATCGACATATCGATTGTGGTCCTTCAGTACTTTTCCATTCACAGAGATATACGTTCTAAATATGTCTCTTTGCGCATCTCTATCCACACCTCCCATCCATTGACTCTGTCTACACTTCCCGCTGCCTCGGAAAAGCAGCCGGCATAATCAAGGACCCCACACCCGCCGGGCATTCTCCCTCCCACCTTCTTCCATCAGGTGACCTCCGTCTGAGGTCACGTACCAACCAACTCAAGAACAGCCTCTTCCTTGCTGCCATCAGACTTTTGAATGGACCTACCCCGCATTAAGTTGACCTTTCTCTCCACCCTAGATATGACTGTAACATTCAGCACCCTCTCCTTTCCCTGGAATCATAGAAACCCGACAGTGAAGAAAGAGGCCATTCGGCCCATCGAGTCTGCATTGACAACAATCCCACCCGGGTCCTATCCCCATAGTCCCAAATATTTACCCTGCTAATCCCTCTAACCTACATATCCCAGGACACTAAGGGGCAATTTATCATTGCCAATGCACCTAACCCGCACCCACCTTTGGACTTTGGGAGGAAACCAGATCCGGAGGAAACCCACGCAGACACGGGGAGAATGTGAAAACTCCACACAGACCGTGGCCCAAGCCGGGAATCAAACCCAGTTCTCTGGAGCTGTGATGCAGCAGTGCTAACCACCATGCCATTGTGCTGCTCACCACTGTGCAATATGCATTGTCTGTATAGCGTGCAAGAAACAATACCTTTCACTGTATACTAATACATGTGACAAGAATCAAATCAAATCAAAACAAATCATCACAAAATTAAATAATTTAATTTATTCCTCCATCTGCCAACTTGTTCCCCATTCTGTTCTTTTGTCTATATCTCTGTGCAGCCCCTTTGAATCCTCCTCATAGCTTTAATTCACAATTAGTTTAGAATCATATTGGAAATCTGGTAGCTTACTCCCAGCATCTTCAGTTATTTTGTTGACATATATTGGCCGAGTGGTATTATCGCCAGACTATTAATCCAGAAACTCAGCTAATGTTCCAGGGACCCGGGTTCGAATCCCGCCACGACAGACGATGGAATTTGAATGCAATAAAAAATATCTGGAATTAAGAATCTACTGATGACCATGAAACCATTGTCGACTGTCGGAAAAGCCCGTCTGGTTCACGAATGTCCTTCAGGGAAGGAAATCTGCCGTGCGGACCCGGTCTGGCTCACATGTGACTCCAGAGCCGCAGCAATGTGGTGGACTCTCAACTGCCCTCGAGCAAGTAGGGATGGGCAATAAATGTTGGCCCAGCCAGCGACGCCCATGTCCCACGAACAAATAATAAAAAAAACATAAACAGCGACATCCCCAATACAAATTTTTGCAATATTTCGTAAGTTACAGCCAAGCAGCCTGAATGTGCTTCAGGATCCCGACTCACTGTTCCGTGCCTGCTGACGAATTATCTATCCAATCCAGGCTGACAACCTGAGCCACAATCGGACACCTCGACTCTTTGTGCTGCATGCTATGGGATTGTTGTAATCCAAATCTATGACATCAACTGGCCCCATCGTGGAGGGCGGTGAACTCACTTGCCTACATGACAAGGGTGTGATTCAGTATACTACCAATGATGTGAGTTCAATCTCCCTACAGGCTGCAGTGATTTGTAAATATTGTCTCCACACCTTGTCCAAGAGTGGCATAGACAGAGTGGATAGTCAGAGGCTCTTTCCTAGGGTAGAAAAGTCAAGTACTAGGGGACATAGGTTTAAGGTGCGTGGGGAAAAGATCAGAGGAGATCTGTGAGGCAAGTTTTTTACACAGAGGGTGGTGAATGGCTGGAACGCGCTGCCCGAGGAGGTGGTGGGAGAAGGTACGATAGCGGCATTTAAGGGGCATCTCGATGAATACATGAATAGAATGGGAATGGAAGGATACGGATTCTGTAAGTGCATACGGTTTTAGTTTTGGCAGGCATTATGATCGGCGCAGGCTTGGAGGGCCGAAGGGCCTGTTCCTGTGTTGTACTGTTCTTTGTTCTTTGAGTGGTGAACTGAAATGGGCAGCACGGTGGTACAGTGGTTAGCACTGCTGCCTCACAGTGCCAGGGACCCGGGTTCGATTCCTGGCTTGGACGAGGGGATTTTCACAGTAACTACATTGCAGTGTTAATGTAAACCTACTTGTGACACTAATAAAAACAGCACATTTACTCTATCAGCAGTTATCTATTTCAGAGCACGAAAGTCGGCTTTAAGTTTTGGCGATGTTATATGGTTTAAATCCCTCGACTTATACTTATACTTCCACCTCCAGATACTGAGAGCTCCTTGCTCTTGTGAGTAGGTCCATTGGTTATCCTCTATTCCTGCTATGGAAATGATGTGTTCCACTGTGAAAAAAGATGCAGAATACAGAATCCTCAAAATAAAGATTCAGAAGGGTCCAGAGGGGGCATTCTTTCACATAGAGTGTGGTGAATGTCTGGAACAAGCTGCCAGAGGCAGTAGGAGAGGGGGGTACAATTTAGTATTTTAAAAAGCGTTTAGTCAGTTCCATGGGTACGATGGGTATAGAGAGACATGGGCCAAATGTGGGCAATTGGGACGAGCTTAAAGGTAAAAACTGGGCGGCACGGACAGGTTGGGCCGAAGGGCCTGTTTCCATGCTGTAAACCTCAATGACTCGATAACATAGGAACAGGAATTAAGAGCAGAAGTCGGCAAATTCAGCCGTTCGAGCCTGATCCGTCATTCAATCAGATCATGGCTGATCTCTCCCTGGTCTCAAATCCACCTCCCCACCTGTTCCCCATATCCCCCTAATCCCTTTTTTATTAGAAATATATCCATCTCCTTCCTGAAACCATTCAATGATTCAGACTCCCCCGCGCTCTGGGGCAGCGAGTTCCACAAATTCACCACCCTCTGCGAGAAGTAGTTCCTCCTCATCTCAGTTTTAAATCTATCGCCTCTCAACCTATACCCTGTGACCTCTTGTTCGAGATTGCCCCATAAGAGGAAACATTTGGTCTACATTTACTTTATCAATCCCTTTTAAAATTTTATATACCTCCATCAGATCCCCTCTCATCCCTCTGAACTCCAGTGAGTACAAGCCCAAAGTGATTAATCTCTCCTCATACGTCAATCCTCTCACCCCCAGAATCAATCTGGTGAACCTCCTCTGAACTGCCTCCCATGCAGCAACATCCTTCCTCAAATAAAGAGACCAAAACTGGACACAATACTCCAGATACTCTGCGGGATTTTCATAGAATCATAGATAAAAAGATTCTTATCACTTGGAAAGGTTTCATCAGTAATGAGGGGACCTTAGTACATTTTGTTTTACCCGAAGTGGGAGGCAGCCATTCCTGATCGAAACTGGACGATCTTAATATCTTGGAACAGTGGAGTTCAAAGAGGTGCGAGAGACATTGAAATGGGGGATGGGAGGGAAGGAGGATATGTAAGGAAAGTCACTGTGCTGAGTTATATGATTATATATAGAGGTGAGAGGGGAAAGATTTCAAACGGACCTGAGGGGCAACTTCTTCACGCAGAGGGTGGTGTGTGCATGGAATGAGCTGCCAGAGAAAGTGGTTGAGGCAAGTTCAATACCAACATTTAAAAAGCATTTGGATAGAGGGAAAGGATTAGAGGGATATGGACCGAACGCGGGCAATTGGGACCAACTGGGAGGGCACCATGGTCAGCATGGAGTGTTTGGGCCGAAGGACCTGTTTCCATGCTGTATTGCTCTGTGACTCGATATCGGCTGTGACGAGATATTCTGTGGCTAGCACTATGCTGAGTGAAGTTGTAAAACTTGAAGTGTCCATCCAGAAACCAAGAAAGATTTATGTTTCAAAATACATCCCCGTTTCTGAATATTTTGGATTTCCACAGTGCAGTGGAAGAGTGTCAGAATTCATGTGGTTTGCCTTGAATATTGTGATAGCAGTTTTGCCTTGAGTATCATTTCTGGAATTTGATCGATCAACATCTGTAAGAGATAATTGACAAGAAATTATCAGGGGGGTAGCAGGGTAAATATGTGGGGTTATGGGGATTGGGCCTGGGTGGGAATGTGGTCAGTGCGGACTCGATGGGCCAAATAACCTCCTTCTGCACTGCAGGGATTCTATGATCTTGGTTTCAGATAAAGTTCGGCACAACATCGTGGGCCGAAGGGCCTGTTCTGTGCTGTACTGTTCTATGTTCTATCTATGAAAGTGCTTTTAAGACTATTCTCACCAACTGGAATTTTAATAAGACTGTCCATAATATACCACCTAAATCTCCCACACCTCATTTTTAAATTTTGCCTCCTCGTAACTGACCCTTCAGCTCAGGGGAACAGCTGCTCTCTCACCACCCTGTCCATGTCCTTCATAATCTTGTACACCTCGATCAGGTCACCCCTCAGTCTTTGCTCCAGAGAGAACAAACCAAACCGATCCTACCTCTCTTCATAGCTTAAATGTTCCATCCCAGGCAGTATCCTGGTGAATCTCCTCTGGACCACCTCCAGTGCAATCACATCCTTCCTATAATGTGTCGACCAGAACTGCACACAGTACTCCAGCTGTGGCCAAACCAACGCTCCTATACAACTCCATCATGACCTCTACGTTTTTGTAATCTATACCCCGATTGACAAAGTTGAACAATAATATTCCAGCAAAGACGAATCGCTGGCAACCCCTCATCACACCTCAGCAGCTATAGACGCTGGTCGGGTCTGTGGTCCCGTGAGCCGTCCCTCTGGTCAGGAGGGAACCACTGCCGTTCCATCAGCCCGGGTATTCTGCTGCGGGGAAGCAACTTCACTCTCTCCAAAGTTAGGAGGTGGTGGGAGGAAGCCTCCTCATAGCAGACGTTATGTCCAATCTATTTAGGGTGTCGCGGTGACGGAGTGGTTAGCACTGCTGCCTCACAGAGCGAGGGACCCGGGTTCGGTTCCCGGCTTGTGTCACTGCCTGTGTGGAGTCTGCATGTTCTCTCCATGTCTGCGTGGGTTTCCTTTGATTTCCTCCCACAGTCTGAAAGACGTGCTGGTTAGGTGCATTGGCCATGCTAAATTTTCCCTCAGTGTTCCCGAACAGGAACCGGAGTGTGGTGACTAGGGGATTTTCACAGTAACTTCATTGTAGTGTTAATGTAAGCCCGCTTGTGACACGAATAAATATATTTTAATCGGTTGCAATCACCGACCAGGAACTCCAATGGCAGCGAGAATAGGATAGTAACTGGCTCCAGCTTGACAGATAGTGGATCAGTGTGTTTTCTGAGAGAAGCGATGGTGTCTGCCTATGGCATAAACCATGGCCATTTACTGAGGTCTCACACTGAAGGTCTTCTCTTTAATACACAGCAGAAACACTCCTGAGACTCGGCAGAGCAACCTATTAGAGTAATCAATTACAGGTGAGAAAACAAACAACACACTGCAATGCTGGCGCTGAGAAGGAGCAATGATTGGATTTGATTTGAATTATTATTGTCACATGTGTTAGTATACAGTGAAAAACATTGTTTCTTGTGCACTACACGGACAAAGCATACCGTTCATAGAGAAGGAAAGGAGAGAGTGCAGAATGTAGTGTTACAGTCATGGCTCGGGTGTAGAGAAGGACCAAATTAACATAATAATAAAGTATTATATAATGTATATATTATATGTTGTATGCGGCTACCTGAATGTAAGGTAGGTTCATTCAAAAGTCTGACGGCAGCAGGGAAGAAGCTGTTCTTGAGTCGGTTGGTACGTGACCCCAGACTTTTGTATCTTTTTCCCGACAGAAGAAGGTGGAAGAGAGAATGTCCTGGTGTGTGGGGTCCATGATTATGCCGGCTGCTTTTCCCGAGGCAGTGAGAAGTGTAGACAGAGTCAATGGGTGGGAGGCTGGTTTGAGTGATGGACTAGGCTTCGTTCACAACCCTTTATAGTTTATTGCAGCTTTGGACAGAGCAGAAGCCAGACCAAGCTGTGATACAACCAGAAATAATGCTTTCTATGGTGCATCTGTAAAAGTTGGTGAGAGTCGGAGCTGACATGCCAAATGTCGTTAGCCTCCTGAGAAAGTAGAGGCACCGGTGGGTTTTCTTAACTTTTGCATCGGTGTGGGGGGATCAGGGCAGGTTGTTGGTGATCTGGACACCTAGAAACCTGAAGCTCTCGATCATTTCCACTTCATCCCCAATTTTCAATGAAAATAGTGTTCCATTGTGATGAGAAATTCAGATCAGAAATAAGTTTCATGTTTTTCATTCCGGTCTGTTTCATTACATTAAAGATACAAAATAATTGCAATTTATTCAGGCTGTCAGTGGGGTGAATTATAGGCTAAATTTCCCCTTCGTGTTCCGGAATGTGTCGGTTCGAGGTGTTGGTGGGGTAATTATGTGGGGTCATGGGGATAGGGCCTGGGTGGGATTGTTGTTGGTTCAGACTCGATGGGCCGAATGGCCTCGTTTGCACTGTTGGGTTTCTGTGATACAATTTATGATGAGTCTGTACTGACCACAACCCCACCCAGGCCCTATTTCCGTAACCCCACGCATCCACCCTGATAGTCCCCCTGACAATCACGGACAATTTTCAGCACGGCCAATGCACCTAACCTGCACATCTTTGGCCTGTGGGAGGAAAGTGGAGCACCTGGAGGAAACCCATGCAGACACGGGGAGAATGTGCGGACTCCACACATGGAGTGACCCAAGGTCGGATTCGAACCAGGATCCCTGGCGCTGTGAGGGAGCACTAACCCCATGGTGCAAAGCTCAATCCAGGCGCCTTTCTGACAAAGAATGCAGTTGTGTTCTGTCCTTTCGGCTTCCATGAATTATCGAGTCAGATGTTACTTGTTCCATGCCCTCTGATGAAAGCAATAACAGCAACATCAGCACGAGGGGTGCTGAGGGAAGCCCTGTTGCCAATCTGTGCAGCAGAGTATGATGCCCCAGCTTAGTCACTGGACTGTTTCGTTTTGTGTAAAAGATGTACAATTTTTAGTAAAGCTCATATTTCATTTCATTATAAATGTAGTCCTGGCACGAGATGGTGACTGTGTCAAGGCTGCATTTCCTGCCCACAAGTTACTGTTTAGCATGAGGTGCTTGGATTTACATAAGACCATAAGACCATAAGACATAGGAGCGGAAGTAAGGCCATTCGGCCCATCGAGTCCACTCCACCATTCAATCATGGTTGATTTCAACTCCATTTACCCGCTCTCTCCCCATAGCCCTTAATTCCTCGAGAAATCAAGAATTTATCAATTTCTGTCTTGAAGACGCTCAACGTCTCGGCCTCCACAGCCCTCTGTGGCAATGAATTCCACAGACCCACCACTCTCTGGCTGAAGAAATTTCTCCTCATCTCTGTTCTAAAGTGACTCCCTTTTATTCTAAGGCTGTGCCCCCGCGTCCTAGTCTCCCCTGTTAATGGAAACAACTTCCCTACGTCCATCCTATCTAAGCCGTTCATTACCTTGTAAGTTTCTATCAGATCTCCCCTCAACCTCCTAAACTCCAATGAATATAATCCCACGATCCTCAGACGTTCATCGTATGTCAGGCCTACCATTCCTGGGATCATCCGTGTGAATCTCCGCTGGACCCGCTCCAGTGCCAGTATGTCCTTCCTGAGGTGTGGGGCCCAAAATTGCTCACAGTACTCCAAATGGGGCCTAACCAGTGCTTTATAAAGCCTCAGAAGTACATCCCTGCTTTTGTATTCCAAGCCTCTTGAGATAAATGACAACATTACATTTGCTTTCTTAATTACGGACTCAACCTGCAAGTTTACCTTTAGAGAATCCTGGACTAGTTCTCCGAAGTCCCTTTGCACTTTAGCATGATGAATTTTGTCACCGTTTAGAAAATAGTCCATGCCTCTATTCTTTTTTCCAAAGTGTACGACCTCGCACTTGCCCACGTTGAATTTCATCAGCCACTTCTTGGACCACTCTCCTAAACTGTCTAAATCTTTCTGCAGCCTCCCCACCTCCTCAATACTACCTGCCCCTCCACCTATCTTTGTATCATCGGCAAACTTGGCCAGAATGCTCCCAGTCCCGTCATCTAGATCGTTAATATATAAAGAGAACAGCTGTGGCCCCAACACTGAACCCTGCGGGACACCACTTGTCACCGGTTGCCATTCTGAGAAAGAACCTTTTATCCCAACTCTCTGCCTTCTGTCTGACAGCCAATCGTCAATCCATGTTAGTACCTTGCCTCGAATACCATGGGCCCTTATTTTACTCAGCAGTCTCCCGTGAGGCACCTTGTCAAAGGCCTTTTGGAAGTCAAGATAGATAACATCCATTGGCTCTCCTTGGTCTAACCTATTTGTTATCTCTTCAAAGAACTCTAACAGGTTTGTCAGGCACGACCTCCCCTTACTAAATCCATGCTGACTTGTCTTAATCCGACCCTGCACTTCCAGAAATTTAGAAATCTCATCCTTAACGATGGATTCTAGAATTTTGCCAACAACTGAGGTTAGGCTAATTGGCCTATAATTTTCCATCTTTTTTCTTGTTCCCTTCTTGAACAGTGGGGTTACAACAGCGATTTTCCAATCCTCTGGGACTTTCCCTGACTCCAGTGACTTTTGAAAGATCATAACTAACGCCTCCACTATTTCTTCAGCTATCTCCTTTAGAACTCTAGGATGTAGCCCATCTGGGCCCGGAGATTTATCAATTTTCAGACCTTTTAGTTTCTCTAGCACTTTCTCCTTTGTGATGGCAACCATATTCAACTCTGCCCCCTGACTTTCCTGAATTGTTGGGATATTACTCATGTCTTCTACTGTGAAGACTGACGCAAAGTACTTATTAAGTTCCTCAGCTATTTCCTTGTCTCCCATCACTAGATTACCAGCGTCATTTTGGAGCGGCCCAATGTCTACTTTTGCCTCCCGTTTGTTTTTAATGTATTTAAAGAAACTTTTACTATCATTCCTAATGTTACTGGTTTTCTTTTTGAATGTGTGGCCCCTTTGAGAATGTTACTGATACAATGGTGTAAGACAGGCATTCTCTGCTTTTCACACAGCGCTGGTCAAGTTTCTAAAGTTTATTTAATCATGTAACAAGTCGGCTCACATTAACAGTGCAATGAAGTTACTGTGAAAATCCCCTAGTTGCCACACTCCGGCGCCTGTTCGGGTACACTGAGGGAGGATTTAGCATGATCAATGCAACTAAACAGCACGTCTCCTGATCTGTGGGAGGAAACCAGAGCACCCGGAGGAAACCCATGCAGACACGGGGAGAACGTGCAGACTGCGCACAGGCAGTGACCCAAACCGGGGATCAAACCCGGGTCTCTGGAGCTGTGAGGCAGCAGTGCTAACGATTGTGCCACCATGTCACCCATCCATACAAAGAACAAAGGAAAGTACAGCACAGGAACAGGCCCTTCGGCCCTCCAAACCTCTGCCGATCATGAAGCCCTAACTAAACTACAAAAAACAACTTCTGCCCTTACTCAAGACGGTCGGGGTTGAGGACCTTAAAACGATCACTATTACTAAAGAGGTAGTGCTGGGTAGGCTAATGGGACTAAAGGTAGACAAGTCCCCTGGTCCGGATGGAATGCATCCCAGGGCACTAAAAGAAACGGCAGAAGTAATAGCAAATTCATTAGTTGTAATTTTTCAAAATTCACTGGACTCTGGGGAGGTGCCAGCTGATTGGAAAACAGCTAATGTAACGCCACTGTTTAAAAAAGGAGGTAGACAAAAGGCAGGTAACTCCAGGCCGGTTAGCTTAACATCCGTAGTTGGGAAAATGCTGGAATCTATCATTAAGGAAGACATAACAGGACACCTGCAAAAGAATGGTTCAATCAAGCAGACGCAGCATGGATTCTTGAAGGGAAAGCCATGTTTGATTAATTTACTGGAATTTTTTGAGGATACGACGAGTGCAGTTGACAGAGGGGAACCGGTGGATGTTGTGTAAATAGATTTCCTGAAGGCTTTCGATAAGGTGCCTCACAAAAGGTTGCTGCATAAGATAAAGGTACACGGAGTTGGGGGTAAAGTGTTAGCGTGGATTGAGGATTGGCTATCGAACAGAAAGCAAAGAGTCGGAATAAATGGGTGTTTTTCCGGTTGGCAATCAGTGACTAGTAGCGTGCCGCAGGGATCGGTGCTGGGGCCTCAACGATTTACCATATACATCGACGATCTGGAGGAGGGGAGCGAGTGTCGGGTAACAAAGTTTGCGGATGATACAAAGGTGAGTGGGAAAGCAAATTGCGTGGAGGACACAGAGAGTCTGCAGAGAGATTTGGATCGGCTAAGTCATTGGGCAAGGATCTGGCAGATGGAGGATAACGTTGGTAAGTGTGAGGTTATCCACTTTGGAAGGAATAATAGTAAAATGGACTCTTATTTAAACAGTGTAAAATTACAACATGCTACTGTGCAGAGGGACCTGGGTGTCCTTGTGCATGAATCACAAAAACTCAGTTTGCAGGTGCAGCAGGTGATCAAGAAGGCAAATGGAATGTTGGCCTTTATCGTGAGAGGGATGGAGTATAAAAGCAGGGAGGTCATGCTGCAACAGTACAGGGTACTGGAGAGGCCGCACTTAGAGTACTGTGTACAGTTTTGGTCCCCTTATTTAAGAAAGGATATATTAGCTTTGGAGGCGGGACAGAGAAGGTTCACCAGGTCGATTCCGGAGATGAGGGGGTCAGCTTATGAGGAGAGTTTGAGTAGACTGGGCCTGTACTCATTGGAGTTGAGAAGGTTGAGGGGAGATCTTATAGATACATAAAAGATAATGAAGGGGCTAGACAGGGTAGAAGAAGCGAGGTTATTTCCACTTACAATGTAAACAAGAACTAGGGGGCATAGCCTCAAAATATGGGGGAGTCAATTTAGAACAGAGTTGAGGGGGAACTTCTTCTCCCAGAGCGGAGTGAATCTTTGGAATTCTCTGCCCAATGAAGCAGTCGTGGCTACCTCCTTAAATGTGTTTAAGTCACAGATAGATAGATTTTTAACCATTAAGGGAATTTAGCGTTATGGGGAGCGGGCGGGTAAGTGGCACTGAACCCACTATCAGATCAGCCATGATCTTATTGAATGGCGGAGCAGGCTTGAGGGGCTGGATGGCCTACTCCTGCTCCTATTTCTTATGTTCTTATGTTCTAACATTACAGTCTATTGTTGTCAGATTCTGATCCAGTATTGTAACATCCCGTTCTATTCTTCCCAGATCCTGATCCAGTATTGGAACATTCCAGTCTATTGTTCTCTGATTCTGATCCTGTATTGGAACATAACAGTGTATTGTTGTCAGATTCTGCTTCAGTATTGGACCATCCCGGTCCATTGTTCCCTGACTCTGATCCAGCATTATAACATTACAACCTTTAGTTTTCAGATTCTGATCCATTATTGGAACATTGCAGCCTACTGTTCTCAGAATCTGATCCATTATTGGAACATCCCGGTCTATTGTTCTCAGATTCTGATCCAGTACTGGAACATTGCAGTCTAATGTTCTCAGATTCTGATGCAGTTTTGGAATATTACATTCTATTGTTCTCAGATTCTGATCCATTATTGTAACATCCCAGTCATTTGTTCCCAGATTCTAATCCGTATTGGAACATTACAGCTTATAGTTCTCAGATTCTGATCAATTAATGGAACATTGCAGTCTATTGTTCTCAGGTTCTGAACCAGTATTGGAACATTGCAGTGTATGGATCTTAGAATCTTATCCATTATTGGAACATCCCGGTCCAATGTTTCCAACTTCTGATCCATTATTGGAACATTCCAGTCTATTTGTCTCAGATTCTGAACCAGTATTGGAAAATTAGAGTCTATTGTTCCCAGATTCTGATTCATAATGGAACATTACAGTGTATTGTTCTCAGATTCTGATCCATTAATGGAACATCCATTGATATTATTCCCAGGCTCTGATCCAGTATTGGAACTTTACAGTCTGTTGCTCTCAGTTTCTGATCCAGTATTGGAACATTGCAGTCTTTTGATCTCAAATTCTAATCCAGAATTAGAACATTACAGTCGATTGTTCTCAGATTCTGATCCATTATAGGAAAATTGCAGTCTATTGTTCCCAGATTCTGAACCAGGATTGGAACATTACAACCTATTGTTCTCAGAGTCCGATCCATTATTCGAACATTGCAGTCTATTTTACTCAGATTATGTCCTTTAGTGCAACTTTACAGTCCATTGTTCTCAGATTCTGATCCAGTATTTGTAAGAGGGAGGTCGTGCCTTACAACATTGGTGGAGTTTTTTGAGGAAGTGACAAAAACAGTTGACGAAGGAAGGGCTGTGGATGTCGTCTATACGGATTTCAGTAAGGCATTTGACAAAGTCCCTCATGGCAGGTTGGTTAAGAAGGTTAAGGCTCATGGGATACAAGGAGAGGTGGCTAGATGGGAAGAGAACTGGCTTGGCCACAGGAAGAAGTTTAATAACACCAGGTTAAAGTCCAACAGTTTATTTGGCAGGAAAAGCCACACAAGCTTTCGGAGCTCCAAGCCCCTTCCTCGGGTGAGGGCTCCGAAAGCGTTTGTGGCTTTTGCTACCAAATAAACCTGTTGGACTTTAACCTGGTGTTGTTAAACTTCTTACTGTTTTTACCCCAGTCCAACGCCAGCATCTCCACATCTTGGCCACAGGAGACAGAGGGTAGCAGTCGAAGAGTCTTTTTCCGGCTGGAGGTCTGTGACTTTACAGTCTATTGCCCTCAGAATCTGATCCAGTATTGAAACATTGCAGTCGATTGTTCTCAGATTCTGATCCTTTATTAGAACATCTCGGTCCATTTTTCCGACATTGCCATCCATTATTGGAACATGATAGTCTATTGTTCTCGGATTCTGATCCATTATTGGAAAATTGCAGTCGATGTTTCCCTGATTCTGATCCATTATTCGAACATTGCAGTCTATTGTTCTCATAATCTGATCCATTATTAGAGCATCCCGGTCCATTGTTCCCACATTGTCATCCATTATTGGAACACTAGTGTATTGTTCTCAGTTTCTCATTCATTATTGGAAAATCCCTTTCCATTGTTCCCAGACACTGAACCAGTATTGGAACATTACAGTCTAATATTCTCCGATTCTGGCCCAGTATTGGAACATTGCAGTCTATTGTTCTCAGATTCTGATCCAGTATTGGAACATTACAGTCTGATCCATCATTGCAATATCCAGGTGCACTGTTCTCAGATTCTGATCCAGTATTGGAACATTACAGTCTATTGTTCAGATTCTGATCAACGGTTGGAACATTGGAGTCTATTGTTCTCAAATTCTGCTCCAGTATTGGAACATGACTGTCTATTGAGCTCAGATTCTGATCCATCATTGTAATATCCCGGTCCACTGTTCTCAGATTCTGATCCAGTATTGGAACATTGAAGTCTCCTATTCCCAGATTCTGATCAATGATTGGAACATTACAGCCTATTGTTCTCTGAGTCCGATCCAGTATTCGAACTTTGCAGTGTATTGTTCTCAGATTCTGATGGAGCATTGGAACATTACAAACTATTGTTCACAGATACTGATCCATTATTGGAAATTTGCAGTCTGTTTTTTTTCTCAGAGTCTGAACCAGTATTGGAACATTACAGCATATTGTTCCCAGAGTCCGATCCAGTATTCGAACATTGCAAAATATTGTTCTCAGACTCTGATCCAGTATTGGAACATTCCAGCCTGTTGATCTCAGATTCTGATCCATCATTGTAATATCCCGGTCCATTGTTCTCAGATTCTGATCCAGTACTGGAACAATAGAGTCTATTGTTCTCCGATTCTGATGCAGTATTGGAACATTACGGCCTATTGTTCAGATTCTGATCAACGATGGGAACATCACAGTCTGCTGTTCTCAAATTCTGATCCTTTATTGGAACATTACCGTTTATTGTTCTTAGAATCTTATCCATTATTGGAACATCCCGGGCCATTGTTTCCAGCTTCTGATCCATTATTGGAACATGACAGTCTATTTATCTCAGATTCTGAACCAGTATTGGAAAATTACAGTCTATTGTTCTCAGATGCCGATCCAGTATTGGACCATTGTAATCTATTGTTCCCAGATTCTGATCCATAATGGAACATTGCAGTGTATTGTTCTCATATTCTGATCCAGTATTGGAACATTGCAGTCTATTTTTCTCAGATTCGGATCCATTATAGGAACAGCCCGGACCATTGTTCCCTCATTCTGGTCCATTATTGGAACAATGCAGTCTACTATTCTCAGATTCTTTTCAATTATTCTGACATTGCGGTCTATTGATCTCAGATTCTGATCCAGTATTGGAACATTACAGTCTATTCATCTCAGATTCTGACCCATCATTGTAATATCCCGGTCCATTGTTCTCAGATTCTGATCCAGTACTGGAACAATAGAGTCTATTGTTCTCTGATTCTGATCCAGTGTTGGAATATTACATTCTATTGTTCTCAGATTCAGATCCATTATTGTAACATCCCGGTCAATTGTTCCCAGATTCTAATCCGTATTGGGACATTACAGACTATAGTTCTCAGTTTCTGATCCATTATTGGAACATTGCAGTCTATTGTTCTCAGACTCTGATCCAGTAATTCAACACTACAGTGTATTGTTCTCCAAATATGATACATTATTGGAAAATCCTGGTCCATTGTTCCCAGATTCTGATCTAGTATTGGAACATTACAGTCTATTGTTCTCAGATTCTGAACGATTATTGGAACATGAGAGTGTGTTTTTCTCAGATTCTGATTCATTGTTGGAACATTACAGTCTATTGTTTTCAGATTCTAATCCAGTGTTGGAACATTACAGCCTATAGTTCTCATATTCTGAACAATTATTGGAACATTGCAGTCTATTGTTCTCAGGTTCTGGTCCAGTATAAGAACATTACAGTCTATTGTTCTTAGAATCTTATCCATTATTGGAACATCCCGGGCCATTGTTTCCAGCTTCTGATCCATTATTGGAACATGACAGTCTTTTTATCTCAGATTCTGAACCAGTATTGGAAAATTACAGTCTATTGTTTTCAGATTCTGGTCCAGTGTTGTAACATTGCAATCTATTGTTCCCAGATTCTGATCCATAATGGAACATTACAGTGTATTGTTCTCAGATTCTGTTCCAGCATTGGAACATTACAGTCTATTCTTATCAGATTCTCATCAAGTATTGGAACATTGCAGTCTATTTTTCTCAGATGCTGATCCATTATAGGAACAGCCCTCATTCTGGTCCATTATTTGAACATTGCAGTCTATTGTTCTCAGTTTCTGATCAATGATTGGAACATTACAATCTGTTGTTCTCAAATTCTGATCCAGTATTGGAACATTGCATTCCATTGTTCTCAGATTATAATCCTTTATTGGAACATTACAGTCTCTTTTTCTCAGATTCTGATCCATTATTGGAACATTGCAGTCTATTCTTCTCAGATTCTGATCCAGTATTGGAATATTACAGTCTATTGATCACAGATTCTATTTTTCTCAGATTCTAATCCATTATAGGAACAACCCGGACCATGGTTCCCACATTCTGATCCAGTATTGGAGCTTTGCAGTCTATTTTTCTCAGATTCTGAACCAGTATTGGAACATTTCAGTCTATTGTTTAGATTCTGATCAATCATTGGAACATTACAGTGTTGTTCTCAAATTATTTTCCATTATTGGAACATTACGGTCTGTTGTTCTCAAATTCTGATCCAGTATTGGAACGTGACAGTCTTTTGTTCTCAGATTCTGATCCATTATTTGAAAATTGCAGTCTATTTCTCTCAAGTTCTGAAGCAGGATTGGAACATTACAGCCTCTTGTTCTCAGAGTCCAATCGATTATTTGAACGTTGCAGTGTATTGTTCTCAGATTATGAACCAGTGTTGGAACATTACAGTCTATTGTTCATAGAGTCTGGTCCATTATTGGAAAATTGCAGTCTATGTTTCTCAGATTCTGAACCAGTATTTGAACATTGCAGCCTATTGTTCTCAGAGTCCGATCCATTATTCGAACATTGCAGTGTATTGTTCTCAGATTCTGATCCACTATTGGAACATGACAGTCTATTTTTCTCAGATTCTGATCCAGTATTGTAAAATCCCGGTCTCTTGTTCCCAGATTCTAATCCAGTATTGGAATATTACAGCCTATATTTTTCAGATTCTGATCCATTATTGGAACATTGCAGCCGACTGTTCTCAGATTCTGATCCAGTATTGGAACATTGCAGTCTATTTTTCTCAGATTCTGATCCAGTATTGTAAAACCCTGGTCTATTGTTCCCAAATTCTAATCCAGTATTGGAAAATTACAGCCTATAGTTTTGAGATTCTGATCAATTATTGGAACATCCCGGTCTATTGTTCCCAGATTCTGATCCAGTATTGCAACTTTGCAGTCTATTGATCTCAGGTTCCGATAAAGTAAATATGAGAGTGTATTTTTCACAGCTTCTGATTCATTATTGGAACATTGCAGTCTATTGATTTCAGATTCTGATCCAGTATTGAAACATTACAGTCTAATGTTCTCAGATTCTGATTCATTATTGGAACATTATAGTCTAGTGTTCCCAGATTCTAATCTGTATTGGAACATTAAAACCTCTCGTTCTCAGATTCTGATAAATTATTGGAACATTGCGGTCTATTGTTCTCAGTTTCATATTCAGTATTGGAACATTACAGTGTATTGTTCTTAGAATCCTATCCATTATTGGAACATCCCTGTCCATTGTTTCCAGATTCTGATCCATTATTGGAACATAACAGCCTATTGTTCCCAGATTGTGATCCATTATTGGAACATTACGGTCTGTTATTCTCAGATTCTGTTCCATTATTGGAAAATTGCAGTCCATTTGTCTCAGATTCTGAACCAGTATTGGAAAATTATAGTCTATTGTTTTCAGATTCTGATCCAGTATAGGAATATTGCATTCTATTGTTCTCAGATTATGATCCTTTATTGGAACATTACAGTCGATTGTTCTCAGATTCTGATCCATTACTGGAAAATTGTAGTATATTGTTCTCAGATTCTGATCGATTATTGGAACATCCCTTTCCATTGTTCCCAGACTCTGAACCAGAATTGGAACATTACAGTCTAATATTCTCCGATTCTGTTCCAGTATTTGAACATTGAAATCGAATACTCTCAGATTCTGATCCAGTATTGGAACATTACAGTTTACTGTTCTCAGAATCTGAGCCAGTATTAGAACATTGCACTTATTTGTTCTCAGATTCAGATCAATTATTGGAACATTACAGTCTGTTGTTCTCAAATTCTGCAAAGTTTCAATTCTGAATCACAATGTGTGAACAACGGTCCGGGGTTGTTCCTATAATGGGTCAGAATCTGAGAGAAATAGACTGCAATGTTCCAATACTGGATTGAATACTGGATTCCAATACTGGATCAGAATCTGAGAACAACAGACTGTAATGTTCCAATAATGTATCAGAATCTGCGAACAATAGAAATGGATGTTCCATTAATGGATCAGAATCTGAGAACAATACACTGCAATGGTCCAATCCTGGATCAGAATCTGAGAACAAGAGACTGCAATGGTCCAATCCTGGATCAGAATCTGAGAACAAGACACTGCAAAGTTCCAATATTGGATCAGAATCTGGGAACAATAGACCGAGATGTTCCAATAATGGATCAGAATCTGAGATAAATAGGCTACAATGTTTCAATACTGGATCAGAATCTGAAAACAATAGACTGCAATGTTCCAATAATGGATCAGAATCGGAGAACCAAAAGTTGTAATCTTCAAATAATGGATTAGAAAGTGGGAACAATAGACAGGGCTCAATACTGGATCCGAACCTGTGAACAATAGAATGTAATATTCCAACACTGGATCAGAATCTGAGAGCAATAGATTGTCATGTTCCAATACTGGATCAGAATCTGAGAACAATAAACTGCAATGTTCCAATAATGGATCAGAATCTGAGATCAATAGACAGCAAAGTTTCAATACTGGATGAGAATCTGAGAATAATAGATTGTAATGTTTCAATAAAGCATCATAATCTGAGAACAACACACTGTAATGTTCCAATAATTCATCTGAATCTGGGAACACGGGACCAGGATGTGGCAATGACGGATCCGAATCTGAAATCAGTCGACTATTCTGATCCAATACTGGATGAGAATCTGAGAACAATCGACTGCAATGTTCGAATACTGGATCGAACTCTGAGAACAATCGGCTGTAATACAAAGAACAAAGAACAGTACAGCACAGGAAACAGGCCCTTCGGCCCTCCAAGCCTGAGCCGCTCCTTGGTCCAACTAGACCAATCGTTTGTATCCCTCCATTCCCAGGCTGCTCATGTGACTATCCAGGTAAGTCTTAAATGATGTCAGCATGCCTGCCTCCACCACCCTACTTGGCAGCGCATTCCAGGCCCCCACCACACTCTGTGTAAAAAACATCTCTCTAATATCTGAGTTGTACTTCGCCCCTCTCACCTTGAGCCCGTGACCCCTCGTGAACGCCACTTCTGATCTGGGAAAAAGCTTCCCACCGTTCACCCTATCTATCCCCTTCATAATCTTCTACACCTCTATTAGATTTCCCCTCATTCTCCGTCTTTCCAGGGAGAACAACCCCAGTTTACACAATCTCTCCTCATAGCTAAGACCCTCCATACCAGGCAACATCCTGGTAAACCTTCTGTGCACTCTCTCTAACGCCTCCACGTCGTTCTGGTAGTGCGGCGACCAGAACTGGACGCTGTACTCCAAATGTGGCCTAACCAGCGTTCTATACAGCTGCATCATCACACTCCAGCTTTTATATTCTATACACCGTCCTATAAAGGCAAGCATACTATATGCCTTCTTCACCACCTTCTCCAACTGTGTTGCCACCTTCAAGGAATTGTGGACTTGCACACCTAGGTCCCTCTGTGTTTCTATACTCCTGATGACTCTGTCATTTATTGTATAACTCCTCCCTACATTATTTCTTCCAAAATGCATCACTTCGCATTTATCCGGATTAAACTCCATCTGCCACCTCTCCGCCCAATTTTCCAGCCTATCTATATCCTGCTGTATTGCCCGACAATGCTCTTCGCTATCCGCAAGTCCAGCCACCTTCGTGTCATCCGCAAACTTGCAGATTACACCAGTTACACCTTCTTCCAAATCATTTATATATATCACAAATAGCAGAGGTCCCAGTACAGAGCCCTGCGGAACACCACTGGTCACAGACCTCCAGCCGGAAAAGGACCCTTCGAACACTACCCTCTGTCTCCTATGGCCAATGTTCCAATCCTGGTTCACACTGTGAGAAAATAGTGTGCAATTTCCCAATAATGGATCAGAATCCGAGAACAATACATTGCGCTGTTCCAATACTGGATCAGAGTCTGAGAACAATAGGCTGCAATGTTCCAATAATGGATCAGAATCTGAGAACAATAGACTGGGATGTTCCAATACTGGATCGGAATTTCAGAACAACAGACTGTAATATTCCAATAAGTGATCTGAATCTGAGAACAATAGACTGTAATGTTCCAATCACTGAGCAGAATCTGAGAACAATAGATTGTAATGTTCCCATACTGGTTCAGATTCTGAGAACAAGAGACTGCAATGTTCCAATACTGGATCAGAAACGGAGAATATTAGACTGTAATGTTCCAATTCTGGTTCAGAGTTTGGGAACAATGGAAAGGGATGTTCCAATAATGGATCCGAATCTGAGACCAATATACTGTAATGTTGCAATGCTGGATCAGAATCTGAGAACAATCGACTGTAATGTTCCAATAAAGGATCACCATCTGAGAACAATAGACTGCAATGTTCCAATAATGGATCAGAATCTGAGAACAATAGACTGTAATGTTCCAATACTGGATTGGAATCTGAGAACAATAGACTTTAAATTTCCAATACCGAATCAGAGTCTGGGAACAAAAGAAACGGATGTTCCATTAATGCAGCAGAATCTGAGAAAAAGAAACTGCGTGTTCCAATACTGGATCAGAATGTGGGAACAATGGTCCGGTTTGTTCCAATACTGGAGCAGAATCTGAGAACAATAGACCGCAATGTTAGAATAATTGAACAGAATCTGAGAATAGTAGACTGCAATGTTCCAATAATGGACCAGAATGTGGGAACAATGGTCCGGGCTGCTCCTATAATGGATCAGAATCTGAGAAAAATAGACTGCAATGTTCCAATACTGGATCAGAATCTGAGAACAATACACTGTAATCGTCCATTATGAATCAGAATCTGGGAACAATAGATTGCAATGGTCCAATACTGGATCAGAATCTGAAAACAATAGACTGTAATTTTCCAATACTGGATCAGAATCTGAGAACAATAGACTGTAATGTTCCAATAAAGGATCAGAATTTGAGAACAACACTGTAATCTTTCAATCATTGATCAGAATCTAAACAATAGACTGAAATGTTCCAATACTGGATCAGAATCTGAGAACAATGAACCGGGATATTACAATGATGGATCAGAATCTGAGATCATTAGACTGTAATGTTCCAATGCAAGATCAGAATCTGAGAACAATACACTGCAATGTTCGAATAATGGATCGGACTCTGAGAATAATAGACTGCAATTTTCCAATAATGGATCAGAATCTATGAACAATAAACCGTAATGTTCCAATCCTGGATCAGAACCTGAGAACAGTAGACTGTAATGTTCCAATAAAGGATCAGAATCTGAGAACAACAAAGACTGTAATGTTCCACTCATTGATCAGATTCTGAACAATAGACTGTATTGTTCCAATACTGGATCAGAACCTGAGAAAAAGAGATTACAATGTTCCAATAAAGGATCAGAATTTGAGAACAACAGAATGTAATGTTCCAATCATTGATCAGAATCTGAAAAATAGACTGGAATTTTCGAACACTGGATCAGAATCTTAGAACAATTGACCAGGATTTTACAATGATGGATCAGAATCTGAGATCAATCGGCCGTAACGTTCCAATACTGGAGGAGAACCTGAGAACAATAGACCGCAATGTTAGAATAATTGAACAGAATCTGAAAACAATAGACTGCAATGTTCCAATAATGGATCAGAATCTGAGATCAACAGACTGTAATGTTCCAATCATTGATCAGAATCTGAACAATAGACTGTAATGTTCCAATAATGGATCAGAACCTGAGATCAATCGACTGCAAAGTTTCAATAATGGATCAGAATCTGAGAGCTGTTCCAATAAAGGATCATAATCTGAGAACAGGAGAGTGCAATGTTAGAATAATTGAACAGAATCCGAAAACAATAGACTGCAGTGTTCAACACTGGATCAGAATCTGAGAACAATCGAACATAGAATACAGAAGCATAGAAAACTACAGCACAAAACAGGCCCTACGGCCCCACAAGTTGTGCCGAACATATCCCTACCTTTTAGGCCTATCTATAACCCTCTATCCTATTAAGTTCCATGTACTCACCCAGGAGTCTCTTAAAAGACCCTATTGAGTTTGCCTCCACCACCACTGACGGCAGCCGATTCCATCTGCCCACCACCCTCTGTGTGAAAAACTTCCCCCTAACATTTCCCCTGTACCTACCCCCCAGCACCTTAAACCTGTGTCCTCTCGTAGCAGCTATTTCCACCCTGGGAAAAAGCCTCTGAGAGTCCACCCGATCTATGCCTCTCAACATCTTATATACCTCTATTAGATCTCCTCTCATCCTACGTCTCTCCAAGGAGAAAAGTCCGAGCTCCCTCAGCCTATCCTCATAAGGCATGCCACTCAATCCAGGCAACATCCTTGTAAATCGCCTCTGCACCCTTTCAGTCTTTTCCACATCCTTCCTGTAATGAGGCGACCAGAATTGAGCACAGTACTCCAAGTGGGGTCTGATGAGGGTCTTATATAGCTGCATCATTATCCCCGGACTCCTGAACTCAATCCCTCGATTAATAAAGGCCAGCACACCATACGCCTTCTTAACCACCTCCTCGACCTGCAGGACCGATTTTAGACTGCAATGTTCCAATACTGGATTGGAATCTGAGAACAATAGAAATGGATGTTCCATGAATGGATCAGAATCTGAGAACAATACACTGTAATGTTCCAATACTGGATCAGAATCTGAGAACAATACACTGGGATGTTCCAATAATAGATAGGATTCGAAGAACAATAGACTGTAATGTTCGAATACTGGATCAGAACCTGAGAACAGCAGACTGCAATGTTTCAATAATTGATCAGGACTTGAGTACTATAGGCTGTAATGTTCCAATACGGATTAGAATCTGAGAAAAATACACTGTCATGTTCTATTACTGGATCAGAATCTGAGAACAATAGACTGCAATGTTCAAATAATGGATCAGAATCTTAGAACAATAGTCTCTAACATTCCAATCATGAATCGGAATCTCAGATCAATAAACGGCAATGTTTCAAAACTGGATCAGAATCTGAGAACAAGAGACTGCAATGTTCCAATACTGGATCAGAATGTGGGAACAATGGACCGGAATGTTCCAATACTGGATCAGAATCTGAGAACAATAGGCTGTAATGTTCTTATTATGGACCAGAATCTGAGAACAATAGACTGAAATGTTCCAACACTGGATCAGAATCTGAGAACAATGCTCTGTAATATTCCAATACTGGATCAGAATCTGAGAACAGTAGGCTGTAATGTTCTAATTATGGATCAGAATCTGAGAGCAATAGACTGAAATGTTCCAACACTGGATCAGAATCTGAGAACAATGGACTGCAATGTTCCAAAATGGATCATAATCTGAGAACAATACTCTGTAATATTCCAATACTGGATCAGAATTTGAGAACAACAGACTGCAATGTTCCAATAACGGATCAGAATCTGAGAACAATGGACTGTAATGTTCCAATAAAGGATCATAATCCGAGAACAATACTCTGTAAAGTTCCAATACGGGATCAGAATCTGAGAACAATAGGTTGTAATGTTCCAATAATTGATCAGAATCTACGAACAATAGACTGCAATGTTCCAATACTGGATCAGAATCTGAGACAAATAGACTTTAATGTTCCAATACAGGATTAGAATTTGAAATCAACAGACTGCAATGTTCCAATACTGGACCAGAATCTGAGAACAATAGACTGTAATGTTCCAATACTGGATCAGAATCTGAAACAAATAGACTGCAATTTTCTAAAAATGGATCAGAATCTGAGAACAATAGACTGGAATGTTCCAATAATCATAGAAACCCTACAGTACAGAAAGAGGCCTTTCGGCCCATCGAGTCTGCACCGACCACAATCCCACCCAGGCCCTACCCCCATATCTACCCACTAATCCCTCCAACCTACGCATCTCAGGACACTAAGGGCAATTTTTAGCATGGCCAATCAACCTAACCCGAGCATCTTTGGACTGGGGGAGGAAAGCGGAGCACCCGGAGGAAACCCACGCAGACACGAGGAGAATGTGCAAACTCCATACAGACAGTGAGCCAAGCCGGGATTCGAACTCAGGTCCCTGGAGCTGTGAAGCAGCAGTGCTAACCACTGTGCTACCATGCCGCCGGCAGAACATGGATCAGAAGTTGGAAACAATGGACCGGGATGTTCCAATAATGGATTGGAATCTAAGAACCATACACTGTAATGTTCCAATACTGGTTCAGAACCTAAGAACAGTAGACTGCAATGTTCCAATAATGGATCAGAGTCTGAGAACTATAGGCTGTAATGTTCCAATACGGATTAGAATCTGGGAACAAATGACCGGGATGTTACAATACTGGATCAGAATCTGAGAACAATAGAATATAATATTCCTAAACTGGATCAGAAGCTGAGAGCAAGAGACTGCAATGTTCCAGTACTGGATCAGTATCTGGGAACAATAGACCGGGATGTTCCAATAATGGATCACATTCTGAGAACAATAGACTGCAATGTTCCAATAATGGATCAGAATCTGAGATCAATAGACTGCAAAGTTTCAATCCTGCATCAGAATCTGAGGAAAAGAGACTGCAATGTTCCAATACTGGATCAGAATCTGAGGACAATAGACTGCAATGTTTGAATACTGGATCGGACTCTGGGAACAAGCGGTTGTAATGTTCCAATACTGGTTCAGACTCTGAGAAAAAAACAGACTGCAAATTTCCAATAATGGATCAGTTTCTGTGAAAAAGAGATTGTAATGTTCCAGTACTGGATCAGAATCTGAGAACAATACACTGCAAAGTTCGAATACTGGATCGGACTCTGAGAACAATGGGCTGTAATGTTCCAATCATTGATCAGAATCTGAGAACAATAGACTTCAATGTTCGAATACTGGCTCAAATTCTGAGAACAATAGACTGCAATGTTCCAATCCTGGTTCAGAGTCTGGGAACAATGGAAAGGGATGTTACAATAATGGATCAGAATCTGAGAACAATACACTGTATTGTTCCAATACTGGATCAAAATCTGAGAACAATAGACTGCAATGGTCCAATAATGGATATGAATCTGAGAACAATAGACAGTAATGTTCCAATACTGGTTCAGAACCTGAGAAGAATAGACTGCAATGTTCCAATACTGGATCGGAATCTGAGAACAATACGCTGTAATGATCCAATACTGGATTAGAATCTGAGAACAATAGACTGCAATGTTCCATTATGGATCAGAATCTGTGAACAGTCGACTGGGATGTTCCAATAATGGATGAGAAGCTGGAAACAATGGACCGGGATGTTCCAATAATGGATAGCATTCGAAGAACAATACACTGTAATGTTCCAATACTGGATCAGAACCTGAGAACAGTCGACTGCAATGTTCCAATAATTGATCAGAATCTGAGAACTATAGGCTGTAATGTTACAATACAGAATAGAATCCGAGAAAAATACACTGTCATGTTCTAATACTGGATCAGCATCTGAGAACAATCGACTGCAATGTACAAATAATGGATCAGAATCTTAGAACAATAGTCTCTAACATTCCATAAGACCATAAGACCATAAGGCATAGGAGCGGAAGTAAGGCCATTCGGCCCATCGAGTCCACTCCACCATTCAATCATGGTTGATTTCAACTTCATTTACCCGCTCCCTCCCCATAGCCCTTAATTCCTCGAGAAATCAAGAATTTATCAATTTCTGTCTTGAAGACGCTCAAGGTCTCGGCCTCCACCGCCCTCTGTGGTAATGAATTCCACAGACCCACCACTCTCTGGCTGAAGAAATTTCTCCTCATCTCTGTTCTAAAGTGACTCCCTTTTATTCTAAGGCTGTGCCCCCGGGTCCTAGTCTCCCCTGTTAATGGAAACAACTTCCCTACGTCCCTATCTAAGCCGTTCATTATCTTGTAAGTTTCTATCAGATCTCCCCTCAACCTCCTAAACTCCAATGAATATAATCCCACGATCCTCAGACGTTCATCGTATGTCAGGCCTACCATTCCTGGGATCATCCGTGTGAATCTCCGCTGGACCCGCTCCAGTGCCAGTATGTCCTTCCTGAGGTGTGGGGCCCAAGATTGCTCACAGTACTCCACATGGGGCCTAACCAGTGCTTTATAAAGCCTCAGAAGTACATCCCTGCTTTTGTATTCCAAGCCTCTTGAGATAAATGACAACATTACATTTGCTTTCTTAATTACGGACTCAACCTGCAAGTTTACCTTTAGAGAATCCTGGACTAGTTCTCCGAAGTCCCTTTGCACTTTAGCATGATGAATTTTGTCACCGTTTAGAAAATAGTCCATGCCTCTATTCTTTTTTCCAAAGTGTACGACCTCGCACTTGCCCACGTTGAATTTCATCAGCCACTTCTTGGACCACTCTCCTAAACTGTCTAAATCTTTCTGCAGCCTCCCCACCTCCTCAATACTACCTGCCCCTCCACCTATCTTTGTATCATCGGCAAACTTGGCCAGAATGCTCCCAGTTCCGTCATCTAGATCGTTAATATATAAAGAGAACAGCTGTGGCCCCAACACTGAACCCTGCGGGACACCACTTGTCACCGGTTGCCATTCTGAGAAAGAACCTTTTATCCCAACTCTCTGCCTTCTGTCTGACAGCCAATCGTCAATCCATGTTAGTACCTTGCCTCGAATACCATGGGCCCTTATTTTACTCAGCAGTCTCCCGTGAGGCACCTTGTCAAAGGCCTTTTGGAAGTCAAGATAGATAACATCCATTGGCTCTCCTTGGTCTCACCTATTTGTTATCTCTTCAAAGAACTCTAACAGGTTTGTCAGGCACGACCTCCCCTTACTAAATCCAAGCTGACTTGTCTTAATCCGACCCTGCACTTCCAAGAATTTAGAAATCTCATCCTTAACGATGGATTCTAGAATTTTGCCAACAACTGAGGTTAGGCTAATTGGCCTATAATTTTCCATCTTTTTTCTTGTTCCCTTCTTGAACAGTGGGGTTACAACAGCGATTTTCCAATCCTCTGGGACTTTCCCTGACTCCAGTGACTTTTGAAAGATCATAACTAACGCCTCCACTATTTCTTCAGCTATCTCCTTTAGAACTCTAGGATGTAGCCCATCTGGGCCCGGAGATTTATCAATTTCCAGACCTTTGAGTTTCTCTAGCACTTTCTCCTTCGTGATGGCAACCATATTCAACTCTGCCCCCTGACTTTCCTGAATTGTTGGGATATTACTCATGTCTTCTACTGTGAAGACTGACGCAAAGTACTTATTAAGTTCCTCAGCTATTTCCTTGTCTCCCATCACTAGATTACCAGCGTCATTTTGGAGCGGCCCAATGTCTACTTTTGCCTCCCGTTTGTTTTTAATGTATTTAAAGAAACTTTTACTATCATTCCTAATGTTACTGGCTAGCCTACCTTCATATTTGATCCTCTCCTTCCTTATTTCTCTCTTTGTTATCCTATGTTATCCTCATTGCGTCTTGGAAGTGCAGCAGAGAGGGAGAGATTCGCGAGAGGAGTGCTGCGGGTAAGCGCTGTTATTTTTTAACTTACTTTTTCGCGGGTTTTTTCTTTAAAAATATCTAAACCCGGAAGTGGTCGCGCAGGGAGGTCTGGGAGAGAGAGATTTTTTTTTCCCCAATAAATTGGAACAGAGAGGAATCCCGATACTCTAGAGTATCCCACCCTCCCTCCTCCTCTAACCTAAGAAAAAAGACCCAGTGAGAGCAGGGCTTTGGAGAAAACAGGAGGAGGAAAGGTAAGTTTAAAATTTTCATTCACTTTTTTTTTTCCCTGTGTGTTTAAAGGGGCAATTATGAGTGTGAGGCCAGTATGTTGTTCCCAATGTAGGATGTGGGAGGTCCTGGAGGCGCCTAGCCTTCCGGACGACCATATCTGTGCTGGGTGTGTTGAGCTGCGGTTCCTAAGGGACCATGTTAGGGAACTGGAATTGCAGCTCGAGGACCTTCGCCGGGTTCGGGATAGTGAGGAGGTCATTGACAGGAGCTATCGGCAGGTGGTCACACCGGGACCGCGGGAGGAGGGTAACTGGGTAACAGTGAGGAAGGAGAAAGCTCGGTTGATGGTGAGCACCCCGGTGGATGTGCCCCTTAATAATATGTACTCCTGTCTGAGTACTACTGGGGTGGACAGCCCACCTGGGGGAAGCAGCGGTGGCAGTGTCTCTGGAGCTGAGCCTGGCCCAGTAGTGCAAAAGGGAAAGGAAAGGAGGGTAGTGCCAATTGGGGACTCTACGGTGAGGGGGTCAGATTGGCGTTATTGCGGACACAGACGGGACTCTCGGATGGTGGTTTGCCTCCCTGGTGCATGGGTCCGGGATGTCTCTGGTCGAGTCCCAGAAATCCTGAAAGGGGAGGGAGAGGAGCCGAAGGTCGTGATGCATATAGGTACTGCTGACATAGGTAGGAAGAGGGAAGGGGTCATGAAAAGAGAATATAGGGAGTTAGGTAGACAGCTGAGAAAGAGGAATGCAAAGGTAGTAATCTCGGGATTGCTGCCTGTGCCGCGGGAGAGTGAGAACAGGAATCGGTGGAGAATGAATGCGTGGCTGAGGGACTGGAGCAAGGGACAAGGATTTGGGTACTTGGATCATTGGGACCTCTTTAGGGGCAGGTGTGACCTGTTTAAAAAAGACGGGTGGCACTTGAATCCCAGGGGGACCAATATCCTGGCGGGAAGGTTGGCTAAGGCTACTGGAGAGACTTTAAACTAGAAAGGTTGGGGGGAGAGAATCGAAATGAGGGGACTGAGAGCGAGGAGGTTAGCTCGCAAATAGATAAGGAATGTAAACAGGGTAAGAGGGAGGTTAGACGAGTGATGGAGAAGGGAAGTGCTCAGGCTGAAGGTCTAAGATGTGTCTATTTTAATGCCAGGAGTGTAGTGAATAAAGTGGATGAGCTTAGAGCGTGGATTGCTGCTTCGAATTGTGATGTGGTGGCCATTACGGAGACTTGGATGTCTCAGGGACAGGACTGGGTGCTTCAGGTGCCGGGTTTTAGATGTTTCAGGAAGGACAGGGAGGGAGGCAAGAGAGGGGGGGGAGTGGCACTGTTGATCAGGGATAGTGTCACGGCTGTAGAGAAGGTGGACGCCGTGGAGGGATTGACTACGGAGTCTCTGTGGGTGGAGGTTAGGAACAGGAAGGGGTCGGTAACGTTGCTGGGTGTTTTCTATAGGCCGCCCAATAGTAACAGAGATGTTGAGGAGCAGATGGGGAAACAGATCCTGGAGAGATGTAGGAATAACAGAGTTGTCGTGATGGGAGATTTTAATTTCCCAAACATAGATTGGAATATCCCTAGGGCTAGGGGTTTGGATGGAGAGGAGTTTGTTAGGTGTGTCCAGGAGAGTTTCCTGACACAGTATGTGGATAAGCCTACTAGAGGAGAGGCTGTACTTGATCTGGTGCTGGCTAATGAACCTGGACAGTTGGAGGATCTCTCGGTGGGTGAGTATCTTGGGGATAGCAATCATAATTCTATCTCCTTCACGATAGCATTGGAAAGAGATAGGATCAGGCAGGCTAGGAAAGTGTTTCTCTGGAGTAAAGGGAAATACAGTGTCATCAGGGAGGAAATTAGATGGGTAAATTGGAAGGAGGCATTCTTGGGGAAAAGTACCGAAGGAAAGTGGAGGATTTTCAAGGAATGTTTGTCTGGAGCTCTGCATGACAACGTTCCGATGAGACAGGGGGCTGTTGGTAGGGTATGGGAACCGTGGTGCACGAAGGTTGTGATGAACCTGGTGAATAAGAAAAGAGAGGCGTACAGAAGGTTCAGAGAGCTAGGAGGTGTTAAGGATTTAGGGGAGTATACGGGATGTAGGAAGGAGCTTAAGAAGGAAATTAGGAGAGCGAGAAGGGGTCATGAGAAGGCCTTGGCGGGTAAGATTAAGGAGAATCCCAAGGCTTTCTACAAATATGTCAAGAGTAAAAGGATGAGATGTGAAGGCATAGGACCCTTAAAAGGTGAAGGGGGAAAAGTTTGTGCGGAACCGTTAGAATGGCGGAGCTGCTTAATGAATACTTTACCTCGGTATTCACGGTGGAAAGGGATCTGGGTGGTTGTACTGCTGGTTTGCGGTGGACAGAAAGGATCGAGCATGTGGACATAAAGAAAGAGGATATGTTGGAACTATTGAATGGCATCAAGGTTGGTAAGTCGCCGGGACCGGATGGGATGTACCCCAGGTTACTGTGGGAGGCGAGGGAGGAGATTGCGGAGGCTTTGGCGATGATCTTTGCATCGTCGATGGAGACGGGAGAGGTTCCGGAGGATTGGAGGATTGCAGATGTGGTCCCGATATTCAAGAAAGGGAACAGGGACAGCCCGGGAAATTACCGACCGGTGAGTCTAAGCTCAGTGGTTGGTAAGTTGATGGAGAGGATCCTGAGAGACAGGATTTATGATCATCTAGAGGAGTTTAGTATGATCAAAAGTAGTCAGCACGGCTTTGTCAAGGGCAGGTCGTGCCTTACGAGCCTGGTTGAGTTCTTTGAAAATGTGACCAAACACATTGACGAAGGAAGAGCGGTGGATGTGGTCTATATGGACTTCAGCAAGGCGTTCGATAAGGTCCCCCATGCAAGACTTCTTGAGAAAGTGAGAGGGCATGGGATCCAAGGGGCTGTTGCCTTGTGGATCCAGAACTGGCTTGCCTGCAGAAGGCAGAGAGTGGCTGTGGAGGAGTCTTTCTCTGCATGGAGGTCAGTGACCAGTGGAGTGCCCCAGGGATCTGTTCTGGGACCCTTGCTGTTTGTCATTTTCATAAATGACCTGGATGAGGAAGTGGAGGGATGGGTTGGTAAGTTTGCTGACGACACCAAGGTAGGTGGTGTTGTGGATAGTTTGGAGGGATGTCAGAAGTTGCAGCGAGACATAGATAGAATGCAAGACTGGGCGGAGAAGTGGCAGATGGACTTCAACCCGGATAAGTGTGTGGTGATCCATTTTGGCAGATCCAATGGGATGAAGCAGCAGTATAATATGAAGGGTACCATTCTTAGCAGTGTAGAGGATCAGAAGGACCTTGGGGTCCGGGTCCATAGGACTCTTAAATCGGCCTCGCAGGTGGAGGATGCGGTCAAGAAGGCGTACGGCGTACTGGCCTTCATTAATCGAGGAATTGAGTTTAGGAGTCGGGAGATAATGCTGCAGCTTTATAGGACCCTGGTTAGACCCCACTTGGAGTACTGCGCGCAGTTCTGGTCACCTCATTACAGGAAAGATGTTGAAGCCATTGAAAGGGTGCAGATGAGATTTACAAGGATGTTGCCTGGATTGGGGGGCATGCCTTATGAGGATAAGTTGCGGGAGCTTGGTCTCTTCTCCCTGGAGAGACGAAGGATGAGAGGTGACCTGATAGAGGTTTACAAGATGTTGAGAGGTCTGGATAGGGTAGACTCTCAGAGGCTATTTCCAAGGGCTGAAATGGTTGCTACGAGAGGACACAGGTTTAAGGTGCTGGGGGGTAGGTACAGAGGAGATGTCAGGGGTAAGTTTTTCACTCAGAGGGTGGTGGGTGAATGGAATCGGCTGACGTCGGTGGTGGTGGAGGCAAACTCGTTGGGGTCTTTTAAGAGACTTCTGGATGAGTACATGGGATTTAATGGGATAGAACATAGAACATAGAACAGTACAGCACAGAACAGGCCCTTCGGCCCACGATGTTGTGCCGAGCTTTATCTGAAACCAAGATCAAGCTATCCCACTCCCTATCATCCTGGTGTGCTCCATGTGCCTATCCAATAACCGCTTAAATGTTTCTCAAGTGTCTGACTCCACTATCACTGCAGGCAGTCCATTCCACACGCCAACCACTCCCTGCGTAAAGAACCTACCTCTGATATCCGTCCTGTATCTCCCACCACGAACCCTATAGTTATGCCCCCTTGTAATAGCTCCATCCACCCGAGGAAATAGTCTTTGAACGTTCACTCTATCTATCCCCTTCATCATTTTATACACCTCTATTAAGTCTCCCCTCAGCCTCCTCCGCTCCAGAGAGAACAGCCCGAGCTCCCTCAACCTTTCCTCATATGACCTACCCTCCAAGCCAGGCAGCATCCTGGTAAATCTCCTCTGCACTCTTTCCAGCGCTTCCACATCCTTCTTATAGTGAAGTGACCAGAACGGCACACAATATTACAAATGTGGTCTCACCAAGGTCCTGTACAGTTGCAGCATAACCCCACGGCTCTTAAACTCCAACCCCCTGTTAATAAAAGCTAACACACTATAGGCCTTCTTCACAGCTCTATCCACTTGACTGGCAACCTTTAGAGATCTGTGGATATGGACCCCAAGATCTCTCTGTTCCTCCACAGTCTTCAGAACCCTACCTTTGACCCTGTAATCCACATTTAAATTTGTCCTACCAAAATGAATCACCTCACATTTATCAGGGTTAAACTCCATTTGCCATTTTTCAGCCCAGCTTTGCATCCTATCTATGTCTCTTTGCAGCCTACAACAGCCCTCCACCTCATCCACTACTCCACCAATCTTGGTGTCATCAGCAAATATACTGATCCACCCTTCAGCCCCCTCCTCTAAGTCATTAATAAAAATCACAAAGAGCAGAGGACCAAGCACTGATCCCTGCGGCACACCGCTCGCAACCTGCCTCCTATCCGAAAATTTTCCATCGACCACCACCCTCTGTCTTCGGTCAGACAGCCAGTTACCTATCCAATCGGCCAACTTTCCTTCTATCCCACACCTCCTCACTTTCATCATAAGCCGACCATGGGGGACCTTATCAAACGCCTTACTAAAATCCATGTATATGACATCAACTGCCCTACCTTCATCAACACACTTAGTTACCTCCTCAAAAAATTCTATCAAATTTGTGAGGCACGACTTGCCCTTCACGAATCCGTGCTGACTATCTCGGATTAATCCGCATCTTTCTAAATGGTCGTAAATCCCATCCCTAAGGACCCTTTCCATCAATTTACCAACCACCGAAGTAAGACTAACCGGTCTATAATTACCAGGGTCATTTCTATTCCCTTTCTTAAACAGAGGAACAACATTCGCCATTCTCCAGTCCTCTGGCACCATCCCCGTGGACAGCGAGGACCCAAAGATCAAAGCCAAAGGCTCTGCAATCTCATCCCTTGCCTCCCACAGAATCCTAGGATACATTTCATCAGGCCCAGGGGACTTATCGACCTTCAGTTTATTCAAAACTGCCAAGACATCCTCCCTCCGAACATCTATTTCCCCCAGCCTATTAGCCTGTAACACCTTCTCTTCCTCAAAAACATGGCCCCTCTCCTTGGTGAACACTGAAGAAAAGTATTCATTCATCACCTCGCCTATCTCTACTGACTCCATACACAAGTTCCCACTACTGTCCTTGACCAGCCCGAACCTCACCCTGGTCATTCTTTTATTCCTCACATAAGAGTAAAAAGCCTTGGGGTTTTCCTTGATCCGACCCGCCAAGGACTTCTCATGTCCCCTCCTAGCTCTCCTAAGCCCCTTTTTCAGCTCATTCCTTGCTAACTTGTAACCCTCAATCGAGCCATCTGAACCTTGTTTCCTCATCCCTACATAAGCTTCCCTCTTCCTTTTCACAAGACATTCCACCTCTTTTGTGAACCATGGTTCCCTCACTCGGCCATTTCCTCCCTGCCTGACAGGAACATACCTATCAAGGACATCCAGTATTTGTTCCTTGAAAAAGTTCCACTTTTCATTAGTTCCTTTCTCTGACAGTTTCTGTTCCCAACTTATGCCCCCTAATTCTTGCCTAATCGCATCATAATTACCTCTCCCCCAATTGTAAACCTTGCCCTGCCGTACGGCCCTATCCCTCTCCATTGCAATAACAAAAGACACCGAATTGTGGTCACTATCTCCAAATTGCTCTCCCACAACCAAATCTAACACTTGGCCCGGTTCATTTCCCAGTACCAAATCCAATGTGGCCTCACTTCTAGTCGGCCCATCCACATATTGTGTCAGGAAACCCTCCCGCACACACTGCACAAAAACTGCCCCATCCAAACTATTTGACCTACAAAGGTTCCAATCAATATTTGGAAAGTTAAAGTCCCCCATGACAACTACCCTGTGGCCCCCACACATATCCATAATCTGCTTAGCAATTTCTTCCTCCACATCTCTATTACTATTTGGGGGCCTATAGTAAACTCCTAGCAACGTGACCGCTCCTTTCCTATTTCTAACTTCAGCCCATATTACCTCAGTGTGCAGATCCCCCACGATTGGGGGCTATAGATAGGCTTTGAGGTGGGGATGTGATCGATTGAGGGCTATAGATAGGCCTAGAGGTGGGGATGTGATCGGCGCAACTTGTGGGCCGAAGGGCCTGTTTGTGCTGTGGCTTTCTATGTTCTATGTTCTATGTTTGTTTTTATAGCCTTCCCAATCTTCTGACATCCCACTACTCTTTGCCACATTATAGGCTCTCTCTTTTGCCTTGATGCATTCCCTGACTTCCTTTGTCAGCCATGGCTGCCTAATCCCCCCACTGATAACCTTTCTTTTGTTTCGGATGAACCTCTGCACTGTGTCCTCAATTACTCCCAGAAACTCCTGCCATTGCTGTTCTACTGTTTTTCCAATAATGAATCACAATCTCAGATCAATAGACGGCAATGTTTCAAAACTTGATCAAAATCTGAGAACAAGAGACTGCAATGTTTCAATACTGGATCAGAATCTGGGAACGATAGACATGGATTTAATAATACTGGACCAGAATCTGAGAACAATAGACTGAAATGTTCCAAGACTGGATCATAATCTGAGAACAATGCACTGCAATGTTCCAATACCGGATCAGAATATGCGAACAATAGATTGTAATGTCCCAATACTGGATCAGAATCTGAGAACAATGGACTGCAATGTTCCAATAAAGGATCCTAATCTGAGAACAAAGGACGGTAATGTTTCAATAATAGATCAGAATCTGAGAACAATGGACTGTAACGTTTCAATAAAGGATCATAATCTGAGAACAGTACTCTAAAGTTCAAATACGGGATCAGAATCTGACATCAAAAGATGGTAATGTTTCAATAATTGATCAGAATCTGAGAACAATGGACTGTAATGTTCCAATAAAGGATCATAATCTGAGATCAATAGACTGTCATGTTGCACTAAAAGATCATAATTTGAGAACAATAGACTGCAATGTTCGAATAATGGACCACAATCTGAGAACAATAGACTGCAATGTTCCCATAATGTATCAGAATCTGAGAACGATAGACTGGAATGTTCCAATACCGCATCAGGATCTGGGAATAATAGAACGGGATGTTACAATACTGGATCAGAATCTGACAACAATAGACTGGAATGTTAGAACATAAGAACATAAGAAATAAGAGCAGGAGTAGGCCATCGAGCCCCTCAAGCCTGCTCCGCCATTCAATAAGATCATGGCTGATCTGATAGTGGGTTCAGTTCCACTTACCCGCCCGCTCCCCATAACCCTTAATTCCCATAATGGTTAAAAATCTATCTATCTGTGACTTAAACACATTTAACGAGGTAGCCACGACTGCTTCATTGGGCAGAGAATTCCAAAGATTCACTCCGCTCTGGGAGAAGAAGTTCCTCCTCAACTCTGTTCTAAATTGACTCCCCCATATTTTGAGCCTATGCCCCCTAGTTCTTGTTTACATTGGAAGTGGAAATAACCTCGCTTCTTCTACCCTGTCTAGCCCCTTCATTGTCATATATGTATCTAAAAGATCTCCCTTCAAGCTTCTAAACTCCAATGAGTACAGGCCCTGTCTACTCAATCTCTCCTCATAAGCTGACCCCCTCATCTCCGGAATCGACCTGGTGAACCTTCTCTGTCCCCCCTCCAAAGCTAATATATCCTTTCTTAAATAAGGGGACCAAAACTGGACACAGTACTCTAGGTGCGGCCTCTCCAGTACCCTGTACAGTTGCAGCATGACCTCCCTGCATTTATACTCCATCCCTCTCACGATAAAGGCCAACATTCCATTTGCTTTCTTGATCACCTGCTGCACCTGCAAACTGAGGTTTTGTGATTCATGCACAAGGACCCCCAGGTCCCTCTGCACAGTAGCATGTTGTAATTCTTCACCGTTTAAATAAGAGTCCATTTTACTATTATTCCTTCCAAAGTGGATAGCCTCACACTTACCAACGTTATACTCCATCTGCCAGATCCTTCCCCACTAACTTAGCTGATCCAAATCTCTCTGCAGACTCTTTCTGTCCTCCACGCGATTTGCTTTCCCACTCATCTTTGTGTCATCCGCAAACTTTGTTACCCTACACTCGCTCCCCTCCTCCAGATCGTCGATGTATATGGTAAATAGTTGAGGCCCCAGCACTAATCCCTGCGGCATGCCACTACTCATTGATTGCCAACCGGAAAAGCACCCATTTATTCCGACTCTCTGCTTTCTGTTAGATAGCCAATCCTCAATCCACGCTAACACTTTATCCCCAACTCCGTGTACCTTTATCTTATGCAGCAACCTTTTGTGAGGCACCTGATCGAATGCCTTCTGGAAATCTATTTACACAACATCCACCGGTTCCCCTCTGTCAACTGCACTCGTCGCATCCTCAAAAAATTCCAGTAAATTAGTCAAACATGGCTTTCCCTTCAAGAATCCATGCTGCGTCTGCTTGATTGAACCATTCTTTTCCAGGTGTCCTGTTATTTCTTCCTTAATGATAGATTCCAGCATTTTCCCAACTACGGATGTTAAGCTAACCGGCCTGTAGTTACCTGCCTTTTGTCTACCTCCTTTTTTAAACAGTGGCGTTACATTAGCTGTTTTCCAATCAGCTGGCACCTCCCCAGAGTCCAGTGAATTTTGAAAAATTACAACTAATGAATTTGCTATTACTTCTGTTGTTTCTTTTTGTACGCTGGGATGCATTCCATCCGGACCAGGAGACTTGCCTACCTTTAGTTCCATTAGCCTACCTCTTTAGTAATAGTGATCGTTTTAAGGTCCTCATCCCCGACAGTCCCGGGTAAGGGCAGAAGTTGTTTTTTGTAGTTTAGTTAGGGCATCATGATTGGCATAGGTTTGGAGGGCCGAAGGGCCTGTTCCTGTGCTGTACTTTCCCTTGTTCTTTGTTGATTATTGACTACCTTGGATGACACCCTCAGGATATAGTCTCCTTTACTAACAACTTTGCTTAAATTATCATCAAAAAGGACTCACGAATGGACCCTGAGGAAGGGTCACACAGACGTGAAACATTGGCTCTATTCTCTCTCCACAGATACTGTCAGACCTGCTGAGATCTCCCAGCATTTTCTGTTTTTGTATTCATTTACTGACTCCATTTGCTTTCATTCCCACGCAGCGTTCTCCTGTTCAGTTGACATGTAAATGTTGAAATGTTCAGCAAACTGCTGGTTAGTTCCTTGAATATTAAGGCAAGTCCCCGAAAAATACATCATTCCTCAGTCCATCTCGCGCCAGCTCCCCCATCCTTTACGTCTCTCCTATACATTGCAACAACCCTTTCTTCATCCTCGCCAAGAGTATCGTCACCTTGGCTCATTCCTCTGCCAGGTCACAAGCTCCGCATGAAGCCAAGAGCCAGAGAACCAGTTGGGAGCAGCACACTTGTTTATAAAGCGAGAATTCACAATACAGGAGACGCTGAGGTTGAGAATTTACCATAATGTGGACGTTCCAGAGCATCATCCTTCTGTTTGGACTGCTGGATACAGTCATGGGGGGGGGGGGCGGTAGGGACTTCGAGGGCCGAAGGGCCTGTTCCGGTGCTGTACTTTCCTTTGTTCTGTGTATGTATGGGTAGCATGGTGGCACAATGGTTAGCACTGCTGCCTCACAGCGCCAGGGACCCGGGTTTGATCCCCGGTTTGGGTCACTGCCTGTGTGCAGTCGGCACGTTCTCCCCGTGTCTGCATGGGTTTCCTCCGGGTGCTCCGGTGTCCTCCCACAGACCAGAAGACGTGCTCTTTAGTTGCATTGATCATGCTAAATCCTCCCTTAGTGTACCCGAACAAGCGCCGGAGTGTGGCAACTCGGGGATTTTCACAGTAACTTCATTGCAGTGTTAATGTGAGCTGACTTGTTACATCATTAAATAAACTTTAGAAACTTGACCAGCGCTGTGTGAAAAGCAGAGAATGCCTGTCTTACACCATTGTATCAGTAACATTCTCAAAGGGGCCACACATTCAAAAGGAAATCCAAGCACCTCATGCTAAACAGTAACTTGTGGGCAGGAAATGCAGCCTTGGCACAGTCACCATCTCGTACCAGGACTACATTTATAATGAAATGAAATATGAGCTTTACTAAAAATTGTACATCTTTTACTGAAAACGAAACAGTCCAGTGACTAAGCTGGGGCATCATACTCTGCTGCACAGATTGGCAACAGGGCTTCCCTCAGCACCCCTCGTGCTGATGTTGCTGTTATTGCTTTCATCAGAGGGCATGGAACAAGTAACATCTGACTCGATAATTCATGGAAGCCGGAAGTACAGAACACAACTGCATTCTTTGTCAGAAAGGCGCCCGGATTGAGCTTTGCACCATGGGGTTAGTGCTCCCTCACAGCGCCAGGGATCCTGGTTCGAATCCGACCTTGGGTCACTCCAAGTGTGGAGTTGGCACATTCTCTCCGTGTCTTCATGGGTTTCCTCCAGGGGCTCCACTTTCCTCCCACAGTCCAAAGATGTGCAGGTTGGTGCATTGGCTGTGCTAAAAATTGCCCGTTATTGTCAGGGAGACTATCAGGGTGGATGCGTGGGGTTACGGAAATAGGGCCTGGGTGGGGTTGTGGTCAGTACAGACTCATCATAAATTGTAACACAGAAACCCAACAGTGCGAAAGAGTCCATTCGGCCCATCGAGTCTGCACCAACAACAATCCCGCCCAGGCCCTATCCCCATAACCCCACATATTTACCCCATGAACTCCTCTAATGTACACATTCTGGACACGAAGGGAAAATTTAGCCTATAATTCACCCCACTGATTTTCTAATAGATTACAATTATATCGTCTCTTTAATGTAATTAAACAGAACGTAATGAAAAACATGAAACATATTTCTAATCTGAATTTATCATCACAATGAAACACAATTTTAATTGAAAATTGGGGATGAAGTGGAAATGATCGAGAGCTTCAGGTTTCTAGGTGTCCAGATCACCAACAACCTGTCCCGATCCCTCCACACATTCGCTACAGTTAAGAAAACCCACCAACGCTTGTACTTCCTCAGGAGGCTAAGGAAATTTGGCATGTCCCCTACGACTCCCAACAACTTTTACAGATGCATCATAGAAAGCATTCTTTCTGTTTGTATCACCGTTCCTGCTCTGCCCAAGGCAGCAGGAAACTATAAACGGTTGTGAATGAAACCTAGTCCATCACTCAAACCAGCCTCCCACCCATTGACTCTGTCTACACTTCCTGCTGCGTCGGGAAAAGCAGCCGGCGTAATCAAGGACCCCACGCACCCCGGATATTCTCTCTTCCACCTCCTTCCATCGGGGAAAAGATACAAAAGTTTAAGGCCATGTACCGACGGACGCGACTGCAGCTTCTTCCCTGCTGCCATCAGACTTTTGACTAGACCCATCTTATATTAATTAGGTTACCATATATAATATATATCTATATAGATACTATATATATGTATATATATATATATATATATATATATATATAATGTAATACCTTATTATTATATTAAGTTGATATTTCTCTAGCTATGATGGTAACACGACATTCTGCATCCTCTCCTTTTTGAAGGGTATGCTTTGTCAGTATAGCTTGCAAGAAACAATGTTTTTCACTGTATACTGATACATGTGACAATAATAAAACAAATCAAATCCAATCATTGCTCCTTCACAGCGCCAGCATTGCAGTGTGTTGTTTGTTTTCTCACCTGTAATTGATTACTCTAATAGGTTGTTCTGCCGAGTCTCAGGAGTGTTTCTGCTGTGTATTAAAGAGAAGACCTTCAGTGTGAGACCTCAGTAAATGGCCATGGTTTACGCCACGGGCAGACAGAAGCCAGAGGGTGGTTGTAGAGAGCTGTTTTTCAAACTGGAGGCCTGTGACCAGTGGTGTGCCTCAGGGATCAGTGCTGGGCCCACTGTTATTGTCATTTACATAAACGATTTGGAAGAGAATATAGGGGGCACGGCTAGTAAGTTTGCAGATGACACCAAGATTGGTGGCATAGTGGACAGTGAAGAACGATATCTCCAATTGCAACGGGATCTTGATCAATTGGCCAGTGGGCGGACGAATGGCAGATGGAGTTTAATTTAGACAAATGCGATGACATGCATTTTGGTAGATTGAACCAGGGCACGACTTACTCAGTTAATGGTAGGGCGTTGGGGAGAGTTACAGAACAAAGAGATCTAGGGGTAAATGTACATAGCTCCTTGAAAGTGGAGTCATAGGTGGACACAGTGGTGAAGAAGGCATTCAACATGCTTGGCTTTATCGGTCAGAACATTGAATATAGTAGTTGGGACGTCTTGTTGAAGTTGTATGAGACATTGGTAAGGCCACACGTGGAATATTGTGTGCAATTCTGGTCATCTTATTACAGAAAGGATATTATTAAACTAGAAAGAGTGCAGAAAAGATTTACTAGGATGCTGCAGGGACTTGATGGATTGAGTTACAAGGAGAGGCTGGATAGACTGGGACTTTTTTCTCTGGAGCGGAGGAGGCTGAGGGGTGATCTTGTAGAGGTCTATGAAATAATGAGGGGCACAGATCAGCGAGACAGTCAATATCATTTCCCAAAGGTAGGGGAGTCTAAAACTAGACGGCATAGTTTTAAGGTGAGAGGGGAGAGATACAAAAGTGTCCAGAGGGGCAATTTTTTCTCACAGAGGGTGGTGAGTGTTTGGAACAAGGTGCAAGAGGTAGTAATAGAGGCGGGTACAATTTTATCTTTTGAAAAGCATTTAGATAGTTACATCTTCATAATGGGTATAGAGGGATACAGGGCAAATCCGGGCAATTGGGATTGGCTTAGGGGTTTTTAAAAAAAGAGCGGCAAGGACAAGTTGGGCCGAAGGGCCTGTTTCCATGCTGTAAACCTCTATGACTCTATGACACCATCGCTTCTCTCAGAAAACACACCGATCCACTATCGGTCAAGCTGGAGCCATTTACTATCCTATTCTCGCTGCCATTGGAGTTCCTGGTAGGTGATTGCAACAGATTAAAGTGGATTTATTCATGACACAAGTGGGCTTACATTAACACTACAATGAAGTTACTGTGAAAATCCCCTAGTCGCCACACTCTGGCTCCTGTTCGGGTACACTGAGGGAGAATTTCGCATGGCCAATGCAACTAACCAGCACGTCTTTCAGACTGTGGAAGGAAACCGGAGGAAACCCACGCAGACATGGGGAGAACCTGCAGACTCTGCACAGGCAGTGGCCCAAGCCGGGAAGTGAACCCGGGTCCCTTGTTCTTGAGGCAGCAGCGCTGTCCACTGTGACACCGCTCCACCCAAAAAAGAGGATACATGACGTCTGCTATGAGGAGGCTCCCTCCCATCACCTCCTAACTTTGGAGAGAGTGAAGTCGCTCCCCGGAGCAGAACACCTGGGCTGATGGAACGGCAGTGGTTCCCTCCTGACCAGAGGGACAGCTCATGGGACCACAGACCCGACCAGCTTCTATAGCTACTGAGGTGTGATGAGGGGCTGCCAGTGATTAGTCTTTGCTGGAATATTACTGTTCAACATTGTCAGTCGGGGTATAGATTACAAAAGCAGAGAGGTCATGCTGGAGTTGTATTAGAGGTATGAGCGTTGGTGAGGCCACGGCTGGAGTACTGTGTACACATTTGGTTGAATCTTTTGAAGGGGTAACCAGGAAGGTAGATGAGGGCAGTGCAGTTGATGTTGTCTATAGACTTTAGCAAAGGCCGTTGACAATGTACCACATGGTAGGTTGTTGCATAAGGTTAAAACTCACGGGATCCAGGGTGAGGTAACTAAATGGATAGAAAATTGGCTTCATGACAGAAGCCAGAGGGCTGTAGAGGGTTGTTTTTCAAACTGGAGGCCTGATACCAGCGGAATGCCTCAGGGATCAGTGCTGGGTCCACTGTTATTTGTCATTTGTATTAATGAGTTGGATGAGAATTTAGGAGGGATGGTTAGCAACTTTGCAGATGATACCAAGATTGGTGGACAGTGAAGAAGGTTATCTCAGATTGCAACGAGATCTTGATCAATTGGGCCAGTGGGCTGACGAATGGCAGATGGAGATTAATTTAGATAAATGCGAGGTGATTCATTTTGGTAGATTGAACCACGGTAGGACTTACTCAGTTAATAGTAGGGCGTTTGGGAAAGTGAAAGAACAAAGACATCTAGGGGTACACGTTCATAGCTCCTTGAAATTGGAGTCACAGATGGATAAGGTAGTGAAGAAGGTTTTTCCCAGATCAGAAGTGACGATCACGAGGGGTCACGGGCTCAAGGTGAGAGGGGCGAAGTATAACTCAGGTATTAGAGGGATGTTTTTTACACAGAGGGTGGTGGGGGCCTGGAATGCGTTGCCAAGTAGGGTGGTGGATGCAGACACGCTGACATCGTTTAAGACTTACCTGGATAGTCACATGCGCAGCCTGGGAATGGAGGGATAAAAACGATTGATCTAGTTGGACCAAGGAGCGGCATAGGCTTGGAGGGCCGAAGGGCCTGTTTCCTGTGCTGTACTGTTCTTTGAAGGCATTCCGCATGCTTGGTTTCATTGGCCACAACGTTGAATACTGTATTTGGGACGTATTGTTGAAGTTGTACAAGACATTAAACATAGAAAAATAGAAACCCTACAGTACAGAAAGTGGCCATTCGGCCCATCGAGTCTGCACCGACCACAATCCCACTCAGGCCCTACCCCCATATTGCTACATATTTACCCACTAATCCCTCTAATCTACGCATCCCAGGACACTATGGGGCAATTTTAGCATGATCAATCCACCTAACCCGCACATCTTTGGACTGTGGGAGGAAACCGGGGTACCCGGAGGAAACCCATGCAGACACAAGGAGAATGTGCAAACTCCACACAGACAGTGACCCAAGCCGGGAATCGAACCCAGGTCCCTGGAGCTGTGAAGCAGCAGTGCTAACCATTGTGCTACCGTGCCACACTTGGAATACCGTGTGCAGTTCAGGTCACCCTATTAGAGAAAGGATATTATTAAACTAGAAAGAGTGCAGAAAATATTTATTAGAATGCTACCGAGCCTTGATGGTTTGAGTTAGAAGGAGAGTCTGGATAGACTGGGACCTTTTTCGCTGGAACGCAGTAGGTTCAGGGGTGATCTTACAGATTTTTATAAAATAATGAGAGGCATAGATGAGCTAGAGAGTCAACATCATTTCCCAAAGGTGAGAGAGTCTAAAACTAGAGGGCATAGGTTTAAGGTGAGACAGGAGAGATACAAAAGTTTCCAGAGGGGCAACCTTTTCACTCAGAGGTTGGTGAGAGTCAGGAGCAAGGTGCCAGTGGCCGTAGTAGAGGCGGGTGCAATTTTGTATTAAAAAAAAACATTTAGAAAGTTGCATGGGTAAGATGGGTATAGAGGGATATGGGCTAAATGCGGGCAATTGGGGCTAGTTTAGTGGTACAAATTGGGCGGCATGGACAAGTTGGGCCGAAGGGCCTATTTCTATGATGTAAACCTCGATGACTCATCCACCCTTTATTCTCCATTCTCATCCAAATCAGCTGAAAGAACCTCAAAGCTGAGTGAGATTGTGGTCGGTGCAGACTAGATGGGCCGAACGGCCTCTTTCTGTACTATAGGGTTTCTATGTTTCTATGTTTAATGTCTTGTACAACTTCAACAAGACGTCCCAAATCCAGTATTCATTGTTCTGGCCAATGAAACCAATCATGCGGAATGCCTTCAAAGAACGAAAATCACAGAACAGTGCAGCACAGGAAACACGAGGTTAAAGTCCCACAGGTTTATTTGCTAGCACTGTTGTACATTTGCAGTCGCTGACACTTCTGCACTCCTGTCCTCTGGGTTCCCTTACCTACCTCAGCAGCCGTCACATCCTCCTGTCCCTGACCACTTTCCAAACTGGAAAAATTTTTCAGAAGCCGTGTGACCGCCTCCTGAAACAAAGCTTCCAGGTAAAACTCTCCCTCCCTGATATGTTGCAGTGTCAAACTCCAGCTGAATGTCTCTGAGCCGAAGCTCCTCAAGCCGCAGATACTTACTGCAGACATACTTGCTCTGAATAACACCAGTATCCATGAGCACCCACATACTGCAGTCATCACACATCAACTGTCCTGATATACTTCTGATCTTAAACTAATGACTTAATTATTTCATTCAGTTATTTATTTTAGATATTAATAAATCTTATTGCAAAGTGCAGGACAAGTTTCAACCTTGGGAAAATTGACTTTGACCACTTACTAGATATTCACCAACAGCTCGCCACCTCCCCTGTTGAAAAGCAGAAACCAATTCTCACTGGAAAAACGTTAGAACATACTCCCCACAAGGACCGACAAACAGACAACAGGAAACTGCTGGATGCTGAATGAATAGTGTTTTACAGCGTATCAGTTTATCAGCACTACCTTACATCCTCATCTCGAAACTAAATGCTCAGTCAGTCTCACTGTTGTCCCTTCAAATCCATGTCTCACTCTCACCCTGCGCAAACACTGTCTTTGTTTTCACTCCACTCAATGCATTTCCCACTCTCACAATTCACTATTTTCAACCCTTTCAATAAAGAGTGAGCAGAACTGCAGGGAAGGAAGAGGACAGGATGTGGTCCTCCAGTGACAGGCACCTTATCAAGCAATGGCAATGCATGTCCTCCTGCTCCACTGTGGGGAAGGCCTTGTTACCAGGGGCTGCAGACATCAGCAAGACCTGCCATGAAAGTCTGAGCCTCTTGATTCAGCTTGATTGTGTGGACCTGGTGCTCACACATGTCATCATCAGAGGTTCAAGGTGCATCCGTGGTGTGGTGAGACAGTCGGGAAGTGCATATCAAGGTGAGTGATGCCCTGGACATCTGTCTCAGTAAAATATCTTCAGGCCTGATACAATTGTCAGACATTTATTTTGATACTGAAACTCTGTAGATCACATCGATTTGGTTTCCACAACCCGTGTGCCTCTATTGATCGGTCATTTTTAGCAGCCGAGCATTCAGCTTGTTGACACCGAAATATAACTCAGGATGAAGTACAGAAATCAAGCAAATAATCCCCCAATCACCGGGGCTGAGGCAGGTAAGAGGAAAATGCTGCATTAGCAGCAGAATGAACCGGGGTTTACAATGTACAGGTACTGGATCCCGTATCGGAGGCGCTGGGGACTGGACCTGTTCCAGAATTGTGGATTTGGAGTTCTGGATCGCGTGCTTGTAAAACACGGAGAATCAGTGAGAAATAAAGACCCTGAGGCTTTTCTAATTTAATTATTATACTTTTATTATTTCATAGTTTTACATATTACATTGCAACCGAGGGAGAGGCAGCTGTCACACTGACAGATGCTGTGAAAATTGAAGGTTCGGGCTGATTTGGCAGATTTTGTGCCCTATCTGCTGGGTTGATAAAACATGGAGAAGGAATGAGAAATAAAGACGACAAGGCTTTTAGCTCATTATTGTACATTTATTATTTCATCATTTTACAACTCAAATTACAGATCCACTGAGGAAGAGACAGCTGCCATTCAGACACAGGCTGTGAATGTTGACAGTTCAGGGTTTAATGTGTGTCTTGTAAACATGTCCTGCAGCTTAAATTGTTTCAAGTACATGGGGTTTTCTTACCGAAACACCTCTTGTACCTTTTAGACCCACATAATATGCTGCTCTGTAATGAAGCTCTTCTGATCGATGCCATGAATCAATTCCTCCGTGATCCTTATTCACCTGTCAATGGACAGATTCATCTTCATCATCACCGCTCTCATTCTCTTTATTCTTGGTCAAGACCATGGTGTCTATTCCATTGTGTGGAACTTGGCAGTGAATTTCAGCATTGTTGCCGATAGTACAGAATCCTCAACATCTTCTTCATCCAACAGCTGGGCTTCAGTACAGGAAAGTCTTTCAAAAATACCAGCAATATTTACAAAATATCTTTCTTCTCGGACACACGGACACCGTTAAATTCAGGTTTAATTTCATCATCACCAATCAAGGAAATTTCTCGAAGATGGCAGGAAAATGCTGCATTTCTCACAGATGGGAGAGGATTTTACAATGTACAGGTACCAGACCCATACCTGGGATGTCTTGGATCCAACATGTTCTGATCTTGTGGATTTGGCAGATTTTGGGCTCTTTATGGCGTACTTATAAAACATGGAGAAGGAATGAGAAATAGAGACGACAAGGCGTTTAGTTCATTATTTTACATTTATTGTTTCATAGTTTTACAACTCAAATTACACAACCACCGAGGATGAGATATCGACCGGACTGAGACAGGCTGTGAATATTGAAGGTTCAGGCACTGACTACACCGTTTAAACATGTCCTGTAGTTTATGGATTCTGGTTTCTGGATGGCATGCTGATAAAACACGGAGAAGGAATGAGAAATAAATACTTTTATTTCATTATTGTACTTTTATTATTTCATAATTTTACAACTCAAATTGCATATCATCTGAGGAAGAGAAAGCAGGACTTTCACATCTGCCAATAGATCTTTAGCAACGTTTTTTCCTCAGAGAGATGAAAAACTCTAAATTCAGGTTTAATTTCACCATCACCATTTAGGAACATGGGAAATGGCTTGAGGTTGTGCCTTCCATTTATCAAACTACCTTGGGGTACCATTGGCCCAGCCTTGGCAGCACTGCAGAGTGCATGGTTAACATTGAATACTACTTGGAATTCCCTCCCACCCAAGCCTCTGTTCAATGCAATGAGCATTTTGTGCATTTTGTGCATTTGTGCATTTTGTGCATTTTGTGCCTTGTATCTGGTCGCAATTGCCCGCAAAATGCATTGATCCTTGGGCTGAATGGAGGACACACATTTGGCAGAAAATAAGTTCTGAAAACAATGTTCCTGATGAGGAGAAAATAACCATGCAGCTCTCAGGAACCCCCAGACACCGACACTGAGCCCTGGCTTCAGGGACAAAATGGCTCTCGGACCAATCAAGGGAAATTGGTTGAGGCATCCATGTGCACTGATTGATTGGCCTTGTAAACAACAGGGAAGACTCTGATCCCTTTGAACAATGTAATCTTCTGACTGTCACCAATAACACATGTTCACATGCCCTGCTCTTTGACCTTCTTCCAATATTATCATGGAAAATTCATCCAAGTATGTCTCTGCAGCTTCATGGCCAGCGAAGGTTTCTTCACCATATACTTTCAGCACACACACACCATGGCAGTTTGTAAACTTGTTCTGCCACCCTGACGCTCAATAACATGGTGTTGTTAGGCCTAGCTCTTTATGGAACACTTTCGCTTTGGCCATGGTAATGGATATGTTGCACTCTGACTGTGTATGATTCACTCTAATAACACTTTGTCTACATGGACAGTCTTTAACTGATGGAGGGTTTTCCTATTATCCATTAATTTGGGCACATCACTGTCAGAATAACATTTAATTTCTCCATTTGCTTCTTCAGATCATAAATGGGTGATGTCCCAACACCATTCTATTTGCTTAACCTTTTCCCTGAGGTGCCTTTCTCCAGACCTTTTCCCTGAGGTGCCTTTCTGCTTTATAGTCAGTGACCTTTTGTCTTGGTGCTCCTGCCAGCCACTGGACTTTTGACATGAAAACACTCGTAATAAAATCTGGAGTTATACAGAGAGAGACATGTTCGAGCAATGGTTAAACTGCGTGTGCTGATTATGGATATGGGAATCTGGGACTTGACAAAATACTCTGTGCGTCAGTTACAAATTGTATCATGTGGCGTCAGCGTCAAGTGTAATAGGTTTTTGAGACCCTCCTGTTTCTGGGACGCTGGATAAGGGGTCCAGTACCTTTAGCAGTTTACAAGGGGGATGATTCTCATTCAAATATACTGCACAGAATTATAGGAAGTAGCCAAGTAGTGCTGAGGTCAAAGATGGTGGAGACACTTGTGTGGGAATGGTGACTTAAATCAGCTGATGAAATATTAGCCAATGGATCCAGCGTGAATAGTGAAATCAGCTTGAGCTATAAGTGTGACACATGCTGCCGGTGTATTTGCAGCAGATGGAGTGTCTGTAGTTTTCCTGTTATTGCACTGCTGGTGAACAATAATCTGATGAGAATTCTACCTCAACATCCAGCCCAGTGTTTGGGAAAATTATGATTCACTAAATTAAAGGAGGGTTGTCCATCAACAACACTCCATTGATATACTTGGCCTCGCAGTATCAAGCTTCATTACCCAGAGTTAAAATTGTATCGTGTTTGGGAAAATTATGATTCCCTAAATTAAAGGAGGGTTGTCCTTATTCTTGAAATGAATTGGGATTCTCGATGATGTCTCTGAGGTCAGAATGGCAGCATTTAACACATTTAATTCAACCAAGGCATCAGCACCCTGATTCTGAGTCTGGCATTGATTCACTGAATCTTTGAAAGGAAACATTTCTCAAGAGGATTTGGATTTCATAGCAGGTCATTGCTGAGATCTGCATCAGCTGGATAACGTTTGACCAGCCAGAGGTTCTGATGGCTGAATTGTACAATCCTCTCCTGAGGCTTCAGCAATCACAGGAATGGAGAGGAGAATTGGAAAAGCCGTGTCCACATTTCCCCTCACATCCCGCATGGCTCAGACACTCAGATCGAGCTCTTGCTGTGGGATCTGGTGATTGAAATGAGGTCACATTTGCCAAGGATGGAAGGAAACGGCCAGCCTCGTAAAACCAGCAGGCATGAATGGAAGTGGCTGAGAAAGTGACCAGGAACATTGTGGGACATGGGAAAAGTGTTTCAAGAAGTTCATGGACATCAGGAGGTCAGGAAAGTGCGTGACGTAACTCGCTCAGGAGCCGAGACTCACACTCTTATTTTCCCAGCATTTCCCAACACAACTGGATAGCAGGGCGGCATGGTAGCACAGTGGTTAGCACTGCTGCTTCACAGCTCCAAGGACCTGGGTTCTATTCCCGGCTTGGGTCACTGTCTGTGTGTGAGTTTGCACATTCTCCTCGTGTCTGCATGGGTTTCCTCCGGGTGCTCCGGTTTCCTCCCACAGTCCAAAGATGTGAGGGTTAGTTTGATTGACCACGCTAAAATTGTCCTTAGTGTCCTGAGAAGCGTAGGTTAGAGGGATTAGTGGGTAAATGTGTAGGGATATGGGGGTAGGGCCTGGGTGGGATTGTGGTCGGTGCAGATTCGATGGGCCGAATGGCCTCTTTCTGTGCTGTAGGGTTTCTATGATTCTATGAACTCCACAAAACAACACCCCTTACACCTGCATTCATTCCTGTCTCTCCAGACACTTCCTCACATCCTAATCTGAAAAGCCAAGTGCTCACTCAGCCATATCATTGTGCCATCACAGCCATGTCTCACTCTCACCCTGCACTAACACTGACTTTGTTTTCACTCCACTCAATGCATTTCTCACTCTCACAATTCTCTATTCCCATCCCTTTCAGTTCGACGAACAAATTCTACTACTTCAGATATTTATCTAACTTTCCGGTAACAGTTGCAATGTTCTCATCCCTCAACCATTCCCAGTGACACAGCATTTAGATAGAGGTCGGTGGGAAGGTAGCTACAGACCGTCAATTATAAATAAATTAAAGGATGTAGAGCTGCACTGAGAAAAAAGACTGGGACACAGAGGATGATGACGTGAGGTGCATTTCAATTGTCCTCCATTCCTCCTTAGCTTTCTACAGACAATGATTGGTCTTGGGTTGGGATTCGATCTCTCTTGTAATTAATCCACTTGCCTTTGATAATTCATTTCTCATGATTTCACTCTGTGGCAGTTTGGTCAAAACCCCATTTCTGCACATTCACCCTGACACGAACCATGTACCTGTAGCAGGAGAAGCAATTAGACACAGAAAATACTGGACAGTAACAAGTATAACAACAGGTATTTTATAGCTTCCCTCAAATAGTAAAACCATTCACCCCATAAATACTGAAGATTCTGAGTGTAAAACTGACTGGTTTGTTACATTTCTTGTAATTTTACTGGTGTCAGCTCAGCACGAAAAGCAGAAGATTCCATAAGTTCTGGAGTTGAACAACTTCCAACTTCTTCAAACCATTTCCCAGTTTCTGCCTCCAAAGCTTTTCGTGCTAAGTGTCTGAATGAAGAATTTCTTCAACTCTCCACACTTCCTTTCTCACGTCTGAGTGCTCGGTGTTGGTGGAATATCTTAGCAGCTGAATGTTGATGTGTTCACTCTGCCCTAATTTAGTCATTCCTTCCATCCCGACACTACATTCAATATCAATCAGTCGCCTCAAGAGGAAGGTTCTCAACTACCTGTAAACATAAACATTTTACAGCACCAACCTTGTGAGTGCCAGCTGGCTACCAATGTTCCATTGTTCAAGCTCCCTTCGCAAAACAAAGATGTTCAGACCTTCTGCACATCCGCTTTCACTCCTAAAGGGATCAACCAGAGAGTAAGGGTCAGTGCAGCTCCATTTCTGTCACTGGAACGGGGTGTGAAACCTCCTGTCTCTAATTTAACCAGTTTACAAACCCAATGAAATGTGTGATCTCACTGTGATACCACCGTTTCCCTCATCCAGTTAAAGGGCCTCATCCTGATGCGGGTCTTGGGGAAACATCCCTGGGTTTCACTTTGGCCGTCATGATAGAAGGAGCTAGAATGTAAAAACAAATTCAGCGAATAAGAGGAGGGACTGGCCTTAATGAGAATATCAGCCTTCTCCCTGCCACATTCCCCGAGTGAAGGATGAACCCAATGTTCCAACATCCTGTTGAGTTTGTAGAGCTGAATGCTCCAGATCATCAATGATGCCGGAGACATTGATCAGGACCCACTGAGGCGGGGCTTTAATCATTGTCTGGGGAATTGATTGCTGCCAATGGGAAGGTTTACATGGAGCCGATTCCAATTCAGACTGCACTATACATGTTGTTTAGATCCAGACTTTTCAATAAGTCGCTGCCCAAGAGAAGGGCAATAGTTGATGAACTACTTCTGTTCAGATTTATTGTGTACAAGTGGAGGGGAGAGTGGAGAAGGTGGTAAATGTCTTCCTGAACCTTTAGTGTGAGGCACAGTAAAGGAAGGTACTACTGCCCACAGTTCAGACTGACGCCAGTAATACAGCTGCAAACATTTACACAGCACGGAGTGAGCACCAAATTCAAGGACAGGTAGCAGCCAGTCAGTGAGAGACATACCTGAGAGTTGGGCTGTGTGACCATCTTTACCCAAGTTCCAGGACCCAGACAATCCATGAGCAACAATATTGAAGATTTATTCGCAACCGCAACTTCAGCTGTTCCATCCTACTCTGCATCAATATTACTGGCTCTGTTATAATCATCACATTGCTCATTATCATGTTCACACATTACCTTACAAGGTAATGATATTGAGACAAACCAATCACTTCTTGACCGCCCACCTTCACTCCGAGATAGATCAGGCCGTTAGTAAGAGTCTGTGAGTTCCACTGGAACTGGTTGTGCTGATGAACCGACTCTGATGTTTAATCTCAAGGTGATGCTCAGTGTGAGAACGAGACTTGCTCTGTAATATCATGAAACATCAACCAATCAAGGGCCTTGGCTTGATGGACAAATACCCTTGGGTTTCATTTGGGTCACAATCAGAGTGAGAAGATTATCTGATATATTCTGTCCGACAGATTGTGCAATGTTTGGAACTCTCTTCCCCAGAAAGTGGTGGAGGAAAGGGTCAATGAACATTTTGAAGACAGAAGTAGATAGATTCCTGACTAACAAGGGAGTCAATGGTTCTCAGAGGTCGGCAGAGATGAGGCACATTCAGATCAGCTGTGATCTTACTGAATGGCGTTGGAACAGGCTCGAGCGCTCGAATGGGCCACTTCTACTCCTAATTCAAATGTTGGTATCAGCTAAAATAAAACATTTCCATATGGATACAACCCAGTGGACATGGCAGGTAGAGCAATGGTGATGGGATTGATGGCCTTCTCCATGTCCTCCTGCTGGGTAAACCATGTTTAAAATTGATTCTATATCCTTTGAATCAGTGTTTGTGGTTTCTGGGATATGGAGCACTGTAGGGCAGAATACTCGGGATAATCAGTGGTGCCAGCGAACATTGGTCATGATCCATTGGTGCTGGCTTGGTACCAGGGGCAGAGGAGCCAATCAGTGCTGTTGGGAGAAGCTGAACCAAAATCTTGCTGGAATATATGTGTTGTTGTAGCCGAGGATTCACAACGAGTTCAACCGAGAGAAAGGCTGTGGAAGATGAATCATTTTCATTGAGCTCCATTGTGTAGATTCAGTGAGCAGGGGACAGATATCTACCTGGAACTTTAGAGTGAATCTAGCAAACATTGAACATTTCTGCCAAGCTCTAGAAATCTCCCAGCCAATCCTATAGGAGATGAATCCAATACAGAACAAGGCAACAAAACACAACTATTTCATCTTGCAGCCGTTTAACTGAATTTGTTGGGTCAATAAGAAAATTAAAATTAAAATACAACTATACCTTTCTGGCTACCTTCTCGAAGCTTCTGAAGATTCGGTCTATCATGTGCTTTGGTCTGATTTGTTTCACAGCATTTTTGATGGGTTTCAATGGGTGTTAATGTGTTTTAATTGTGGACCGTTTGTGTTTGTGTGCTGTGCGCCAAAATGTCTAGTTTCAGCCATATATAGACATCAAGTATTTTGTTTGACTGAAACACGTCTGCCCCATGTATATAGTGGTGATTTGTTTGTCGGGAAATGTATAACTGCCCTTTTACACTTGATAATGTGTCTCTGGTTTCGAATTGTCCGATCTTGAATTTTGTAAAAAGCCTGTCTCTCGGCAGACTTGCCCCTGTGCATTTGGACTGAGGTAATCGCAGCTTACCGAGGCCAGTGAGCCTCACACCTCTGGTGGGTAAGTTGTTGGAAAGCATTTTGAGAGACAGGACCTACAGGCATTTAGAGACGCAAGGACTGATTAGGGACAGTCAGCATGGCTTTGTGAGTGGAAAATCATGTCTCACAAATTTGATTCAGTTTTTTTCAATGGGTAACCAAGAAGGTAGATGATGGCAGTGCAGTTGATGTTGTCTGCATGGATTTTAGCAAGGCGTTTGAAAAGGTACCGCATGGTAGGTTGTTGCATAAGGTTAAATCTCACGGGATCCAGGGTGAGGTGTCTCAGTGGATACAAAATTGGCTTGTTGACAGAAGCAAGAGGGTGGTTGTCGAGGGTTGTTTTTCAAACGGGAGGCCTGTGACCAGCGGTGTGCCTCTCAGATCAGTGCTGGTCCACTGTTATTTGTCATTTATATTAATGATTTAGATGAGAATATAGGAGTCATGGTTAGTAAGTTTGTAGATGATACCAAGATTGGTGGCATATTGGACAGTGAAGAAAGTTATCTCCGATTGCAACAGGATTTTGATCAATTGGGCTGTCAAATGGCAGATGGATTTTAATTTAGATAAATGCGAGGTGATGTATTTTGGTAGACTGAACCAGGGCAGGACTTGCTCAGTTAATGGTAGGGCACTGGGGAGAGTTACAGAACAAAGAGATCTCGGGGTACATGTTCATAGCTCCTTGAAAGTGGAGTCACAGGTGGACAGAGCGGTGAAGAAGGCATTCGGAATGCTTGGTTTCATTGGTCAGAACATTGAATAAAGGATTTGGGACGTCTTGTTGAAGTTGTACAAGACATTGACAAAACCACACTTGGAATACTGTGTACAGTTCTGGTCACCCTATTGTAGAAAGAATATTGTTAAACAAGAAAGAGTGCAGGAAAGATTTACGAGGATGCGACCCGGACTTGATGGTTTGAGTTATAAGGAGAGGCTGGATAGAGTGGGACTTTTTTCTCGGGAGCGTAGAAGGCGGAGGGGTGATGAGGGGCACAGATCAGCTTGATAGTCAATATCTTTTTCCAAAGTTGATGGGGGGCGGGGGGGGGGGGTGGTCTAAAACGAGAGGGCACAGGTTTAAGGTGAGAGGTGAAAGATCCAAAGTGTCCAGAGGGGCAATTTTTTTTACACAGACAGTGGTGAGTGTCTGGAACAAGCTGCCAGAGGTAGTAGTAGAGGCGGGTACAATTTTGTGCTTTAAAAAGCATTTAGACAGTTACATGGTTAAGATGGGCATAGAGGGATATGGGCCAAATGCGGGCATTTGGGATGAGCTGAGAACATGGAACAGTACAGCACAGTACAAGCCCTTCGGCCCTCGATGTTGTGCCAAGCTTTCCCCGAAACCAAGATCAAGCTATCCCACTCCCTATCATTCTGGTGTGATCCATGTGCCTATTCAAGAACAGCTTGAAAGTTGCTAAAGTGTCCGACTCCACTATCACAGCAGGCAGTCAATTCCACAACTCAACCACTCTCTGCGTAAAGAACCTACCTCGGACATCCCTCCTATATCTCCCACCATGAACATAATAGTTATGCCCCCTCGTAACAGCTACATCCATCCGAGGAAATGGTCTCTGAACGTCCACTCTATCTATCCCCCTGATCATCTTATAAACCTCTATTAAGTCGCCTCTCAACCTCCTCCTCTATAAAAAGAAAAGCCCCAGCACCCTCAACCTTTCCTCATGAGACCTAACCTCCAAACCAGGCAGCATCCTGGTAAACCTCCTTTGCACCCTCTCCAAAGCTTCCACATCCTGAGGGACAAGATTTATGAGCATTAAGAGGGGTTTAGTATGCTCAAGAATACTCAGCATGGCTTTGTCAAAGGCAGATCGTGCCTTACGAGCCTGGTGGAGTTCTTTGAAAATGTGACGAAACACATTGACGAAATGAAAGCGGTCGATGTGGTTTATATGGATTTTAGCAAGGCGTTCGATAAGGTCCCCCATGCAAGGCTTCTAGAAAAAGTGAGAGGGCATGGGATCCAAGGGGCTGCTGCCCAGTGGATCCAGAACTGGCTTGCCCAAAGGAGGCAGAGAGTGTCTATAGATGGGTCTTTTTCTAATTGGAGGTCGGTCACCAGTGGTGTGCCCCAGGGATCTGTTCTGGGACCCTTACTGGTTGTCATTTTCAGAAATGACCTGGATGAGGAAGTGGAGGGATGGGTTGGTAAGTTTGCTGACGACACGAAGGTTGGTGGGGTTGTGGATAGTCTGGAGGGATGTCAGAAGTTACAGAGGGACATAGATAGGATGCAAGACTGGGCGGAGAAGTGGCAGATGGACTTCTACCCAGATAAATGCGTCGTGGTCCATTTTGGCAGGTCGAATGGGATGAAGGAGTACAATATAAAGGGAAAGACTCTTGGAACTGTAGAGGATCAGAAGGACCTTGGGGTCCGGGTCCATAGGACTCTAAAATCGGCTCCGCAGGTGGAGGAGGTGGTTAAGAAGGCGTATGGTGTGCTGGCCTTTATCAATCGAGGGATTGAGTTTAGGAGTCCGGGGATAATGATGCAGCTATATAAGACCCTCGTCAGACCCCACTTGGAGTACTGTGCTCAGTTCTGTTCGCCTCATTACAGGAAGGATGTGGAAAAGATTGAAAGGGTGCAGAGGAGATTTACAAGGATGTTGCCTGGATTGAGTGGCATGCCTTATGAGGATAGGCTGAGGGAGCTCGGTCTTTTCTCCTTGGAGAGCCGTAGGATGAGAGGAGACCTAATAGAGGTATATAAGATGTTGAGAGGCAGAGATTGGGTGGACTCTCAGAGGCTTTTTCCCAGGGTGGAAATGGCTGCAACGAGAGGACACAGGTTTAAGGTGCTGGGGGGTAGGTACAGGAGAGATGTTAGGGGGAAGTTTTTCACGCAGAGAGTGGTGGGCGAGTGGAATCGGCTGCCGTCAGTGGTAGTGGAGGCAAACTCGATGGGGTTTTTTAAGAGACTCCTGGATGAGTACATGGGACTTAATATGATGGAGGGCTATAGGTAGGCCTGAAGGGTGGGGATATGTTCGGCACAGCTTGTGGGGCCGAATGGCCTGTTTTGTGCTTTAGTTTTCTATGTTTCTATCCTTCTTATAGTGAGGTGATCAGAACATCACACAATATTCCAAATGTGGTCTCACCAAGATCCTGTACAGTTGCAGCATAACTCCACGGCTCTTAAACTCCAACCCCCTGTTAATAAAAGCTAACACACAATAGGCCTTCTTGACGGCTCTATCCACTTGAGTGGCAACCTTCAGAGATCTGTGGATATGAACCCCAAGATCTCTCTGTTCCTCCACATTCCTCAGAACCCTACCGTTGACCCTGTAATCCACATTCAAATTTGTCCTACCAAAATGAATCACCTCGCATTTGTCAGGGTTAAACTCCATCTGCCATTTTTCGGCCCAGCCTTGCATCCTATCAATGTCTCTTTGCAGCCTACAACAGCCCTCCACCTCATCCACTACTCCACCAATCTTGGTGTCATCAGAAAATTTACTGATCCACCCTTCAGCCCCCTCCTCCAAGTCATTGATAAAAATCACAAAAAGCAGGGGACCCCGCACTGATCCCTGTGGTATTCCGCTGGTAACTGGTCTCCAGTCTGAAAATTTTCCATCCACCACCACCCTCTGTCTTCTATGAGATAGCCAGTTACGTATACAATCGGCCAAATTCCCCTCTATCCCACACCTCCTTATTTTCTTCTTGAGCCGACCATGGTGGAGCTTATTAAACGCCTTACTAAAATCCATGTATATGACATCAATTGCTCTACCTTCATCAACACACTTACCTCCTCAAAGAATTCAATCAAGTTTGTGAGGCAAGACTTACCCTTCACGAATCCGTGTTGACTATCTCGGATTAAGCTGCATCTTTCCAAATGGTCATAAATCCTATCCCTCAGGACCTTTTCCATTAACTTACCGACCACTGAAGTAAGACTAACCGGCCGATAATTACCCTGGTCATTCCTATTTCCTTTCTTGAACAGAGGAACGACATTCGCCACTCTCCAGTCCTCTGACACTATCCCCGTGGACAGTGAGGACCCAAGGATCAAAGCCAAAGGCTCTGCAATCTCATCCCTTGCCTCCCAAAGAATCCTAGGATATATCTCAGCTGGCCCAGGGGACTTAACGACCCTCAGTGTTTTCAAAATTGCTAATGCATCTGCCCTCAGAACATCTACCTCCTCCAGCCTATCAGCCTGTATCACACTCTCATCCTCAAAAACATGGCCCCTCTCCTTGCTGAACACTGAAGAAGAGTATTCATTCAAAGCCTCTCCTATCTTTTCTGACTCCATGTACAAGTTCCCACTCCTGTCCTTAGGGGTATTTAAAAAACGGGCGGCATAGACAAGTTGGGCCGAAGGGCCTCTTTCCATGCTGTAAACCTCTATGACTCTACCTTTCATTCAGGTCACTTTCTGTGCCCTTGTGTCAGTTTTTATGTCAGCTCCCTGTGCTTGTGTTTCTGGCCTCATGGCTGTCTGCAGCGGGTTCCCTTCCAATGATTCTACTTTACTCGAGCAGTCGCCGGCTGCTACAAATTCCATTGGGTTCACCAATTCCCTTCAGGGAAGGAAATTTGCCATCAACCTGGTCTTATCTTGATCTGTCCAATGTGAATCCAGACTCAAAGCAATGTGGTTGACTCTCAACTGCTGTGTGAAATGGCCGAGGCAAGCGACTGGGAAATGAGGGGTGAGCAACAGTTCTGGGTTTGCCACTGACACCCACATCCAATGAAATAAATCAAAGAACACATCCCCCATCTTCGATCCGTGTCCCTCTAATTTTAAAAAAAATGCCCATTTACTGGATTCCTTCAACAGAGGGAACAAATTCTCCCTGTCGAATCTATCGTCTTGAAAAAACATTTTAAACACCAGACTAATCATCTATGCAACACATGTTGTGATAATTTGACCTGTTAGTTCTCTGATATCCTCCTGCACCCCCCTCCAGGGCCAATATATCCTGAGTTGTGATGTTCAGGCTGGAACTCAAAACTCCCGATGGGGACTAATGAAGTGAGTGGTGACATTTTGTTTGGCAAATACTTGGGCTGCATTTAAATGGCAATGACTTCCCCGTGCTGCAGCGCAAGGTGTCCATGTGGTCACGTCGCAGAGAACAGGGAGTGCAGACAATGACAGCAATGGGATTCCTCACCGCCGTCTATTGACCTTAAGAAGTTTTTATGCTTGAATCATATTTCACCATTGTTGGTAGTTTCAAAATCAGTTGTTTTAGTGTGACTATCTTCATGTAGTTTGAATTAATGGTATTACATATTGTAGCTGAATTAACAAAAGCCATTTAAAACAAAAACGACACCTGCCGTATTGGAAAGCAGTTTAACAACACCAGGTTAAAGTCCAACAGGTTTATTTAGTAGCAAAAGCCACACAAGCTTTCGGCTTTTGCTACCAAATAAACATGTTGGACTTTAACCTGGTGTTGTTAAACTTCTTACTGTGTTTACCCCAGTCCAACGCCGGCATCTCCACATCATTGGAAAGCAGACAGATTAGTTCAACAGACAGCCTTAATTGTGGAACAGTTAAAGGATAACTAATTCATTAAAATATGTGTTAGGTTGGTGTGGTGAGCATATCCTCCGCTCCAGAAGCATCCCTTCCTCTATTGAGTTTAAAGCCCTCTCTCCTTCCCTAGTTATGTAGTTTGCAAGAACGTTGCTGGCAGCAGGTTGAGATGTAGATCATCCCAACGGTACAGCCCCCACTTTCTCCAGAACTGATTTTAATGTCCCACAAGCTGAAACATACCTCTTCCACCAGTCTTTCAAACCATGTATTCATCTCTCTAATGTGACGTGCACTATGCTAATTTGCACGTGGTTGAGGTAATCATCTCCAGATTATAACCTTGTGTGTTCTGTTGTTTAATTCAGTGTCTGTTTCCTGATAATGTCTGTGCAGAAGCTGCTTCTTCATTCTACCTATGTCATTGGTACCGACATGGTCCACAACAGTGGGATCCTCCTCACAACCACGGTCATCTCCAGCCAGATGTCCTGAACTCTGGCATGGGGCAGGCAACACAGTCAACTGCACTCTGACTCCTTGTTACAGAGAAAATTGTCAATCCCTCTGATGAAGGAGCAGCGCTCCGAAAGCTCGTGCTACCAAATAAACCTGCTGGACTTGAACCTGGTGTTGTGAGAATTCTTACGTTGCCTACCCCAATCCAACGCCGGCATCTTCACATCATCAATGCCTCTCACTATACTGTCACTTACTCCCACTAATTTACTCTGTGCCTCTCCCATCCCAGCCCCTCACCTCCCCCCACGGCCCACTGAACAGCTTCCTATACCACAGTGCCACAGTCAGTCACATCATGTGTGTCCAACTGACGCACATGTTAGACGGCTTGACAGCTCTGGAGCGGTGGGTGAATTCACTTTGGAGCATCCACGATGCTGAAGAAGTCGTGGATATCACGTTCAGTGAGTTGGTGACACCGCAGATAACAGTTACTGAGGGAGATAGAGAATGGGTGACCACCAGACAGAGGAAGAGTCGGAAGGCAGTGTAGGGGTCCCCTGCAATCATCTCCCTCCAAAGCAGATATACAATTTTGGATACTGTTGGGGGAGATGGCTCACCGGGGGAAGGTGGCAGCAGCCAGGTTCATGGCACCCTGGCTGGCTCTGCTGGACAGGAGGGCAGGAAAAAGAGTGGCAGAGCTATAGTGATAGGGGACTCAATTGTAAGGGGAACAGACGGGTGTTTCTGTGGATGCAAACAAGACTCCAGGATGGTATGTTGCCTCCCTGGTGCAAGGATCAAGGGTGTCTCGGAGCAGCTGCAGGACATTCTGGAGGGGGGAGGGTGAACAACCAGCTGTCGTGGGGCATATCGGCACCAACACTGTAGGTAAAAAATGGGATGAAGTCCGACAAGCTGAATTTAAGGAGTTAGGAGTTAAACTAAAATGTAGGAGCTCAAAGGTAGTAATCTCAGGATTACTTCCAGTGCCACGTGTTAGTCAGAGTAGGAATGTCAGGAGAGCCAAGATGAATATGTGGCTTGAGAGATGGTGCAAGATGGAGGGATTCAAATTCCTGGGACATTGGAACCGGTTCTGAAGGAGATGGGACCAGTACAAAACAGACGGTCTGCACCTGGGCAGGACTGGAACCAATGTCCTGAGGGGAGTGTTTGCTCGTGCGGTTGGGGAGGCTTTAAATTTATGTGGCGCGGGGATGGGGACCGATGCAGGAAGTCAGAGGGAAGTAAAGTGGGGACAGAAAGTAAAGGCAGCAAAAGGAAAAGTGGAAGACAGAAAAACCGAAGACAAAAATCAAAAAGGGCCAGAGTACAGAGACTGTGGAGAACTCAGTGAATGGGTCCAGTAAAGGGCCAGAGTACAGAGTACAGAGACTGTGGAGAACTCAGTGATTGGCTCCAGTAAAGGGCCAGAGTACAGAGTACAGAGACTGTGAAGAACTCAGTGAATGGGTCCAGTAAAGGGCCAGAGTACAGAGTACAGAGACTGTGGGGAACTCAGTGAATGGGTCCAGTAAAGGGCCAGAGTACAGAGTACAGAGACTGTGGGGAAGTCAGTGAATGGGTCCAGTAAAGGGCCAGAGTACAGAGTACAGAGACTGTGAAGAACTCAGTGAACGGGTCCAGTAAAGGGCCAGAGTACAGAGTACAGAGACTGTGGGGAACTCAGTGAATGGGTCCAGTAAAGAGCCAGAGTACAGAGTACAGAGACTGTGAAGAACTCAGTGAACGGGTCCAGTAAAGGGCCAGAGTACAGAGTACAGAGACTGTGGGGAACTCAGTGAATGGGTCCAGTAAAGGGCCAGAGTACAGAGTACAGAGACTGTGAAGAACTCAGTGAACGGGTCCAGTAAAGGGCCAGAGTACAGAGTACAGAGACTGTGGGGAACTCAGTGAATGGGTCCAGTAAAGGGCCAGAGTACAGAGTACAGAGACTGTGAAGAACTCAGTGAACGGGTCCAGTAAAGGGCCAGAGTACAGAGTACAGAGACTGTGGAGAACTCAGTGAATGTGTCCAGTAAAGGGCCAGAGTACAGAGTACAGAGACTGTGGGGAACTCAGTGAATGGGTCCAGTAAAGAGCCAGAGTACAGAGACTGTGAAGAACTCAGTGAACGGGTCCAGTAAAGGGCCAGAGTACAGAGTACAGAGACTGTGGGGAACTCAGTGAATGGGTCCAGTAAAGGGCCAGAGTACAGAGTACAGAGACTGTGGAGAACTCAGTGATTGGCTCCAGTAAAGGGCCAGAGTACAGAGTACAGAGACTGTGGAGAACTCAGTGATTGGCTCCAGTAAAGGGCCAGAGTACAGAGTACAGAGACTGTGAAGAACTCAGTGAACGGGTCCAGTAAAGGGCCAGAGTACAGAGTACAGAGACTGTGGAGAACTCAGTGAATGGGTCCAGTAAAGGGCCAGAGTACAGAGTACAGAGACTGTGGGGAACTCAGTGAATGGGTCCAGTAAAGGGCCAGAGTACAGAGTACAGTGACTGTGGAGAACTCAGTGAATGGGTCCAGTAAAGGGCCAGAGTACAGAGTACAGAGACTGTGGAGAACACGGTGAATGGGTCCAGTAAAGGGCCAGAGTACAGAGTACAGAGACTGTGGAGAACTCAGTGAATGTGTCCAGTAAAGGGCCAGAGTACAGAGTACAGAGACTGTGGAGAACTCAGTGAATTGGTACAGTAAAGGGACAGAGTACAGAGTACAGAGACTGTGGAGAACTCAGTGAATGGGTCCAGTAAAGAGCCAGAGTACAGAGACTGTGGAGAACTCAGTGAATGGGTCCAGTAAAGGGCCAGAGTACAGAGTACAGAGACTGTGGAGAACTCAGTGAATGGGTCCAGTAACGGGCCAGAGTACAGAGTACGGAGACTGTGGAGAACTCAGTGAATGTGTCCAGTAAAGGGCCAGAGTACAGAGACTGTGTAGAACTCAGTGAATGGGTCCAGTAAAGGGCCAGAGTACAGAGACTGTGGAGAACTCAGTGAATGGGTCCAGTAAAGGGCCAGAGTACAGAGTACAGAGACTGTGGAGAACTCAGTGAATGGGTCCAGTAAAGGGCCAGAGTACAGAGTACAGAGAATGTGGAGAACTCAGTGAATGGGTCCCGTAAAGGGCCAGAGTACAGAGTACAGAGACTGTGGAGAACTCAGTGAATGGGTCCAGTAAAGGGCCAGAGTACAGAGTACAGAGAATGTGGAGAACTCAGTGAATGGGTCCAGTAAAGTGCCAGAGTACAGAGTACAGAGACTGTGGAGAACTCAGTGATTGGCTCCAGTAAAGGGCCAGAGTACAGAGTACAGAGACTGTGGAGAACCCAGTGAATGGGTCCAGTAAAGGGCCAGAGTACAGAGTACAGAGACTGTGTAGAACTCAGTGAATGGCTCCAGTAAAGGGCCAGAGTACAGAGTACAGAGACTGTGGAGAACTCAGTGATTGGCTCCAGTAAAGGGCCAGAGTACAGAGTACAGAGACTGTGTAGAACTCAGTGAATGGCTCCAGTAAAGGGCCAGAGTACAGAGTACAGAGACTGTGTAGAACTCAGTGAATGGCTCCAGTAAAGGGCCAGTTTACAGAGACTGTGTAGAACTCAGTGAATGGCTCCAGTAAAGGGCCAGAGTACAGAGTACAGAGACTGTGGAGAACTCAGTGAATGGGTCCAGTAAAGGGCCAGAGTACAGAGTACAGAGACTGTGGAGAACTCAGTGAATGGCTCCAGTAAAGGGCCAGAGTACAGAGTACAGAGACTGTGGAGAACTCAGTGAATGGCTCCAGTAAAGGGCCAGAGTACAGAGTACAGAGACTGTGGAGAACTCAGTGAATGTGTCCAGTAAAGGGCCAGAGTACAGAGTACAGAGATGTGGAGAACACAGTGAATGGGTCCAGTAACGGGCCAGAGTACAGAGACTGTGGAGAACTCAGTGAATGTGTCCAGTAAAGGGCCAGAGTACAGAGTACAGAGACTGTGGAGAACTCAGTGAATGGGTCCAGTAAAGGGCCAGAGTACAGAGTACAGAGACTGTGGACAACTCAGTGAATGGGTCCAGTAAAGGGCCAGAGTACAGAGTACAGAGACTGTGGAGAACTCAGTGAATGGGTCCAGTAAAGGGCCAGAGTACAGAGTACAGAGACTGTGGAGAACTCAGTGAATGTGTCCAGTAAAGGGCCAGAGTACAGAGTACAGAGACTGTGGAGAACACAGTGAATGGGTCCAGTAAAGGGCCAGAGTACAGAGTACAGAGACTGTGGAGAACTCAGTGAATGGGTCCATTAAAGGGACAGAGTACAGAGTACAGAGACTGTGGAGAACTCAGTGAATGGGTCCAGTAAAGGGCCAGAGTACAGAGACTGTGGAGAACTCAGTGAATGGGTCCAGTAAAGGGCCAGAGTACAGAGTACAGAGACTGTGGGGAACTCAGTGAATGGGTCCAGTAAAGGGCCAGAGTACAGAGTACAGAGACTGTGGAGAACTCAGTGAATGGGTCCATAAAGAGCCAGAGTACAGAGTACAGAGACTGTGGAGAACTCACTGAATGGCTCCAGTAAAGGGCCAGAGTAAAGAGTACAGAGACTGTGGAGAACTCAGTGAATGGCTCCAGTAAAGGGCCAGAGTACAGAGACTGTGTAGAACTCAGTGAATGGGTCCAGTAAAGGGCCAGAGTACAGAGTACAGAGACTGTGGGGAACTCAGTGAATGGGTCCAGTAAAGGGCCAGAGTACAGAGTACAGAGACTGTGGAGAACTCAGTGAATGGCTCCAGTAAAGGGCCAGAGTAAAGAGTACAGAGACTGTGGAGAACTCAGTGAATGGCTCCAGTAAAGGGCCAGAGTAAAGAGTACAGAGACTGTGGAGAACTCAGTGAATGGGTCCAGTAAAGGGCCAGAGTACAGAGTACAGAGACTGTGGAGAACTCAGTGAATGGCTCCAGTAAAGGGCCAGAGTAAAGAGTGCAGAGACTGTGGAGAACTCAGTGAATGGCTCCAGCAAAGGGCCAGAGTACAGAGTACAGAGACTGTGGAGAACTCAGTGAATGGCTCCAGTAAAGGGCCAGAGTACAGAGTACAGAGAGTGTGGAGAATTCAGTGAATGGGTTCTGTAAAGGGCCAGAGTACAGAGACTGTGGAGAACTCAGTGAATGGGTCCAGTAAAGGGCCAGAGTACAGAGTACAGAGACTGTGGAGAACTCAGTGATTGGCTCCAGTAAAGGGCCAGAGTACAGAGTCCAGAGACTGTGGAGAATTCAGTGAATGGGTCCAGTAAAGGGCCAGAGTACAGAGACTGTGGAGAACTCAGTGATTGGCTCCAGTAAAGGGCCAGAGTACAGAGTACAGAGACTGTGGACAACTCAGTGAATGGGGCCAGTAAAGTGCCAGAGTACAGAGTACAGAGACTGTGGGGAACTCAGTGAATGGGTCCATTAAAGGGCCAGAGTACAGAGTACAGAGACTGTGGAGAACTCAGTGAATGGGTCCAGTAAAGGGCCAGAGTACAGAGACTGTGGAGAACTCAGTGAATGGGTCCAGTAAAGGGCCAGAGTACAGAGACTGTGGAGAACTCAGTGAATGTGTCCAGTAAAGGGCCAGAGTACAGAGTACAGAGACTGTGGAGAACTCAGTGAATGGGTCCAGTAAAGGGCCAGAGTACAGAGTACAGAGACTGTGGACAACTCAGTGAATGGGTCCAGTAAAGGGCCAGAGTACAGAGTACAGAGACTGTGGAGAACTCAGTGAATGGGTCCAGTAAAGGGCCAGAGTACAGAGTACAGAGACTGTGGAGAACTCAGTGAATGGGTCCAGTAACGGGCCAGAGTACAGAGACTGTGGAGAACTCAGTGAATGTGTCCAGTAAAGGGCCAGAGTACAGAGTACAGAGACTGTGGAGAACTCAGTGAATGGGTCCAGTAAAGGGCCAGAGTACAGAGTACAGAGACTGTGGACAACTCAGTGAATGGGTCCAGTAAAGGGCCAGAGTACAGAGTACAGAGACTGTGGAGAACTCAGTGAATGGGTCCAGTAAAGGGCCAGAGTACAGAGTACAGAGACTGTGGAGAACTCAGTGAATGTGTCCAGTAAAGGGCCAGAGTACAGAGTACAGAGACTGTGGAGAACACAGTGAATGGGTCCAGTAAAGGGCCAGAGTACAGAGTACAGAGACTGTGGAGAACTCAGTGAATGGGTCCAGTAACGGGCCAGAGTACAGAGACTGTGGAGAACTCAGTGAATGTGTCCAGTAAAGGGCCAGAGTACAGAGTACAGAGACTGTGGAGAACTCAGTGAATGGGTCCAGTAAAGGGCCAGAGTACAGAGTACAGAGACTGTGGAGAACTCAGTGAATGGGTCCAGTAAAGGGCCAGAGTACAGAGTACAGAGACTGTGGAGAACTCAGTGAATGTGTCCAGTAAAGGGCCAGAGTACAGAGTACAGAGACTGTGGAGAACACAGTGAATGGGTCCAGTAAAGGGCCAGAGTACAGAGTACAGAGACTGTGGAGAACTCAGTGAATGGGTCCATTAAAGGGACAGAGTACAGAGTACAGAGACTGTGGAGAACTCAGTGAATGGGTCCAGTAAAGGGCCAGAGTACAGAGACTGTGGAGAACTCAGTGAATGGGTCCAGTAAAGGGCCAGAGTACAGAGTACAGAGACTGTGGGGAACTCAGTGAATGGGTCCAGTAAAGGGCCAGAGTACAGAGTACAGAGACTGTGGAGAACTCAGTGAATGGGTCCATAAAGAGCCAGAGTACAGAGTACAGAGACTGTGGAGAACTCACTGAATGGCTCCAGTAAAGGGCCAGAGTACAGAGTACAGAGACTGTGGAGAACTCAGTGAATGTGTCCAGTAAAGGGCCAGAGTACAGAGTACAGAGACTGTGGAGAACACAGTGAATGGGTCCAGTAAAGGGCCAGAGTACAGAGTACAGAGACTGTGGAGAACTCAGTGAATGGGTCCATTAAAGGGACAGAGTACAGAGTACAGAGACTGTGGAGAACTCAGTGAATGGGTCCAGTAAAGGGCCAGAGTACAGAGACTGTGGAGAACTCAGTGAATGGGTCCAGTAAAGGGCCAGAGTACAGAGTACAGAGACTGTGGGGAACTCAGTGAATGGGTCCAGTAAAGGGCCAGAGTACAGAGTACAGAGACTGTGGAGAACTCAGTGAATGGGTCCATAAAGAGCCAGAGTACAGAGTACAGAGACTGTGGAGAACTCACTGAATGGCTCCAGTAAAGGGCCAGAGTAAAGAGTACAGAGACTGTGGAGAACTCAGTGAATGGCTCCAGTAAAGGGCCAGAGTACAGAGACTGTGTAGAACTCAGTGAATGGGTCCAGTAAAGGGCCAGAGTACAGAGTACAGAGACTGTGGGGAACTCAGTGAATGGGTCCAGTAAAGGGCCAGAGTACAGAGTACAGAGACTGTGGAGAACTCAGTGAATGGCTCCAGTAAAGGGCCAGAGTAAAGAGTACAGAGACTGTGGAGAACTCAGTGAATGGCTCCAGTAAAGGGCCAGAGTAAAGAGTACAGAGACTGTGGAGAACTCAGTGAATGGGTCCAGTAAAGGGCCAGAGTACAGAGTACAGAGACTGTGGAGAACTCAGTGAATGGCTCCAGTAAAGGGCCAGAGTAAAGAGTGCAGAGACTGTGAAGAACTCAGTGAATGGCTCCAGCAAAGGGCCAGAGTACAGAGTACAGAGACTGTGGAGAACTCAGTGAATGGCTCCAGTAAAGGGCCAGAGTACAGAGTACAGAGAGTGTGGAGAATTCAGTGAATGGGTTCTGTAAAGGGCCAGAGTACAGAGACTGTGGAGAACTCAGTGAATGGGTCCAGTAAAGGGCCAGAGTACAGAGTACAGAGACTGTGGAGAACTCAGTGATTGGCTCCAGTAAAGGGCCAGAGTACAGAGTCCAGAGACTGTGGAGAATTCAGTGAATGGGTCCAGTAAAGGGCCAGAGTACAGAGACTGTGGAGAACTCAGTGATTGGCTCCAGTAAAGGGCCAGAGTACAGAGTACAGAGACTGTGGGGAACTCAGTGAATGGGTCCAGTAAAGAGCCAGAGTACAGAGTACAGAGACTGTGAAGAACTCAGTGAACGGGTCCAGTAAAGGGCCAGAGTACAGAGTACAGAGACTGTGGGGAACTCAGTGAATGGGTCCAGTAAAGGGCCAGAGTACAGAGTACAGAGACTGTGAAGAACTCAGTGAACGGGTCCAGTAAAGGGCCAGAGTACAGAGTACAGAGACTGTGGGGAACTCAGTGAATGGGTCCAGTAAAGGGCCAGAGTACAGAGTACAGAGACTGTGAAGAACTCAGTGAACGGGTCCAGTAAAGGGCCAGAGTACAGAGTACAGAGACTGTGGAGAACTCAGTGAATGTGTCCAGTAAAGGGCCAGAGTACAGAGTACAGAGACTGTGGGGAACTCAGTGAATGGGTCCAGTAAAGAGCCAGAGTACAGAGACTGTGAAGAACTCAGTGAACGGGTCCAGTAAAGGGCCAGAGTACAGAGTACAGAGACTGTGGGGAACTCAGTGAATGGGTCCAGTAAAGGGCCAGAGTACAGAGTACAGAGACTGTGGAGAACTCAGTGATTGGCTCCAGTAAAGGGCCAGAGTACAGAGTACAGAGACTGTGGAGAACTCAGTGATTGGCTCCAGTAAAGGGCCAGAGTACAGAGTACAGAGACTGTGAAGAACTCAGTGAACGGGTCCAGTAAAGGGCCAGAGTACAGAGTACAGAGACTGTGGAGAACTCAGTGAATGGGTCCAGTAAAGGGCCAGAGTACAGAGTACAGAGACTGTGGGGAACTCAGTGAATGGGTCCAGTAAAGGGCCAGAGTACAGAGTACAGAGACTGTGGAGAACTCAGTGAATGGGTCCAGTAAAGGGCCAGAGTACAGAGTACAGAGACTGTGGAGAACACGGTGAATGGGTCCAGTAAAGGGCCAGAGTACAGAGTACAGAGACTGTGGAGAACTCAGTGAATGTGTCCAGTAAAGGGCCAGAGTACAGAGTACAGAGACTGTGGAGAACTCAGTGAATGGGTCCAGTAACGGGCCAGAGTACAGAGTACGGAGACTGTGGAGAACTCAGTGAATGTGTCCAGTAAAGGGCCAGAGTACAGAGACTGTGTAGAACTCAGTGAATGGGTCCAGTAAAGGGCCAGAGTACAGAGACTGTGGAGAACTCAGTGAATGGGTCCAGTAAAGGGCCAGAGTACAGAGTACAGAGACTGTGGAGAACTCAGTGAATGGGTCCAGTAAAGGGCCAGAGTACAGAGTACAGAGAATGTGGAGAACTCAGTGAATGGGTCCCGTAAAGGGCCAGAGTACAGAGTACAGAGACTGTGGAGAACTCAGTGAATGGGTCCAGTAAAGGGCCAGAGTACAGAGTACAGAGAATGTGGAGAACTCAGTGAATGGGTCCAGTAAAGGGCCAGAGTACAGAGTACAGAGACTGTGGAGAACTCAGTGATTGGCTCCAGTAAAGGGCCAGAGTACAGAGTACAGAGACTGTGGAGAACCCAGTGAATGGGTCCAGTAAAGGGCCAGAGTACAGAGTACAGAGACTGTGTAGAACTCAGTGAATGGCTCCAGTAAAGGGCCAGAGTACAGAGTACAGAGACTGTGGAGAACTCAGTGATTGGCTCCAGTAAAGGGCCAGAGTACAGAGTACAGAGACTGTGTAGAACTCAGTGAATGGCTCCAGTAAAGGGCCAGAGTACAGAGTACAGAGACTGTGTAGAACTCAGTGAATGGCTCCAGTAAAGGGCCAGTTTACAGAGACTGTGTAGAACTCAGTGAATGGCTCCAGTAAAGGGCCAGAGTACAGAGTACAGAGACTGTGGAGAACTCAGTGAATGGGTCCAGTAAAGGGCCAGAGTACAGAGTACAGAGACTGTGGAGAACTCAGTGAATGGCTCCAGTAAAGGGCCAGAGTACAGAGTACAGAGACTGTGGAGAACTCAGTGAATGGCTCCAGTAAAGGGCCAGAGTACAGAGTACAGAGACTGTGGAGAACTCAGTGAATGTGTCCAGTAAAGGGCCAGAGTACAGAGTACAGAGATGTGGAGAACACAGTGAATGGGTCCAGTAACGGGCCAGAGTACAGAGACTGTGGAGAACTCAGTGAATGTGTCCAGTAAAGGGCCAGAGTACAGAGTACAGAGACTGTGGAGAACTCAGTGAATGGGTCCAGTAAAGGGCCAGAGTACAGAGTACAGAGACTGTGGACAACTCAGTGAATGGGTCCAGTAAAGGGCCAGAGTACAGAGTACAGAGACTGTGGAGAACTCAGTGAATGGGTCCAGTAAAGGGCCAGAGTACAGAGTACAGAGACTGTGGAGAACTCAGTGAATGTGTCCAGTAAAGGGCCAGAGTACAGAGTACAGAGACTGTGGAGAACACAGTGAATGGGTCCAGTAAAGGGCCAGAGTACAGAGTACAGAGACTGTGGAGAACTCAGTGAATGGGTCCATTAAAGGGACAGAGTACAGAGTACAGAGACTGTGGAGAACTCAGTGAATGGGTCCAGTAAAGGGCCAGAGTACAGAGACTGTGGAGAACTCAGTGAATGGGTCCAGTAAAGGGCCAGAGTACAGAGTACAGAGACTGTGGGGAACTCAGTGAATGGGTCCAGTAAAGGGCCAGAGTACAGAGTACAGAGACTGTGGAGAACTCAGTGAATGGGTCCATAAAGAGCCAGAGTACAGAGTACAGAGACTGTGGAGAACTCACTGAATGGCTCCAGTAAAGGGCCAGAGTAAAGAGTACAGAGACTGTGGAGAACTCAGTGAATGGCTCCAGTAAAGGGCCAGAGTACAGAGACTGTGTAGAACTCAGTGAATGGGTCCAGTAAAGGGCCAGAGTACAGAGTACAGAGACTGTGGGGAACTCAGTGAATGGGTCCAGTAAAGGGCCAGAGTACAGAGTACAGAGACTGTGGAGAACTCAGTGAATGGCTCCAGTAAAGGGCCAGAGTAAAGAGTACAGAGACTGTGGAGAACTCAGTGAATGGCTCCAGTAAAGGGCCAGAGTAAAGAGTACAGAGACTGTGGAGAACTCAGTGAATGGGTCCAGTAAAGGGCCAGAGTACAGAGTACAGAGACTGTGGAGAACTCAGTGAATGGCTCCAGTAAAGGGCCAGAGTAAAGAGTGCAGAGACTGTGGAGAACTCAGTGAATGGCTCCAGCAAAGGGCCAGAGTACAGAGTACAGAGACTGTGGAGAACTCAGTGAATGGCTCCAGTAAAGGGCCAGAGTACAGAGTACAGAGAGTGTGGAGAATTCAGTGAATGGGTTCTGTAAAGGGCCAGAGTACAGAGACTGTGGAGAACTCAGTGAATGGGTCCAGTAAAGGGCCAGAGTACAGAGTACAGAGACTGTGGAGAACTCAGTGATTGGCTCCAGTAAAGGGCCAGAGTACAGAGTCCAGAGACTGTGGAGAATTCAGTGAATGGGTCCAGTAAAGGGCCAGAGTACAGAGACTGTGGAGAACTCAGTGATTGGCTCCAGTAAAGGGCCAGAGTACAGAGTACAGAGACTGTGGACAACTCAGTGAATGGGTCCAGTAAAGTGCCAGAGTACAGAGTACAGAGACTGTGGGGAACTCAGTGAATGGGTCCATTAAAGGGCCAGAGTACAGAGTACAGAGACTGTGGAGAACTCAGTGAATGGGTCCAGTAAAGGGCCAGAGTACAGAGACTGTGGAGAACTCAGTGAATGGGTCCAGTAAAGGGCCAGAGTACAGAGACTGTGGAGAACTCAGTGAATGTGTCCAGTAAAGGGCCAGAGTACAGAGTACAGAGACTGTGGAGAACTCAGTGAATGGGTCCAGTAAAGGGCCAGAGTACAGAGTACAGAGACTGTGGACAACTCAGTGAATGGGTCCAGTAAAGGGCCAGAGTACAGAGTACAGAGACTGTGGAGAACTCAGTGAATGGGTCCAGTAAAGGGCCAGAGTACAGAGTACAGAGACTGTGGAGAACTCAGTGAATGGGTCCAGTAACGGGCCAGAGTACAGAGACTGTGGAGAACTCAGTGAATGTGTCCAGTAAAGGGCCAGAGTACAGAGTACAGAGACTGTGGAGAACTCAGTGAATGGGTCCAGTAAAGGGCCAGAGTACAGAGTACAGAGACTGTGGACAACTCAGTGAATGGGTCCAGTAAAGGGCCAGAGTACAGAGTACAGAGACTGTGGAGAACTCAGTGAATGGGTCCAGTAAAGGGCCAGAGTACAGAGTACAGAGACTGTGGAGAACTCAGTGAATGTGTCCAGTAAAGGGCCAGAGTACAGAGTACAGAGACTGTGGAGAACACAGTGAATGGGTCCAGTAAAGGGCCAGAGTACAGAGTACAGAGACTGTGGAGAACTCAGTGAATGGGTCCAGTAACGGGCCAGAGTACAGAGACTGTGGAGAACTCAGTGAATGTGTCCAGTAAAGGGCCAGAGTACAGAGTACAGAGACTGTGGAGAACTCAGTGAATGGGTCCAGTAAAGGGCCAGAGTACAGAGTACAGAGACTGTGGACAACTCAGTGAATGGGTCCAGTAAAGGGCCAGAGTACAGAGTACAGAGACTGTGGAGAACTCAGTGAATGGGTCCAGTAAAGGGCCAGAGTACAGAGTACAGAGACTGTGGAGAACTCAGTGAATGTGTCCAGTAAAGGGCCAGAGTACAGAGTACAGAGACTGTGGAGAACACAGTGAATGGGTCCAGTAAAGGGCCAGAGTACAGAGTACAGAGACTGTGGAGAACTCAGTGAATGGGTCCATTAAAGGGACAGAGTACAGAGTACAGAGACTGTGGAGAACTCAGTGAATGGGTCCAGTAAAGGGCCAGAGTACAGAGACTGTGGAGAACTCAGTGAATGGGTCCAGTAAAGGGCCAGAGTACAGAGTACAGAGACTGTGGGGAACTCAGTGAATGGGTCCAGTAAAGGGCCAGAGTACAGAGTACAGAGACTGTGGAGAACTCAGTGAATGGGTCCATAAAGAGCCAGAGTACAGAGTACAGAGACTGTGGAGAACTCACTGAATGGCTCCAGTAAAGGGCCAGAGTAAAGAGTACAGAGACTGTGGAGAACTCAGTGAATGGCTCCAGTAAAGGGCCAGAGTACAGAGACTGTGTAGAACTCAGTGAATGGGTCCAGTAAAGGGCCAGAGTACAGAGTACAGAGACTGTGGGGAACTCAGTGAATGGGTCCAGTAAAGGGCCAGAGTACAGAGTACAGAGACTGTGGAGAACTCAGTGAATGGCTCCAGTAAAGGGCCAGAGTAAAGAGTACAGAGACTGTGGAGAACTCAGTGAATGGCTCCAGTAAAGGGCCAGAGTAAAGAGTACAGAGACTGTGGAGAACTCAGTGAATGGGTCCAGTAAAGGGCCAGACTACAGAGTACAGAGACTGTGGAGAACTCAGTGAATGGCTCCAGTAAAGGGCCAGAGTAAAGAGTGCAGAGACTGTGGAGAACTCAGTGAATGGCTCCAGCAAAGGGCCAGAGTACAGAGTACAGAGACTGTGGAGAACTCAGTGAATGGCTCCAGTAAAGGGCCAGAGTACAGAGTACAGAGAGTGTGGAGAATTCAGTGAATGGGTTCTGTAAAGGGCCAGAGTACAGAGACTGTGGAGAACTCAGTGAATGGGTCCAGTAAAGGGCCAGAGTACAGAGTACAGAGACTGTGGAGAACTCAGTGATTGGCTCCAGTAAAGGGCCAGAGTACAGAGTCCAGAGACTGTGGAGAATTCAGTGAATGGGTCCAGTAAAGGGCCAGAGTACAGAGACTGTGGAGAACTCAGTGATTGGCTCCAGTAAAGGGCCAGAGTACAGAGTACAGAGACTGTGGACAACTCAGTGAATGGGTCCAGTAAAGTGCCAGAGTACAGAGTACAGAGACTGTGGGGAACTCAGTGAATGGGTCCATTAAAGGGCCAGAGTACAGAGTACAGAGACTGTGGAGAACTCAGTGAATGGGTCCAGTAAAGGGCCAGAGTACAGAGACTGTGGAGAACTCAGTGAATGGGTCCAGTAAAGGGCCAGAGTACAGAGACTGTGGAGAACTCAGTGAATGTGTCCAGTAAAGGGCCAGAGTACAGAGTACAGAGACTGTGGAGAACTCAGTGAATGGGTCCAGTAAAGGGCCAGAGTACAGAGTACAGAGACTGTGGAGAACTCAGTGAATGGGTCCAGTAAAGGGCCAGAGAACAGAGTACAGAGACATTGGAGAACTCAGTGAATGGGTCCAATAAAGGCAGTAAGAAGTCTCACAACACCAGGTTAAAGTCCAACAGGTTTATTTGGTAAAGGGCCAGAGTACAGAGACTGTAAATTCTCAGAATTGACAGGGTGAACCCCATTATCTTTCTGCTGCATGTGTGTACCATTCCATCCAAGGCTGAGGAGGCCGACGTGAGGTGGAGTGCGTAAAACGTTAATCAGTTCTCTGAGCAGCCTTTGGCTAAGACGCTGCATAACAGAAACATCGTGTCACCTTGGTTTTCAGCCAGACCTGTTGGGGTGAAGGCTGGAATCTGTGTCGACTTTTCCATTATCTTTTATACAAAAACAGCGTGGAAATAATTTAATTTTAACCTTTTGGACTGAAGTAAGAATTCAGTGAAAAGGGGAACAGAAAGCTGAGACTCTGAAGAATACAGCTACACAGTTACACCGGGGGCAGGCACAGTGGGCAGCACTGTTGCGAGAGACCTGGTCTCAATTCCCGGCTTGGGACACTGTCTGTGCAGAGTCTGCATGTTTTTCCCATGTCCGTGTGGAATTCCTCCAGGTGCTGCGGTTTCCTCCCACACTTCAAAGATGTGTAGGTTAGGTGGATTGGCCATGGTTAATTGCCGGTTAGTGTCAGGGGAATCAGTAGGGTAAATGCATGGAGTTGCGGGGATAGTGTCCAGGTGGGATTGTTGTCGTGCAGACTCCATGGGCCGAATGGCCTCCTTCTGCACTGTCAGGATTCTATCAACAGTCTTATTCAAATTCTAGTTGGTGAGAATAGTCTTATAAGCACTTTCATAGAATCATAGAACATAGAACATTACAGCGCAGTACAGGCCATTCGGCCCTCGATGTTGCGCCGACCACTGGTACCAATCTAAAGCCCCTCTAATCTACACTATTCCAATATCATCCATATGTTTATCCAATAACCACTTGAACGCTCTCAATGTTGACGAGTCCACCACTGCTGCAGGCGGGGCATTCCACGCCCTTACTACTCTCTGAGTAAAGAACCAACCTCTAACATCTGTCCTATATCTCTCACCCCTCAATTTAAAGCTATGTCCCCTCGTGCTAGCCATCACCATCCGAGGAAAAAGGCTCTCACTATCCACCCTATCTAATCCTCTCATCATCTTGTATGCCTCTATTAAGTCACCTCTTAACCTCCTTCTCTCTAACGAAAACAACCTCAAGCCCCTCAGCCTTTCTTCATACGATTTTCCCATCATACCAGGCAACATCCTGGTAAACCTCCTCTGCACCCTTTCCAACACTTCCACATCTTTCCTATAATATGGCGAACGGAACTGTACGCAATACTCCAAATGCGGCCGCACCAGAGTTTTGTACAGTTGCAGCATGACCTCCTGGCTCCGAAACTCAATCCCTCTACCAATAAAAGCTAACACACCGTCCGCCTTCTTAACAACCCTATCAACCTGGGTGCCAACTTTCAGGGATCTATGCACATGGACACCCAGATCCCTCTGTTCATCCACACTACCAAGTATCTTACCGTTAGCCCAGTACTCTGTATTCCATAGTATTCATAGAATCCCTGCAGTGCAGAAGGAGGTTATTTGGCCCATCGAGTCCGCACTGACCACATTCCCACCCAGGCCCTATCCCCATAACCCCACATATTTACCCTACTACCCCCCTGCTAATTTCTTGTCAATTATCTCTAACAGATGTTAACTAATCAAATGCAGAAATAATACTCAAGGCAAAACTGCTATCACTGTATAAAGGGCAAAACACATGAATTCTGACACTCTTCCAAAGCACTGTGGAAATCCAAATCTGTGTCCCTCTGAAGGTCTATTTCAATGTCTCAGTGTGTATGGATGAACATTTCTGTTGTGGTGTCTATTCCTGCTAATCTTTCACAATATCTGTGTTTAATTGTGATTCTATTTCACAATCACTTTGTTTGCCTCCGATTCTCCCTATGCCCCAGTGTGTATCTGTGATTCTCTCTCTGTGTCCCTGTGTGTGTCTGTGATTCTCTCTCTCTGTGTCCCTGTGTGTATCTGTGATTCTCTCTCTGTGTCCCTGTGTGTATCTGTGATTCTCTCTGTGTGCCCCAGTGTGTATCTGTGATTCTCTCTCTGTGTCCCTGTGTGTGTCTGTGATTCTCTCTCTGTCTCCCTGTGTGTATCTGTGATTATCTCTGTGTCCCTGTGTGTATCTGTGATTCTCTCTCTGTGTCCCTGTGTGTGTCTGTGTTTCTCTCTCTGTGTCCCTGTGTGTATCTGTGATTCTCTCTCTGTGTCCCTGTGTGTGTCTGTGATTCTCTCTCTGTGTCCCTGTGTGTGTCTGTGATTCTCTCTCTGTGTCCCTGTGTGTGTCTGTGATTCTCTCTCTGTGTCCCTGTGTGTATCTGTGATTCTCTCTCTGTGTCCCTGTGTGTGTCTGTGATTCTCTCTCTGTGTCCCTGTGTGTGTCTGTGATTCTCTCTCTGTGTCCCTGTGTGTGTCTGTGATTCTCTCTCGTGTCCCTTTGTGTGTCTGTGATTCTCTCTCTGTGTCCCTGTGTGTGTCTGTGATTCTCTCTCTGTGTCCCTGTGTGTGTCTGTGATTCTCTCTCCGTGTCCCTCTGTGTTACTGTGACTGTGTGTTCTTGTATGTTTCTCTATTTAATTTCCCATCTCTCTGTCCATGTATAGTATCTTTGAAAACAAATATAACTTAGTGCACCTCTCGGATATCACCTGAAGCATTCACTCTGTCCACCTCTGTGCAGTTTTCCAACTGAGTGTTCTTTCAGTGAAGGAGCATTTTCCCTCCTGTGACGGCTCCTTACACACCTCCAATGAGGAACCCGGAAGGACAAGGACATTGGATAGATTACAAAATCACCACCTGAAAGTTCATCTCCGAGTCACACACCATCCTGACCTGGAATCTATGTAGTCATTGCTTCACTGTCGCTGACTCAAATCCAGTAGCTCCCTCCGGAACAGCAAGGCCAGCAGGAATGAGCCATCACATGTTGCCCTTGAGAATGTGATGTTGAGCTCCTTTTTGACATTACTTCTGTCCATTGGGTGTTGGGGAGGAAGTGTCTGGATTTGACTCAGTGACAGCAATGGAACAGTGATAGCGTTCCAAGTCAGCATGGTGTGTGTATTGGAGGTGATGTTGCTGATGGTGATGTTCTCAGTTTCTGCTCTGTCTAGGAATAGTGTTTACTGGTTAGGAAGGTGCTGTTGAAGGAGTCTTGGTGAGTTCCTGCAGTGGATCTTGTTGGTGATATGCACGGCAGTCTGTGATTCTCAGTCTGTGATTCTGCCACACGACATTACTCTGTGTATAAATATAATACCCAAGCATTGCTCCTTTGTAAATATGTGATTCTTGTTCTGTCCCTGTGTATATCTATGATTCTCTCTCTGTGTGTCCCTGTGTGTATCTATGATTCTCTCTCTGTGTGTCCCTGTGTGTATCTGTGATTCTCTCTCTGTGTGTCCCTGTGTGTATCTGTGATTCTCTCTCTGTGTCCCTGTGTGTATCTGTGATTCTCTCTCTGTGTTCCATTGTGTATCTGTGATTCTCTCTCTGTGTCCCTATGTGTATCTGTGATTCTCTCTCTGTGTCCCTGTGTGTATCTGTGATTCTCTCTCTCTCTGTCCCTGTGTGTATCTGAGATTCTATCTCTCTGTGTCCCTGTGTGTATCCACTACCAAATCCAATGTGGCCTCACCTCTTGTCGGCCTATCCACATATTGTGTCAGGAAACCCTCCTGCACACACTGCACAAAAACTGCCCCATCTGAACTATTCGACCTACAAAGGTTCCAATCAATATTTGGAAAGTTAAAGTCCCCCATGACAACGACCCTGTGACCCCCACACCTATCCATAATCTGCTTAGCAATTTCTTCCTCCACATCTCTATTACTTTTTTGGGGCCTATAGAAAACTCCTAACAACGTGACCGCTCCTTTCCTATTTCTAACTTCAGCCCATATTACCTCAGTATACAGATCCCCCTCGAAGTGCCTTTCCGCAGCCGTTAAACTAGCCTTGATTAACAATGCCAATCCTCCACCTCTTTTACCAGCTTCCCTACACTTACTGAAACATCTATACCCCGAACGTCCAACTATTCCTGTCCTTGTTCTACCCATGTCTCCGTAATGGCCACAACATCGTAGTCCCAAGTACCAATCCACGCCCCAAGTTCATCTACCTTGTTCCGGATGCTCCTTGCATTGAAGTGGACACACTTCAACCCGCCTTCCTGTCGACTGGTACCCACCCTTGACCTTGATACCTTCCCCAATACCTCACTACCCTCATCACTGACTTCCAGACGACCACTCCTTTTCCCACCCCCTGGACAAATTAGTTTAAACCCCCCTGAAGAACCATAGCAAATTTCCCTCCCAGGATATTGGTGCCCCTCTGGTTCAGGTGCACCCCGTCCTGTTGGTACAGGTCCCACCTTCCCCAGAAAGTGTTCCAATTATCCACATAGCTGAAACCCTCCCTCCTACACCATCCCGGCAAGCACATTGTTTGAACCTTCCAAGCTAAAGGAGAGTGTGTTCGCGGCTGAGATACAGCAAGCAGACTGAAATTCAAAAAATTCAGTGGAGAGACTGGAACGGCAGAATGCTCAACGATTTTCTTGAGTGAGGTGGGTGTTTAATTATTTGTTGATTTTTTTTCTCTCTGTGAGTTGATGAACAGTGTTTGAAGTTCTCTGTCCCAGTGTCTGTCTCCCGCACGGGCTCCTAGATTGTGTTGTATTATACACTTTATAACAGCAGCTTTAACTTTGCTGACAAAGGAGCATTTTCAATCTGGGTTTTGTCTCCTCTGTGGTTAAACAGCCTGACGCCAACTTGCTCCATCTGTTGTTTATGACGCTTTCCAATTCCCTGGACACCAGCGAGTTTATTGCCCCCGAGACCGACTGAATAACATTTGTTTCACATTGTGTTGTTTGAGCGGTCAGTTTAGCAGGTCCTTTGCTGAATTAATAATTTTAAACTCACTCTGACCTCCAGGAGGGAAATAAATCAGCTTTTTCAAAACTAACTCTTGGCTCCGTATGAAACCGTGACTGAAGTGTCAAATATCCTCCCAGAGAAAATAGCTGGAGGGACATTGTCAAAAACCAGAACCTCAGTGAGTCAGGTTCAAACATGTAAAGAAAAAACCTTTTGCATTTCCAGACCAACGCGTTAGTCACTGAGTTTTTATAGATACATTTCGGGAGCGAGTACGTGACATTCTCAAAGCCCCAACACAGCACAGAGCACTCAATCCCAGAAATATGTATTATGCTGCTTTTCTGATATTCCATTTGCAGGAAGTTCTCAAATACAGAATTTTTGAATTCATCATTAAAATCACAAGACCATATCGGATATGATCAGCATTATTATAAACAGGAGGTGGAATTTCAAGTTGTCCATTATTTACACGAATAAACTGTCATTCAGGAATGTGTTTGCCATTGAACCAAAGGACAGTTAATAATAATGCATTCCATTTGAACGTGTATTGTTTGTAATGGAGGATTATGGACATTTTCTGAAGACGTGTTCATCGAAGTGTTTTGTCACTCACATGTTGGTGAAATGTCTGCCTTCGCCTATCCCATCACCTGCCTTCCAATCTTGTGTGTGTTTATTCGTTCCACTGAAACCACTTCCACCAGTCCATGGACACCCATTTGAACCACCTGACATCCTTTTGCATCTATTTTTATTCCCAGGTCTGTTGACTGATCCTGGAACAGAATCGCTTTCTGTGTTGCTGTATCGGCGGATTTGGTTTGACCTGTTTTTGAAGGTCCAGCTTTCTATGTTATTTTGTTGTGATGTGATTTAATTCCTTTTTAAAGAACGGGGAAAGAACTGCCTTTAGCCGACACAGAATCCAGATTTGTTCAGATTCTGGAAACATGTGTTGTCAGTGGAAACTCACAGACAGACTTTCCACCAGTTTGTTGCTGAAAAACGCCTTTACCCAGGTGCTGCTGCGAGACAATCAAAGGACACGGACTTGTTCGCAGGTTCAAACTTAGTGTTATTAAGAACATTTGCAAGTTAAAGGAAACAGTTCTTATAACAGAAATGCAGTGAACTTTTCTCTAAATCTATCTGAATAAGCACTAAAGAGAGATTTAGACTATTGAGTTGGATGAACAGCCATGATCGAAATGAAATGCGGAGCAGGCTCGAAGGGACAAAAGGCCTCCTCCTGCTGCTATCTCCGATGTTTCTATGTTTAAACTTGCTCTTGTCCTGAATCATAGCTGTTTTGGTATGTTTTCACCTTCCATTTTCAATAGGGCCGGATCCCCACCTGCTGTCCGCTGTGCTGAAAGTCGATGTTTATTTGTTTCCAGGACAAATCTGCTGCAGGATGAAGATGATGGTCACTCTGCAAACACAGTAAGAAGTTTAACAACACCAGGTTAAAGTCCAACAGGTTTATTTGGTAGCAAAAGCCACACAAGCTTTCGGAGCTCTAAGCCCCTTCTTCAGGTGAGTGGGAATTCTGTTCACAAACAGGGCATATAAAGACACAGACTCAATTTACATGAATAATGGTTGGAATGCGAATACTTACAACTAATCAAGTCTTTAAGAAACAAAACAATGTGAGTGGAGAGAGCATCAAGACAGGCTAAAAATATGTGCATTGTCTCCAGACAAGACAGCCAGTGAAACTCTGCAGGTCCACGCAACTGTGGGAGTTACAAATAGTGTGACATGAACCCAATATCCCGGTTGAGGCCGTCCTCGTGTGTGCGGAACTTGGCTATCAGTTTCTGCTCAGCGACTCTGCACTGTCGTGTGTCGCGAAGGCTGCCTTGGAGAACGCTTACCCGAATATCAGAGGCCGAATAGAGTTTTACTGGCTGTCTTGTCTGGAGACAATACATATCTTTTTAGCCTGTCTTGATGCTCTCTCCACTCACATTGTTTTGTTTCTTAAAGACTTGATTAGTTGTAAGTATTCGCATTCCAACCATTATTCATGTCAATTGAGTTTGTGTCTTTATAAGCTCTCTTTGTGAACAGAATTCCCACTCACCTGAAGAAGGGGCTTGGAGCTCCGAAAACTTGTGTGACTTTTGCTACCAAATAAACCTGTTGGACTTTAACCTGGTGTTGATAAACTTCTTACTGTGTTTACCCCAGTCCAACGCCGGCATCTCCACATCATGACTCTGCAAACAGCCAGGCAGGTAAACGCCGCTGCTTCAGATGGCGGCAAAGGACAGAACTCTGGAAAACCGTGTCATAAACTGTCGGATTGTTTGAACCTTGGACATTAAGGGAGAGTGCACCAGCGGCTGAGGCATTACACACAGATTGAGATTCAGAGGATTCAGTGTCCAGACCGGGAAAGCAGAATGTTCCACTCTTCTGTTGGTTGAGGTGAGTGTTTAATCTTTGTTGATTTTCTCGCACGGATTCTGTTTCTGAAGTAACTACCAGACCTGGAAACTGGTCTGGTCTTTCTGCATTTGGACACGCAGTGTTTCAGCATCTAATGATTCACAAATGATGCTGAAGATTGTACAGATATCAGCGAACACCTCCACTTCTGAACATGTGCTGCAAGGGTGGTCACTGATCTGATTGGTTGAGGTGAAGTATTGTTTTGCGGGTTATCCATTCTAATCATATCGTGCAGAGCTCGCAAAGAGTCGCCACGCTGTCGCATCATCTTATAAAAATGGATATGGCCAAACCTCAGTGAGATCCGTTCCGGATTCTCTTTCCAGTCCCTGTATTATGGCGACTGGTTGCAAGGATTTTAGGGCCTTGTGTCAAAGTCCGGTTTTGAGAATTAAAGGAACACGGCCAACGGGGGAAAGGCAGTTTGAAAATGATCTGAAACAAAAAATGAAGATGGCGACTGGCACAATGGATAGTTGTCCCACATGAATATTTCAATGGAGAGACAGAGATTTAAAGATGACAGAGACTCAGGGGGGTGCAGTGTACATACTGCTCACTCAGGGTGATTTGGAGTTTGAGAGACTTTACTACAACTGCACTGAAGTTTAGTGTTTGGACTGTGCAGAAGGACAATATCTTTGTATCTCAGCCTGTGCTACCTCTGCACTCATTGCAGTTGGTGGACAATGTAGAGGGAGCTTATCCTTGTAAGTGTTTGATGGGGGCAATCTTGTGGGTGATGTAGTCTGAAGGTGAATTATGGGACCATGTCTAATGCTCTGAATTGAACCTGAATTGCGTTTGCCGTTGTGTCTGTTTGCTGGGAAAGCAGGTCCGACATCCTGTAGCAGGATGGTCCTGGAAATAAACAGCGGCGTTTACCTGTGTGTCTGTTTTCTGGGGAATCAGATTCTTCATCCTGCAGCAGGATAGTCCTGGAAACAAACAGTGCCGATTTTAAATGGATAGCAGGTGAGGATCCGCCCCTATTGACAAAGGGAGTTGAAGTCACTCTCCTTATACTAGCGTTCAGGTGAAGAGCAGGAAATGCTTACGTTGACACTGAAATGTTTAAACATTACTTTTTGAATACATTTAACACTTGTTTCAAATTCATTATATTAAATTCTAATGTGAATAACTAAAATCCATCCAATTATAGAACATAGAACATGGAACATTACAGCGCAGAACAGGCCCTTCGGCCCACGATGTTGCACCGACCAGTTACAAAAAAAAAAACACTGTGACCTCCAACCTAAACCAATTTCTTTTCGTCCATGAATCTATCTACGGCTCTCTTAAACGCCCCCAAACTAGGCGCATTTACAACTGATGCTGGCAGGGCATTCCAATCCCTCACCACTCTCTGGGTAAAGAACCTACCCCTGACATCGGTCCTATAACTACCCCCCCTCAATTTAAAGCCATGCCCCCTCGTGCTGGATTTCTCCATCAGAGGAAAAAGGCTATCACTATCCACCCTATCTCAACCTCTAATCATCTTATATGTTTCAATAAGATCCCCTCTTAGCCGCCGCCTTTCCAGCGAAAACAATCCCAAATCCCTCAGCCTCTCCTCATAGGATCTCCCCTCCATACCAGGCAACATCCTGGTAAACCTCCGCTGCACCCTCTCCAAAGCCTCCACATCCTTCCTGTAATGTGGGGACCAGAACTGCACACAGTACTCCAAGTGCGGCCGCACCAGAGTTGTGTACAGTTGCAACATAACGCTACGACTCCTAAATTCAATCCCCCTACCAATAAACGCCAAGACACCATATGCCTTCTTAACAACCTTATCTACTTGATTCCCAACTTTCAGGGATCTATGTACACATACACCTAGATCCCTCTGCTCCTCCACACTATTCAAAGTCCTCCCGTTAGCCCTATACTCAACACATCTGTTATTCCTACCAAAGTGAATTACCTCACACTTCTCCGCATTAAACTCCATCCGCCACCTCTCGGCCCAACATTGCAACCTGTCTAAGTCTTCCTGCAAACTACGACACCCTTCCTCACTGTCTACCACACCACCGACTTTGGTGTCATCAGCAAATTTGCTAATCCACCCAACTATACCCTCATCCAGGTCATTAATAAATATTACAAACAGCAGTGGCCCCAAAACAGATCCCTGAGGTACACCACTTGTAACCGCACTCCATGATGAATATTTACTATCAACCACCACCCTCTGTCATTGGGACATCCTATCATTGTCCCTAGTTCAATATGTAGCGATGGTTCACTGGTAATATGCTTTTTAAAATTTCTGAATCAGTTTGGAATGGGGCAAGTGCTGTCCCAGACCGAATCAAAGGGAATGAAGCCAGGCAATTGGTCGCAGTGTCAGGAGGCGGGCATTTTTGGAACAATGGCCAGAAATCTCTCAGCTTCTCAGTTATATGGAAAGGAATAAAGAGAGTTCAGTGAACAAGTACATGAATTAGGGGAAAGACGATTTCAATATCATAAGACAGTTTCCAGCAAACGTAGACTGGGATCAGTTCCTTACACGTCAATATATATTTGGAATCTGGATGTCTATTAAAGTGCCAGAGTGAGAATGCAGGGCCCGTTGGTTTTCCCTCGGAGTGAAGAGTAAGTTTGGCAAGTCCAGGGAATCCTGGAAGTCAAGAGGTATCGAGGGTTCCATAAAAGGGAGGAAAAGGAGTAAGTGGTATGTGCAGAGCACGGAAAATGAGGGAGGGCCTCAGCAAGCTGCTGAAAAACCAATCAGGAGGGAAAAGAGGGGCCACAACATATAATTGGCAGACCACACTAAGGAAAACCGCAAGGCATTTTCTCAGTATGTTGGGTGCGAGATGATGACCAGGGAAAAGTGGGGCCCATCAGAGCACAAAGGAACCTCTGTGCGAGGGGTCAGAGGACGTGGTTGAGGCCGAACATTATTTTTTCATCTTTATGCACAGAGGGGAAACATTTTAAACCTGGAGATTTCAGCAGGAACAGTAAGATTCAAGAACACGTTAAGATCAATAAGAAGGAGGGATTGGATGTGTTAGCGGGAATATTGGTGCATAAACCCCCAGGGCCTGAAACAATTATACCTCAGTCTTCTGTGGCAGTCACGGAAGGAGATTGCAGGGACACACTGAGGGAGATATCGACATCTTCGCCGAAGTGACCATGGGATATCTAATGTGATCCCTTTATTCAAGAATGGCAGCAGGGAGTACTGAGGACTAACGTGAACCTGGGGTGCAAGTCCATTGATCCCTGATGGAGCCGGTGCTGCTAGATATGTTAGTTTAGAAGACATACTGAATGCTTGCCTTCATTATCCAAGACATAGGCTATAGGAGCAGTGGGGTCCAGGCCCATCTCAGATCATTAGTTAATCCACAGATGGAATATTGTGTAAAGTCTGGTGGCCAAACTCTTGGATGGAATAATTCCACTGGAGAGAGCTGAGAGTGAGATTTAGCAAGGAGTTGTCTGGAACGGGAAATTGCAGCCATTATGGAGAGACAGGGTAATCGGGGTTCACTTTCACTGGAGGCACGGAGGCTGAGGAAAAACTTAATAGAGATACACAAAATTATCAGAAAGGTAGACACGGTATATTGTCAGAATCTCTCCCAATGGCAGAAGCGTGGCACAGTGGTTAGCACTGCTGTGTCACAGCACCAAGGAATTTGCTCAGATTCCTGGCGTTTGTCACTGTATGTGTGGAGTTAGCACGTTTTCCCCGTGACTGCCTGGGTTTCCTCCGAGTGCTCCAGTTTCTTCCCACAGTCAGAAAGACGTGCTGGTTAAGTTCATTGACCCGATTAGGCGCCGGAGTGTGGCGACTGGGGGAATTTCACAGTAATTAATTGTAGTGTTAACGTAAGCCTTACTAGTGACGATGAAGTAAACTTTTACTTCATGTGTCTCTGGCAGGTGGGCATGGGAACATGGAGAGGGGAAAGTGGTTAAGAGGGGATATGAGGAAATGTTATTTCACACACAGAATGGTGGGAATATGGAACAGGCCCCTGGACTAGCACTTTAATAGTCAAGGCATAATCCAATACGGATCTAGTGCTGGTAAATGAGATGATTGCAGATTGGTAATTGATGGCCAGCATGGACATGATGGGCCGAAGGGACTGTTTATGTGCTGACTGACTCTGTAAATCTATGAGAGTTACTGGGAACAGACTAATGGAACAGATTGGAGCTTTGAATCAGAGGTTGTTATTAAGGATCGAATTAAGTTTTCAATAAGAGAATGTATTCAGTTTATATTCTCTCCAGATGTAGGTTTAATGCATGAAGAAAGGCCAAAAAAATCCGAAACTGTCGACAATCTGAACACATGTTTGATGTAAGATGAAAAAAATGGGAATGTCGGAGCAGAATGTATTCGTCCAACGCTCGAACCTCTGCTGATATTTAATGTCATCACCTTGTTTCTGCAATCAAACAAATTATGAACGAGCGATAAACGAAATAAAACTTTCCTATCGAGCAGGGAGAATTCTCAGGTAATATTTCCCCTTTTGGACAGGCGCGGATCAAGAAGTTGGGGCAACGTCAGAGAATAAGACTATTTAAAATGATGATGAGTTCGAATTTCCACTCTCAGTGCGTCAGTAGCCTGTTGGTTTCTGTTTTCAGAGAGAGGTGGTGGCGTTGGGGATTGGGGGCGTTGGGGATTGGGGGCGTTGGGGGCGTTGGGGATTTTGGGGTGGGGACAGGGGAGAGTGGTAGGACGGCGCTAATCCTCGAATACATTCCAAACTGATTCAGATATTTTTTAAAAAACATATTACCAAGGAACAGTCGCTACATTTTCAACCAGGGACAATGATAGGATGTTCCAATGATAATTTGATGGATTTTAATTGTTCGCATTAGAATTTAATTTAGTGAATTTGAAACAAGTGTTAAACATATTCAAAACGTAATGTTTAAACATTTCAGTGTCAAAATAAACATTACCTGCTCTTCACCTGAACGCTAGTACAAGGAGAGTGACTTCGACTTTTTCCGCTGAGGCTCGGAGAAAAAAACCAGAGGGCCTGGGTTAAGGGTGAAAGGAGAAACGTTTAAAGGGAATATTAGGGGGGACTTCTTCACGCAAAGAGTGGTGGGAGTGTGGAATGAGCTGCCGGATAAAGTGGTAAATGCTTTTAACATTTTTAACATTTAAGAAAAACTTGGACGGGTTCATGAATGAGAGGGGTGTGGAGGGATATGGTCCAAGTGCAGGTCAGTGGGACGAGGCATAAAATGGTTTGGCACAGACAAGAAGGGCCAAAAGGCCTGTTTCTGAGCTGTAATTTTCTATGGTTCTATGGTTCTAACTTCCTTTGTCAATAGGGGCGGATCCTCACCTGCTATCCACTTAAAACCGACACTGTTTGTTTCCAGGACCATTCTGTTGCAGGATGAAGAAGCTGATTCCCTGGAAACAGACACACAGGTAAACGCCGCTGTTTAATTCCCTGCAGGAGACTGGAACAGACAGCAATGAGGAAAACCGGGTCAGAAGTTGTCGGATTGTTTGAACCTTGGAAATTAGAGGAGAGTGTGTTAGCGGCTGAGATACAACAAGCAGACTGAGATACAGAAAATTCAGTGGAGAGACTGGAACGGCAGAATGCTCAACGCTTTTCTTGAGTGAGGTTGGTGTTTAATTATTTGTTGATTTTTTTTCTCTCTGTGAGTTGATGAACAGTGTTTGAAGTTCTCTGCCCCAGTGTCTGTCTCCCGCACGGGCTCCTAGATTGTGTTGTATTATACACTTTATAACAGCAGCTTTAGCTTTGCTGACAAAGGAGCATTTTCAATCTGGGTTGTGTCTCCTCTGTGGTTAAACAGCCTGACGCCAACTTGCTCCATCTGTTGTTTGTGACGCTTTCCAATTCCCTGGACACCAGCGAGTTTATTGCCCCCGAGACCGACTGAATAACATTTGTTTCACATCGTGTTGTTTGAGCGGTCAGTTTTAGCAGGTCCTTTGCTGAATTAATAATTTTAAACTAACTCTGAGCCTGCAGGAGGGACATAAATCAGCTTTTCCAAAACTAACTCTTGGCTCCGTATGAAACCGTGACTGAAGTGTCAAATATCCTCCCAGAGAAAATATCTGGAGGGACATTGTCAAAAACCAGAACCTCAGTGAGTCAGGTTCAAACATGTAAAGAAAAAACCTTTTGCATTTCCAGACCAACACGTTAGTCACTGAGTTTTTATAGATACATTTCGGGAGCGAGTATGTGACATTCTCAAAGCCCCAACAGAGCACAGAACACTCAATCCCAGAAATATGTATTATGCTGCTTTTCTGATATTCCATTTGCAGGAAGTTCTCAAATACAGAATTACTGAATTCATCATTAAAATCACCAGACCCTATCGGATATGATCAGCATTATTATAAACAGGAGGTGGAATTTCAAGCTGTCCATTATTCACACCAATAAACTGTCATTCAGGAATGTGTTTGCCATTGAACCAAAGGACAGTTAATAATAATGCAATTCCATTTCCTCTCCGCTCAACCATCTCCCTCAACACCCCCCCTCACCCCTCTCCCTCTCCCCTCAACCCTCTCTCCCTCCCCTCAACCCGCTCCCTCTCCCCTCAATCCTCTGTCCCTCCCCTCAACACTCTCCCTCTCCCCCAACCCTCTCCCTCTCCCCCAAACCTCTCCCTCACCCCTCAGCCGTCTCCCTCTCCCCTCAACTCTCTCCCTCACCCCTCAACACTCTCCCTCACCCCTCAACCATCTCCCTCACCCCTCAGCCCTCTCCCTCACCCCTCAACCCTGTCGCTCTCCCCTCAACCCTGTCGCTCTCCCCTCAAACCTCTCCCTCTCCCTCAACTCTCTCCCTCTCCCCTGGAACCTCTCCCTCTTCCCTCAACACTCTCCTTCTCCCCTCAGCACTCTCCCTCTCACCTCAACCCTCTCCCTCTCCCCTCAGACCTCTCCCTCTCCCCTCAGACCTCTCCCTCTCCCCTCAACCCTCTCCCTCTCACCTCAACCCTCTCCCCTCAACCCTCTCCCTCTCCTCTCAACACCCTCCATCTCCCCTCAGCAATCTCCCCCTCCCCTCCGCACTCTCCCTCTCCCCTCCACCCTCTCCCTCTACCCTCAGCACCCTCCCTCTCCCCTCAACCCTCTCCCTCTCCCCTCAACACTCTCCTTCTACCCTCAGCAATCTCCCCCTCCCCTCCGCACTCTCCCGCCCCCCTAAACACTCTCCCTCTCCCCTCAACCCTCCCCCTCTCCCCTCAACCCCCTCCCTCTCCCCTCAAAACTCCCCCTCTCCCCTCAACACTCTCCCTCTCCCCTCCACACTCTCCCTCTCCCCTCCACTCTCAACCGTCTCCACTCAGCACCCTCCCTCCTCCCTCAACACTCTCCCTCTCCCCTCCACTCTCAAACCTCTCCCCTCAGCACTCTCCCTCTCCCCTCAAAACTCTCCCTCTTCCCCCTCAACCCTCTCCCCTCAACACTCTCCCCTCAACCCTCTCCCCTCAACACTCTCCCTCTCCCCCAACACTCTCCCTCTCCCCTCAACACTCTCCCTCTACCCTCTGCACTCTCCCTCCCCCCAAACACTCTCCCACCCCCCTCAACCCTCTCCCTCACCCCTCAACCCTCTCCCGCTCTCCTCAACACTCTCCCTCTCCCCTCAGACCTCTCCCTCTCCCCTCACTCCTCTCCCTCTCCCCTCAACACTCTCCCTCTCCCCTCAACCCTCTCCCCTCAACCCTCTCCCTCTCCTCTCAACACCCTCCATCTCCCCTCAGCAATCTCCCCCTCCCCTCCGCACTCTCCCTCTCCCCTCCACCCTCTCCCTCTACCCTCAGCACCCTCCCTCTCCCCTCAACCCTCTCCCTCTCCCCTCAACACTCTCTCTCTCCCCCCTCAAAACTCTCCCTCTCCCCTCAACCCTCTCCCTCTCCCCTCAACACACTCCCTCTCCCCTCAACCCTCTCCCCTCAACCCTCTCCCTCTCCTCTCAACACCCTCCATCTCCCCTCAGCAATCTCCCCCTCCCCTCCGCACTCTCCCTCTCCCCTCCACCCTCTCCCTCTACCCTCAGCACCCTCCCTCTCCCCTCAACCCTCTCCCTCTCCCCTCAACACTCTCTCTCTCCCCCCTCAAAACTCTCCCTCTCCCCTCAACCCTCTCCCTCTCCCCTCAACCCTCTCCCTCTCCCCTCAACCCTCTCCCTCTCCCCTCAATCCTCTCCCTCGCCCCTCAACCCTCTCCCTCTCCCCTCAAACCTCTCCCCTCAACCCTCTCCCTCTCCCCTCAACCCTCTCCCTCTCCCCTCAACCCTCTCCCTCTCCCCTCAACCCTTCTCCCTCTCCCCTCAACCCTCTCCCTCTCTCCTCAACAGTCTCCCTCTCCGCTCAGCACTCTCCCTCTCCCCTCAACCCTCTCCCCTCAACCCTCTCCCTCTCCCCTCAACCCTCTTCCTCTCCCCTCAACCCTCTCCCTCTCCCATCAACCCTCTCCCTCTGCCCTCAATCCTCTCCCTCTCCCTTCAACACTCTCCCTCTCCCCTCAACCCTCTCCCTCTCCCCTCAACCCTCTCCCCTCAACACTCTCCCTCTCCCCCAACACTCTCCCTCTACCCTCAGCACTCTCCCTCCCCCCAAACACTCTCCCTCCCCGCTCAACCCTCTCCCTCACCCCTCAACCCTCTCCCTCTCTCCTCAACAGTCTCCCTCTCCGCTCAGCACTCTCCCTCTCCCCTCAAACTCTCCCTCTCCCCTCAACACTCTCTCTCCCCCCTCAAAACTCTCCCTCTCCCCTCAACCATCTACCTCTCCCCTCAACCCTCTCCCTCTCCCCTCAACCCTCTCCCTCTCCCCTCAATCCTGTCCCTCTCCCCTCAACCCTCTCCCTCTCCCCTCAATCCTCTCCCTCGCCCCTCAACCCTCTCCCTCTCCCCTCAAACCTCTCCCCTCAACCCTCTCCCTCTCCCCTCAACCCTCTCCCTCTCCCCTCAACCCTCTCCCTCTCCCCTCAACCCTTCTCCCTCTCCCCTCAACCCTCTCCCTCTCTCCTCAACAGTCTCCCTCTCCGCTCAGCACTCTCCCTCTCCCCTCAACCCTCTCCCCTCAACCCTCTCCCTCTCCCCTCAACCCTCTCCCTCTCCCCTCAACCCTCTCCCTCTCCCATCAACCCTCTCCCTCTGCCCTCAATCCTCTCCCTCTCCCTTCAACACTCTCCCTCTCCCCTCAACCCTCTCCCTCTCCCCTCAACCCTCTCCCCTCAACACTCTCCCTCTCCCCCAACACTCTCCCTCTACCCTCAGCACTCTCCCTCCCCCCAAACACTCTCCCTCCCCGCTCAACCCTCTCCCTCACCCCTCAACCCTCTCCCTCTCTCCTCAACAGTCTCCCTCTCCGCTCAGCACTCTCCCTCTCCCCTCAAACTCTCCCTCTCCCCTCAACACTCTCTCTCCCCCCTCAAAACTCTCCCTCTCCCCTCAACCATCTCCCTCTCCCCTCAACCCTCTCCCTCTCCCCTCAACCCTCTCCCTCTCCCCTCAATCCTGTCCCTCTCCCCTCAACCCTCTCCCTCTCCCCTCAGCACTCTCCCTCACCCCTCAACCCTCTCCCTCTGCCCTCAATTCTCTCCCTCTCCCTTCAACACTCTCCCTCTCCCCTCAACCCTCTCCCTCTCCCGTCAACCCTCTCCCTCTCACCTCAAGCCCCTCCCTCCCCCTCAAGCCTCTCCCTCACCCCTCAACCCGCTCCCCTCAGCACCCTCGCTCTCCCCTGAACCCTCTCCCTCACCCCACAACCCTCTCACTCTCCCCTCAACACTCTCGCTCTCCCCACCCAACACTCCCCTCTCCCCTCAACACACTCCCTCTCGCCTCAGCACTCTCACTCTCCCCTCAACCCTCTCCCCTCAACCCTCTCCCTCTCCCCTCAACCCTCTCCCTCTCCCCTCAACCCTCTCCCTCTCCCGACAACCCTCTCCCTCTCCCCCTCAACACTCTCCCTCTCCCCCCTCAACACTCTCCCTCTCCCCTCAACACTCTCCCTCCCCCTCAAACCTCTCCCTCTCCCCTCAACAGTCTCCCTCTCCCCTCAACACACTCCCTCTCCCCTCAACACACTCCCTCTCAACTCAACCCTCTCCCTCACCCCTCAACACTCTCCCTCTCCCCTCAACATTCTTCCTCTCCCCTCAACCCTCTCCCTCTCCCCTCAACCCTCTCCCTGTCCCCTCAGCACTCTCCCAAGGGTGGCACGGTGGCACAGTGGTTGGCACTGCTGCCTCACAGCGTCAGGTACCCGGGTTCAATTCCGGCCTTGGGTCACTCTCTGTGTTTCCCCCGTGTCTGCGTGGGTTTCCTGTTGGTCTCCAGCCCCCTCGCAATGTCTCAGAGACTTACTGTCGAGGTGAGTTGACCCGTACAGGTGCCGGCGTCTGACAACTCGGGGAATTTCACAGCAACTTCATTGCAGTGTCAATGTACGCCTTATTTGTGACTAATCAGTAAACTTTACCTCTCCCCTCCACACACTCTCTCTCCCCTCAACACTCCCCTCTCTCACAAAACCCCCCTCTGAATTCAGCACACCCCGGCACGCATCAGCACTCCCATATTTACACTCCCCCTGTCACATTCACACTCCCCCTGTCACATTCACACTCCCCCTCTCACATTCACACTCCCCCTCTCACATTCACACTCCCCCTGTCACATTCACACTCCCCCTCTCACATTCACACTCCCACTCTCACATTCACACTCCCACTCTCACATTCACACTCCCCCTCTCACATTCACACTCCCCCTCTCACATTCACACTCCCCCTCTCACATTCACACTCCCCCTCTCACATTCACACTCCCCCTCTCACATTCACACTCCCCCTCTCACATTCACACCCCACTCTCACATTCACACTCCCCCTCTCACATTCACACTCCCACTCTCACATTCACACTCCCCCTCTCACATTCACACTCACCCTCTCACATTCACACTCCCCCTCTCACATTCACACTCCCCCTCTCACATTCACACTCCCCCTCTCACATTCACACTCCCCCTCTCACATTCACACTCCCCCTCTCACATTCACACTCCCCCTCTCACATTCACACTCCCACTCTCACATTCACACTCCCCCTCTCACATTCACACTCCCCCTCTCACATTCACACTCACCCTCTCACATTCACACTCCCCCTCTCACATTCACACTCCCCCTCTCACATTCACACTCACCCTCTCACATTCACACTCCCCCTCTCACATTCACACTCCCCCTCTCACATTCACACTCCCCCTCTCACATTCACACTCCCCCTCTCACATTCACACTCCCACTCTCACATTCACACTCCCCCTGTCACATTCACACTCCCCCTCTCACATTCACACTCCCCCTCTCACATTCACACTCCCCCTGTCACATTCACACTCCCCCTCTCACATTCACACTCACCCTCTCACATTCACACTCCCCCTCTCACATTCACACTCCCACTCTCACATTCACACTCCCCCTCTCACATTCACACTCCCCCTGTCACATTCACACTCCCCCTCTCACATTCACACTCCCCCTGTCACATTCACACTCCCACTCTCACATTCACACTCCCACTCTCACATTCACACTCCCCCTCTCCCATTCACACTCCCCCTCTCACATTCACACTCCCCCTCTCACATTCACACTCCCACTCTCACATTCACACTCCCCCTCTCACATTCACACTCCCCCGCTCACATTCACACTCCCACTCTCACATTCACACTCCCCCTCTCACATTCACACTCCCCCGCTCACATTCACACTCCCACTCTCACATTCACACTCCCCCTCTCACATTCACACTCCCCCTCTCACATTCACACTCCCCCTGTCACATTCACACTCCCACTCTCACATTCACACTCCCACTCTCACATTCACACTCCCCCTCTCACATTCACACTCCCCCTCTCACATTCACACTCCCCCTGTCACATTCACACTCCCACTCTCACATTCACACTCCCCCTTTCACATTCACACTCCCCCTCTCCCATTCACACTCCCCCTCTCACATTCACACTCCCCCTCTAACATTCACACTCCCCCTCTCACATTCACACTCCCCCCTCACATTCACACGCCCCCTCTCACATTCACACTCCCCCTCTCACATTCACACTCCCACTCTCACATTCACACTCCCCCTCTCACATTCACACTCCCCCTCTCACATTCACACTCCCACTCTCACATTCACACTCCCCCTCTCACATTCACACTCCCCCTCTCACATTCACACTCCCACTCTCACATTCACACTCCCCCTCTCACATTCACACTCCCCCTCTCACATTCACACTCCCCCTCTCACATTCACACTCCCCCTCTCACATTCACACTCCCCCTCTCACATTCACACTCCCACTCTCACATTCACACTCCCACTCTCACATTCACACTCCCCCTCTCACATTCACACTCCCCCTCTCACATTCACACTCCCCCTCTCACATTCACACTCCCCCTCTCACATTCACACTCCCACTCTCACATTCACACTCCCCCTCTCACATTCACACTCCCCCTCTCACATTCACACTCCCACTCTCACATTCACACTCCCCCTCTCACATTCACACTCCCCCCTCACATTCACACTCCCCCTCTCACATTCACACTCCCCCTCTCACATTCACACTCCCCCTCTCACATTCACACTCCCCCTCTCACATTCACACTCCCCCTCTCACATTCACACTCCCCCTCTCACATTCACACTCCCCCTCTCACATTCACACTCCCACTCTCACATTCACACTCCCCCTCTCACATTCACACTCCCACTCTCACATTCACACTCCCACTCTCTCTCGGTGACCCTGTGTGTATCTCTGATTCTCTCTCTGTGTTCCTGTGTGTATCTGTGATTCTCTCTGTGTCCCTGTGTGTTTCTGTGATTTTCTCTGTGTTCCTGTGTGTATCTGTGATTCTCTCTCTGTGTCCCTGTGTGTATCTGTGATTCTCTCTGTGTGTCCCTGTGTGTTTCTGTGATTTTCTCTGTGTTCCTGTGTGTATCTGTGATTCTCTCTCTGTGTCCCTGTGTGTATCTGTGATTCTCTCTCTGTGTCCCTGTGTGTATCTGTGTTTTTCTTTCCCTTTCTGTCCCTGAACAGTTCTTTAAAAGCAAAGATAACTGAATGAATGATGCGGATATCGCCTTAAACATTCCCTCTGTCCACCTCTGTGCAGTTTTCCAGCAATGTGTACTGTCTACAAACTGCAGGGAAGAAGCATTTCCCTCCTGTGACGGCTCCTTACACACCTCCAATCTGTAACCTGGATGGACAAGCATGTGAGAAACATTACAACGTCACCACCTGAAAGTTCATCTCCGAGTCACACACCATCCTGATTTGGAATCTATTTCGTCGTTTCTTCACTGTCGCTGAGTCAAATCCAGTAAATCCCTCCTGAACTTCAAGGCCAGCAGGAATGAACCATCACATATTGCCCTTGAGAATGTGATGGTGAGCTGCTTTTTGACATTGCTGCTGTCCATTGCGTGTTGGGGAGGAAGTGTCTGGATTTGACTCAGTGACAGCAATGGAACAGTGATAGCGTTCCAAGTCAGCATGGTCTGTGGATTGGAGGTGATGCTGCTGGTGATGTTCTCAGTTTCTGCTCTGTCTAGGAATAGTGTTTACTGGTTAGGAAGGTGCTGTTGAAGGAGTCTTGGTGAGTTCGTGCAGTGGATCTTGTTAGTGTGACAGACTGCAGTCCCTGTACAATGGTGATGGAGGAGGTTAATGTTTATTAGATGTGATGGGTGACACTTTAGTTCCCCTCTGTACCTGTGGTTAGCTGTGTTTGCTATTCTCTCAGTCCATCTTTGCCTCTCGGTTGCATTCTGTCTCTCTCCCCAGTCTGTATCTGTGAAGCTCCCGCACTCCCACAATCGCCGTGCAAATAGATTTCCCATTCACCATACCATTTTTCACATGCGATTCCTATGTGTATGTGTCATTCCCTCTTTGTGTCCCTGTGTGCATCAACGATTTTCTCTCTGTGTCCCTGTGTGTATCTGTGATTCTCTCTGTGTCCCTGTGTGTATCTGTGATTCTCTCTGTGTCCCTGTGTGTATCTGTGATTCTCTCTCTGTGTGTCCCTGTGTGTATCTGTGATTCACCCTCTGTCTCCCTGTGTATATATGTGATTCTCTCTCTGTGTGCCCCGGTGTGTAGCTGTGATTCTCTCTCTCTGTGTCCCTGTGTGTTTCTGTGATTTTCTCTGCGTTCCTGTGTGTATCTGTGATTCTCTCTGTGTGTGTCCCTGTGTGTATCTGTGATTCTCTCTCTGTGTGTCCCTGTGTGTATCTGTGATTCTCTCGCTGTGTCCCTGTGTCCACCTCTGTGTTCCACAGGAGCAGGCTGAGGAGGAAGAAAAAAATGCCAGGCAAGATGTTGGAATGCTCCTCTTGCAGGATGTGGGAGATCAGGGAGACCTCCGGTATCTCTGACGACAGCACCTGCAAAAGATGCTTTCAGCTGCAGCTGCTAGCAAAGCGTGTTAGGGAACTGGAGAAGGAGCTTGATGACCTCCATCTAATTCGGGAGAATGAGGAGTTTATAGACAGTAGCTTGAGGGAGATAGTTACACCTAAGCAGCAGAGCACAGGAAATTGGGTTACTGTAAGGAGAGGAAATGGCAGTGTGAAAGGACAGACAGAGCAGGGTTCCCCTGTGGCCATACCCCTCCACAACAGGTATACTGAATTGGATACTGTTGTGGGAGATGCTTTACCTGGGACAAGCTGCGACAGCTGGAACTCTGATACTGAGTCTGGTTCTACAGCGCAAAAGGGTGGGATGAAGAAGAGGAGAGCAGTAGTGATAGGGGACTCAATGGTCAGAGGTACGGACAGGAGGTTCTGTGGTCGGGACAGAGACTCCCGCATGGTTTGTTGCCTCCCGGGTGCCAAGGTCAGCGATGTCTCTGATCACGTGCACAGCGTTCTAAAGTGGGAAGGTGATCAGCCAGGTGTCGTGGTACACGTCGGTATCAATGACGTGGGAAGGAAGAGTGAGGAGGTCCTAAAGAGTGAGTACAAAGAGCTTGGAAGGAAGTTAAAAAGCAGGACCCCGAGGGTAGTCATCTCAGGATTGCTACCTGAGCCACATGCCAGTGAGGGCAGGAGTAGGATGCTTGGGCGGATGAACACGTGGCTGAGGAACTAATGCAGGGGGTAGGGTTTCCAATTCTTGGATCATTGGGACCTCTTTTGGGGCAGGTGGGACCTGAACAAGAGAGACGGGTTCCACTTAAACTACAAGGGGACCAATATACTTGCAGGGAGATTTGCTAGTGTTATTGGGGAGCGTTTAAACTAGATTTGCAGGGGGATGGGAACCAGAGTGCCAGAGCAGATAGTGGAGCAGGGGTAAAAAGACAGGTTAGTTCAAGCAAAATCACAAATGGAAGAGTAGAGTGTGGTGGAAATAATTTTTTGAGGTGTGTCTATTTCAATGCCAGGAGTATTGTGGGGAAGGCAGATGAGCTGAAGGCGTGGATAGACACGTGGAAATATGACATTATAGCCATTAGTGAAACTTGGCTACAGGAGGGGCAGGACTGGCAGCTCAATGTTCCAGGGTTCCAATGTTCCAGACGGGATAGAGACTGAGGGATTAAAGGTGGGGGGGGGGGGGGGGTGTGGCATTGTTGGTCAAGTGACACAATCCCCAAGGATCACTCTAAATCGTGACACAATCCCCAAGAATGACGCTAAAAAGTGACACAATCCTCAAGGATCACCCTAAATAGTGACACAATCCCAAAGGATCACTCGAAATCGTGACACAATTCACAAGGATCGTTTTAAATAGTGACAGAATCCACAACGATCACTCTAAATAGTGACACAATCCCCATGGATCACTCCAAATAGTGACACAATCCCCAAGGATCACTCACAATAGTGACACAATCCCCAAGGATGACACTAAATAGTGTGATCCTTGGGGATTGTGTCACTATTCTGCGTGATCCTTGGGAACTGTTTCAATATTGAGACTGATCCTTGGGGATTGTGTCACTATTTAGAGTCATCCTTGGGGATTTTGCCATTATTTAGAATGATCCTTGGGGATTGTGTCACTATTTAGAGTGATCCTTGGGGATTGTGTCACTATTTACAGTGATCCTTGGGGATTGTGTCACTATTAAGAATGATCCTTGGTGATTGTGTCACTATTTAGAGTAATCCTTGGGAATTGTGTCACCATTTACAGTGATCCTTGGGGATTCTGTCACTATTTAGAGTGATCCTTGGGGATTGTGTCACTATTTAGAATGATCCTTGGGGTTTGTGTCACTATTTCGAGTGATCCTCGTGGATTGTGTCACTATTTAGAGTGATCCTTGGGGATTGTGTCACTATTTAGAGTGATCCTTGGGGATTGTGTCACTATTTAGAGTGATCCTTGGGTATTGTGTCACTATTTAGAGTGATCCTTGGGGATTGTGCCACTATTCAGAGTGATCCTTGGGGATTGTGTCACTATTCTGCGTGATCATTGGGGATTGTTTCAATATTGAGAGTGATCCTTGGAGAATTGGTCACTAATTTGAGTGGTCCTTGTGAATTGTGTCACAGTTTAAAATGATCCTTGTGGATTGTGTCACTATTTCGAGTGATCCTTGTGGATTGTGTAACGATTGAAAGTGATCCTTGGGGATTGTGTCACTATTTAGAGTGATCCTTGTGGATTATGTCATTATTTAGAGTGATCCTTGGGGATTGTGTCACTATTTAGAGTGTCCTTGGGGATTGTGCCACTATTTTGAGTGATCCTTGTGGATTGTATCACTATTTAGAGTGATCCTTGGGGATTGTGTCACTATTTACAGTGATCCCTGGGAATTGTGTCAGTATTTCGAGTGATCCTTGGGTATTGTGTCACTATTTAGAGTGATCCTTGGGGATTGTGTCACTATTTAGAGTGATCCTTGGGGATTGTGTCTCTATTGAGAGTGATCCTTTGGGATTGTGTCACTATTTAGAGTGATCCTTGGGGATTGTGTCACTATTTAGAGTGATCCTTGGGGATTGTGTCACTATACAGAGTGATCCTTGTGGATTGTGTCATTATTTAGAGTGTCCTTGGGCATTGTGCCACTATTTTGAGTGATCCTTGTGGATTGTATCACTATTTAGAGTGATCTTTGGGGATTGTGTCTCTATCGAGAGTGATCCTTGGGGATTGTGTCACTATTTAGAGTGATCCTTGGGGATTGTGTCACTATTTACAGTGATCCCTGGGAATTGTGTCACTATTTAGAGTGATCCTTGGGTATTGTGTCACTATTTAGAGTGAACCTTGGGGATTGTGTCACTATTTAGAGTGATCCTTGGGGATCGTGTCACTATTTAGAGTGATCCTTGGGGTTTGTGGCACTATTTAGAGTGATCCTTGGGGATTGTGTCACTATTTAGAGTGATCCTTGGGGATTGTGTCACTATTTAGAGTGATCCTTGTGGTTTGTGTCACTATTTCGAGTGATCCTCGTGGATTGTGTCACTATTTAGAGTGATCCTTGGGGATTGTGTAACTATTTGCAGTGATCCTTGACGATTGTGTCACCATTTACAGTGATCCTTGGGGATTGTGTTACTATTTAGAGTGATCCTTGGGGATTGTGTCACTACTTAGAGTGATCCTTGTGGATTGTGTCATTATTTAGAGTGATCCTTGGGGATTGTGTCACTATTTAGAGTGATCCTTGTGGATTGTGGCATCATTTGGATTGATCCTTGGGGATTGTGTCACTATTTAGAGTGATCCTTGGGGATTGTGTCATTATTGAGAGTCATCCTTGGGGATTGTGGAACTATTTAGAGTGATCCTTGGGGATTGTGTCACTATTTAGAGTGATCCTTGGGGATTGTGTCACTATTTAGAGTGATCCTTACGGATTGTGTCACTATTTAGAGTGATCCTTGAGGATTGTGTCACTATTTAGAGTGATCCTGTGGGATTGTGTCACTATTTAGAGTGATCCTTTGGGATTGTGTCACTATTTAGAGTGATCCTTGGGTATTGTGTCACTATTTAGAGTGATCCTTGGGGATTGTGTCACTATTTAGTGTGATCCTTGGGGATCGTGTCACTATTTAGAGTGATCCTTGGGGTTTGTGGCACTATTTAGAGTGATCCTTGGGGATTGTGTCACTATTTAGAGTGATCCTTGGGGATTGTGTCACTATTTAGAGTGATCCTTGTGGTTTGTGTCACTATTTCGAGTGATCCTCGTGGATTGTGTCACTATTTAGAGTGATCCTTGGGGATTGTGTAACTATTTGCAGTGATCCTTGACGATTGTGTCACCATTTCGAGTGATCCTTGTGGATTGTGTTACTATTTAGAGTGATCCTTGGGGATTGTGTCACTATTTAGAGTGATCCTTGTGGATTGTGTCATTATTTAGAGTGATCCTTGGGGATTGTGTCACTATTTAGAGTGATCCTTGTGGATTGTGGCATCATTTGGATTGATCCTTGGGGATTGTGTCACTATTTAGAGTGATCCCTGGGGATTGTGTCATTATTGAGAGTCATCCTTGGGGATTGTGGAACTATTTAGAGTGATCCTTGGGGATTGTGTCACTATTTAGAGTGATCCTTGGGGATTGTGTCACTGTTTAGAGTGATCCTTACGGATTGTGTCACTATTTAGAGTGATCCTTGAGGATTGTGTCACTATTTAGAGTGATCCTGTGGGATTGTGTCACTATTTAGAGTGATCCTTTGGGATTGTGTCACTATTTAGAGTGATCCTTGGGTATTGTGTCACTATTTAGAGTGATCCTTGGGGATTGTGTCACTATTTAGTGTGATCCTTGGGGATTGTGTCACTATTCTGCGTGATCAATGGGAATTGTCTCAATATTGAGAGTGATCCTTGCAGAAGTTGTCACTAATTTGAGTGATCCTTGTGAATTGTGTCACAGTTTAAAATGATCCTTGTGGATTGTGTCACTATTTAGAGTGATCCTTGTGGATTGTGTCATTATTTAGAGTGATCCTTGAGGATTGTGTCACTATTTAGAGTGATCCTTTTGGATTGTGTCATTATTTAGAGTGATCCTTGGGGATTGTGTCACTATTTAGAGTGATCCTTGGGGATTGTGTCATTATTTAGAGTGATCCTTGGGGATTGTGTCTCTATTTAGAGTGACCCTTGGTTATTGTGTCACTATTTAGAGTGTTCCTTGGGATTGTGTCACTATTTAGAGTGATCCTTGGGGATTGTGTCTCTTTTGAGAGTGATCCTTTGGGATTGTGTCACTATTTAGAGTGATCCTTGTCGATTGTATCACTATTTAGAGTGATCCTTGGGGATTGTGTCACTATTTAGAGTGATCCTTGGGGTTTGTGTCTCTATTGAGAGTGATCCTTGGGGATTGTGTCACAATTTAGAGTGATCCTTGGGGATCGTGTCACTATTTAGAGTTATCCTTGGGGATTGTGTCTCTATTGAGAGTGATCCTTGGGGATTGTGTCACTATTTAGAGTGATCCTTGGGGATTGTGTCACTATTTAGAGTGATCCTTGGGGATTGAGTCACAATTTAGATTAATCCTTGGGAATTGTGTCACCATTTAGAGTGATCCTTGGGGATTGTGTCACTATTTAGAGTGATCCTTGGGGATTGTGTCACTATTTAGAGTGATCCTTGGTCATTGTGTCACCATTTAGAGTGATCCTTGGGGATTGTGTCACTATTTAGTCTAATCCTTGGGGATTGTGTCACTATTCAGAGTGATTCTTTGGGATTGTGTAACTATTTAGAGTGATCCTTGGGGATAGTGTCACTATTTAGAGTGATCCTTGGGGTTTGTGTCACTATTTAGAGTGATCCTTGGGGGTTGTGTCACTATTTAGAGTGATCCTTGGGGTTTGTGTCACTATTTCGAGTGATCCTTGTGGATTGTGTCATTATTTAGAGTGATCATTGGGGATTGTGTCACTATTTAGAGTGATCATTGTGGATTGTATCACTATTTAGAGTGATCCTTGGGGATTGTGTCACTATTTAGAGTGATCCTTGGGGTTTGTGTCTCTATTGAGAGTGATCCTTGGGGATTGTGTCACAATTTAGAGTGATCCTTGGGGATCGTGTCACTATTTAGAGTGATCCTTGGGTATTGTGTCTCTATTGAGAGTGATCCTTGGGGATTGTGTCACTATTTAGAGTGATCCTTGGGGATTGTGTCACTATTTAGAGTGATCCTTGGGGATTGAGTCACAATTTAGATTAATCCTTGGGAATTGTGTCACCATTTAGAGTGATCCTTGGGGATTGTGTCACTATTTAGAGTGATCCTTGGGGATTGTGTCACTATTTAGAGTGATCCTTGGTAATTGTGTCACCATTTAGAGTGATCCTTGGGGATTGTGTCACTATTTAGTCTAATCCTTGGGGATTGTGTCACTATTTAGAGTGATTCTTTGGGATTGTGTAACTATTTAGAGTGATCCTTGGGGATAGTGTCACTATTTAGAGTGATCCTTGGGGTTTGTGTCACTATTTAGAGTGATCCTTGGGGGTTGTGTCACTATTTAGAGTGATCCTTGGGGTTTGTGTCACTATTTCGAGTGATCCTTGTGGATTGTGTCATTATTTAGAGTGATCATTGGGGATTGTGTCACTATTTAGAGTGATCATTGTGGATTGTGTCATTATTTAGAGTGATCCTTGGGGATTGTGTCACTATTTAGAGTGATCCTTGGGGATTGTGTCATTATTTAGAGTGATCCTTGGGGATTGTGTTATTATTTCGTGTGATCCTTGTGGTTTGTGTCACTATTTAGAGTGATCCTTGGGTATTGTGTCACTATTTAGAGTGATCCTTGGGCATTGTGTTAGTATTTAGTGTGATCCTTGGGGATTGTGTTAGTATTTCGTGTGATCCTTGGTGATTGTGTCACTATTTAGAGTGATCCTTGGGGATTTTGTCATTATTTAGAATGATCCTTGGGGATTGTGTCACTATTTAGAGTGATCCTTGGGGATTGTGTCACTATTTAGAGTAATCCCTGGGGATTGTGTCACTATTTAGAATGATCCTTGGTGATTGTGTCACTATTTAGAGTGATCCTTGGGTATTGTGACACTATTTAGAGTGGTCCGTGGGGATTGTGTCACTATTTAGTGTGATCCTTGGGGATTGTGCCATTATTTAGAGTGATCCTTGGGGATTGTGACACTATTTAGAGTTTTCCTTGGGTATTGTGTCACTATTTAGTGTGATCCTTGGTGATTGTATCACTATTTAGAGTGAACCTTGGGAATTGTGTCACTATTTAGAGTCATCCTTGGGGATTGTGTCACTATTGTGAGTGATCCTTGAGGATTGTGTCACTATTTGGAGTGATCCTTGTGGATTGTATCACTATTTGAGTGATCGTTGTGGATTGTGTCACTATTTAAAACGATCCATGTGGATTGTGTCACTATTTAGAGTGATCCTTGGGGATTGTGTCACTATTTAGAGAGATCCTTGGGGATTGTGTCACTATACAGAGTGATCCTTGTGGATTGTGTCACTATTTAGAGTGATCCTTGGGGATTGTGTCACTATTTACAGTGATCCCTGGGAATTGTGTCACTATTTAGAGTGATCCTTGGGTATTGTGTCACTATTTAGAGTGATCCTTGGGGATTGTGTCACTATTTAGAGTGATCCTTGGGGATCGTGTCACTATTTAGAGTGATCCTTGGGGATCGTGTCACTATTTAGAGTGATCCTTGGGGTTTGTGTCACTATTTAGAGTGATCCTTGGGGATTGTGTCACTATTTAGAGTGATCCTTGGGAATTGTGTCACTATTTAGAGTGATCCGTGTGGTTTGTGTCACTATTTCGAGTGATCCTCGTGGATTGTGTCACTATTTAGAGTGATCCTTGGGGATTGTGTAACTATTTGCAGTGATCCTTGACGATTGTGTCACCATTTACAGTGATCCTTGGGGATTGTGTTACTATTTAGAGTGATCCTTGGGGATTGTGTCACTATTTAGAGTGATCCTTGTGGATTGTGTCATTATTTAGAGTGATCCTTGGGGATTGTGTCACTATTTAGAGTGATCCTTGTGGATTGTGGCATCATTTGGATTGATCCTTGGGGATTGTGTCACTATTTAGAGTGATCCTTGGGGATTGTGTCATTATTGAGAGTCATCCTTGGGGATTGTGGAACTATTTAGAGTGATCCTTGGGGATTGTGTCACTATTTAGAGTGATCCTTGGGGATTGTGTCACTATTAGAGTGATCCTTACGGATTGTGTCACTATTTAGAGTGATCCTTGAGGATTGTGTCACTATTTAGAGTGATCCTGTGGGATTGTGTCACTATTTAGAGTGATCCTTTGGGATTGTGTCACTATTTAGAGTGATCCTTGGGTATTGTGTCACTATTTAGAGTGATCCTTGGGGATTGTGTCACTATTTAGTGTGATCCTTGGGGATTGTGTCACTATTCTGCGTGATCAATGGGGATTGTTTCAATATTGAGAGTGATCCTTGCAGAAGTTGTCACTAATTTGAGTGATCCTTGTGAATTGTGTCACCGTTTAAAATGATCCTTGTGGATTGTGTCACTATTTAGAGTGATCCTTGTGGATTGTGTCATTATTTAGAGTGATCCTTGGGGATTGTGTCACTATTTAGAGTGATCCTTGTGGATTGTGTCATTATTTAGAGTGATCCTTGGGGATTGTGTCACTATTTAGAGTGATCCTTGGGGATTGTGTCATTATTTAGAGTGATCCTTGGGGATTGTGTCTCTATTTAGAGTGACCCTTGGTTATTGTGTCACTATTTAGAGTGTTCCTTGGGATTGTGTCACTATTTAGAGTGATCCTTGGGGATTGTGTCTCTTTTGAGAGTGATCCTTTGGGATTGTGTCACTATTTAGAGTGATCCTTGTGGATTGTATCACTATTTAGAGTGATCCTTGGGGATTGTGTCACTATTGAGAGTGATCCTTGGGGTTTGTGTCTCTATTGAGAGTGATCCTTGGGGATTGTGTCACAATTTAGAGTGATCCTTGGGGATCGTGTCACTATTTTGAGTGATCCTTGGGGATTGTGTCTCTATTGAGAGTGATCCTTGGGGATTGTGTCACTATTTAGAGTGATCCTTGGGGATTGTGTCACTATTTAGAGTGATCCTTGGGGATTGAGTCACAATTTAGATTAATCCTTGGGAATAGTGTCACCATTTAGAGTGATCCTTGGGGATTGTGTCACTATTTAGAGTGATCCTTGGGGATTGTGTCACTATTTAGAGTGATCCTTGGTAATTGTGTCACCATTTAGAGTGATCCTTGGGGATTGTGTCACTATTTAGTCTAATCCTTGGGGATTGTGTCACTATTTAGAGTGATTCTTTGGGATTGTGTAACTATTTAGAGTGATCCTTGGGGATAGTGTCACTATTTAGAGTGATCCTTGGGGTTTGTGTCACTATTTAGAGTGATCCTTGGGGTTTGTGTCACTATTTCGAGTGATCCTTGTGGATTGTGTCATTATTTAGAGTGATCATTGGGGATTGTGTCACTATTTAGAGTGATCATTGTGGATTGTGTCATTATTTAGAGTGATCCTTGGGGATTGTGTCACTATTTAGAGTGATCCTTGGGGATTGTGTCATTATTTAGAGTGATCCTTGGGGATTGTGTTATTATTTCGTGTGATCCTTGTGGTTTGTGTCACTATTTAGAGTGATCCTTGGGTATTGTGTCACTATTTAGAGTGATCCTTGGGCATTGTGTTAGTATTTAGTGTGATCCTTGGGGATTGTGTTAGTATTTCGTGTGATCCTTGGTGATTGTGTCACTATTTAGAGTGATCCTTGGGGATTTTGTCATTATTTAGAATGATCCTTGGGGATTGTGTCACTATTTAGAGTGATCCTTGGGGATTGTGTCACTATTTAGAGTAATCCCTGGGGATTGTGTCACTATTTAGAATGATCCTTGGTGATTGTGTCACTATTTAGAGTGATCCTTGGGTATTGTGACACTATTTAGAGTGGTCCGTGGGGATTGTGTCACTATTTAGTGTGATCCTTGGGGATTGTGCCATTATTTAGAGTGATCCTTGGGGATTGTGACACTATTTAGAGTTTTCCTTGGGTATTGTGTCACTATTTAGTGTGATCCTTGGTGATTGTATCACTATTTAGAGTGAACCTTGGGAATTGTGTCACTATTTAGAGTCATCCTTGGGGATTGTGTCACTATTGTGAGTGATCCTTGAGGATTGTGTCACTATTTGGAGTGATCCTTGTGGATTGTATCACTATTTGAGTGATCGTTGTGGATTGTGTCACTATTTAAAACGATCCATGTGGATTGTGTCACTATTTAGAGTGATCCTTGGGGATTGTGTCACTATTTAGAGAGATCCTTGGGGATTGTGTCACTATACAGAGTGATCCTTGTGGATTGTGTCACTATTTAGAGTGATCCTTGGGGATTGTGTCACTATTTACAGTGATCCCTGGGAATTGTGTCACTATTTAGAGTGATCCTTGGGTATTGTGTCACTATTTAGAGTGATCCTTGGGGATTGTGTCACTATTTAGAGTGATCCTTGGGGATCGTGTCACTATTTAGAGTGATCCTTGGGGATCGTGTCACTATTTAGAGTGATCCTTGGGGTTTGTGTCACTATTTAGAGTGATCCTTGGGGATTGTGTCACTATTTAGAGTGATCCTTGGGAATTGTGTCACTATTTAGAGTGATCCGTGTGGTTTGTGTCACTATTTCGAGTGATCCTCGTGGATTGTGTCACTATTTAGAGTGATCCTTGGGGATTGTGTAACTATTTGCAGTGATCCTTGACGATTGTGTCACCATTTACAGTGATCCTTGGGGATTGTGTTACTATTTAGAGTGATCCTTGGGGATTGTGTCACTATTTAGAGTGATCCTTGTGGATTGTGTCATTATTTAGAGTGATCCTTGGGGATTGTGTCACTATTTAGAGTGATCCTTGTGGATTGTGGCATCATTTGGATTGATCCTTGGGGATTGTGTCACTATTTAGAGTGATCCTTGGGGATTGTGTCATTATTGAGAGTCATCCTTGGGGATTGTGGAACTATTTAGAGTGATCCTTGGGGATTGTGTCACTATTTAGAGTGATCCTTGGGGATTGTGTCACTATTAGAGTGATCCTTACGGATTGTGTCACTATTTAGAGTGATCCTTGAGGATTGTGTCACTATTTAGAGTGATCCTGTGGGATTGTGTCACTATTTAGAGTGATCCTTTGGGATTGTGTCACTATTTAGAGTGATCCTTGGGTATTGTGTCACTATTTAGAGTGATCCTTGGGGATTGTGTCACTATTTAGTGTGATCCTTGGGGATTGTGTCACTATTCTGCGTGATCAATGGGGATTGTTTCAATATTGAGAGTGATCCTTGCAGAAGTTGTCACTAATTTGAGTGATCCTTGTGAATTGTGTCACCGTTTAAAATGATCCTTGTGGATTGTGTCACTATTTAGAGTGATCCTTGTGGATTGTGTCATTATTTAGAGTGATCCTTGGGGATTGTGTCACTATTTAGAGTGATCCTTGTGGATTGTGTCATTATTTAGAGTGATCCTTGGGGATTGTGTCACTATTTAGAGTGATCCTTGGGGATTGTGTCATTATTTAGAGTGATCCTTGGGGATTGTGTCTCTATTTAGAGTGACCCTTGGTTATTGTGTCACTATTTAGAGTGTTCCTTGGGATTGTGTCACTATTTAGAGTGATCCTTGGGGATTGTGTCTCTTTTGAGAGTGATCCTTTGGGATTGTGTCACTATTTAGAGTGATCCTTGTGGATTGTATCACTATTTAGAGTGATCCTTGGGGATTGTGTCACTATTGAGAGTGATCCTTGGGGTTTGTGTCTCTATTGAGAGTGATCCTTGGGGATTGTGTCACAATTTAGAGTGATCCTTGGGGATCGTGTCACTATTTTGAGTGATCCTTGGGGATTGTGTCTCTATTGAGAGTGATCCTTGGGGATTGTGTCACTATTTAGAGTGATCCTTGGGGATTGTGTCACTATTTAGAGTGATCCTTGGGGATTGAGTCACAATTTAGATTAATCCTTGGGAATAGTGTCACCATTTAGAGTGATCCTTGGGGATTGTGTCACTATTTAGAGTGATCCTTGGGGATTGTGTCACTATTTAGAGTGATCCTTGGTAATTGTGTCACCATTTAGAGTGATCCTTGGGGATTGTGTCACTATTTAGTCTAATCCTTGGGGATTGTGTCACTATTTAGAGTGATTCTTTGGGATTGTGTAACTATTTAGAGTGATCCTTGGGGATAGTGTCACTATTTAGAGTGATCCTTGGGGTTTGTGTCACTATTTAGAGTGATCCTTGGGGATTGTGTCACTATTTAGAGTGATCCTTGGGGTTTGTGTCACTATTTCGAGTGATCCTTGTGGATTGTGTCATTATTTAGAGTGATCATTGGGGATTGTGTCACTATTTAGAGTGATCCTTGGGGATTGTGACACTATTTAGAGTGGTCCGTGGGGATTGTGTCACTATTTAGTGTGATCCTTGGGGATTGTGCCATTATTTAGAGTGATCCTTGGGGATTGTGACACTATTTAGAGTGGTCCTTGGGTATTGTGTCACTATTTAGTCTAATCCTTGGGGATTGTGTCACTATTTAGAGTGATTCTTTGGGATTGTGTAACTATTTAGAGTGATCCTTGGGGATAGTGTCACTATTTAGAGTGATCCTTGGGGTTTGTGTCACTATTTAGAGTGATCCTTGGGGATTGTGTCACTATTTAGAGTGATCCTGTGGGATTGTGTCACTATTTAGAGTGATCCTTTGGGATTGTGTCACTATTTAGAGTGATCCTTGGGTATTGTGTCACTATTTAGAGTGATCCTTGGGGATTGTGTCACTATTTAGTGTGATCCTTGGGGATTGTGTCACTATTCTGCGTGATCAATGGGGATTGTTTCAATATTGAGAGTGATCCTTGCAGAAGTTGTCACTAACTTGAGTGATCCTTGTGAATTGTGTCACAGTTTAAAATGATCCTTGTGGATTGTGTCACTATTTAGAGTGATCCTTGTGGATTGTGTCATTATTTAGAGTGATCCTTGGGGATTGTGTCACTATTTAGAGTGATCCTTGTGGATTGTGTCATTATTTAGAGTGATCCTTGGGGATTGTGTCACTATTTAGAGTGATCCTTGGGGATTGTGTCAATATTTAGAGTGATCCTTGGGGATTGTGTCTCTATTTAGAGTGACCCTTGGTTATTGTGTCACTATTTAGAGTGTTCCTTGGGATTGTGTCACTATTTAGAGTGATCCTTGGGGATTGTGTCTCTTTTGAGAGTGATCCTTTGGGATTGTGTCACTATTTAGAGTGATCCTTGTGGATTGTATCACTATTTAGAGTGATCCTTGGGGATTGTGTCACTATTTAGAGTGATCCTTGGGGTTTGTGTCTCTATTGAGAGTGATCCTTGGGGATTGTGTCACAATTTAGAGTGATCCTTGGGGATCGTGTCACTATTTAGAGTTATCCTTGGGGATTGTGTCTCTATTGAGAGTGATCCTTGGGGATTGTGTCACTATTTAGAGTGATCCTTGGGGATTGTGTCACTATTTAGAGTGATCCTTGGGGATTGAGTCACAATTTAGATTAATCCTTGGGAATTGTGTCACCATTTAGAGTGATCCTTGGGGATTGTGTCACTATTTAGAGTGATCCTTGGGGATTGTGTCACTATTTAGAGTGATCCTTGGTAATTGTGTCACCATTTAGAGTGATCCTTGGGGATTGTGTCACTATTTAGTCTAATCCTTGGGGATTGTGTCACATTTTAGAGTGATTCTTTGGGATTGTGTAACTATTTAGAGTGATCCTTGGGGATAGTGTCACTATTTAGAGTGATCCTTGGGGTTTGTGTCACTATTTAGAGTGATCCTTGGGGATTGTGTCACTATTTAGAGTGATCCTTGGGGTTTGTGTCACTATTTCGAGTGATCCTTGTGGATTGTGTCATTATTTAGAGTGATCATTGGGGATTGTGTCACTATTTAGAGTGATCCTTGGGGATTGTGACACTATTTAGAGTGGTCCGTGGGGATTGTGTCACTATTTTGTGTGATCCTTGGGGATTGTGCCATTATTTAGAGTGATCCTTGGGGATTGTGACACTATTTAGAGTGGTCCTTGGGTATTGTGTCACTATTTAGTGTGATCCTTGGTGATTGTGTCACTATTTAGAGTGAACCTTGGGAATTGTGTCACTATTTAGAGTCATCCTTGGGGTTTGTGTGACTATTGTGAGTGATCCTTGAGGATTGTGTCACTATTTGGAGTGATCCTTGTGGATTGTATCACTATTTAGAGTGATCGTTTTGGATTGTGTCACTATTTAAAACGATCCATGTGGATTGTGTCACGATTTCGAGTGATCCTTTGGGATTGTGTTACTATTTAGGGTGATCCTTGAGGATCGTGTCACTTTTTAGAGTCATTCTTGGGGATTGTCTAACGATTTAGAATGATCCTTGGGGATTGTGTCACGATTTAGAGTGATCCTTGGGGATTGTGTCACTTGACCAACAATGCCAAACCCCCACCTTTTATCCCTCTGCCTCTATCCCGCCTGAAACATTGGAACCCCGGAACATTGAGCTGCCAGTCCTGCCCCTCCTGCAGCCAAGTTTCACTAATGGCTAAAATGTCATATTTCCACGTGTCTATCCACGCCTTCAGCTCATCTGCCTTCCCCACAATACTCCTGGCATGGAAATAGACACACCTCAAAATATTACTTCCACCACACTCTACTCTTCCATTTGTGATTTTGCTTGAACTAACCTGTCTTTTTACCCCTGCTCCACCATCTGCTCTGGCACTCTGGTTCCCATCCCCCTGCAAATCTAGTTTAAACGCTCCCCAATAACACTAGCAAATCTCCCTGCAAGTATATTGGTTCCCTTGTAGTTTAAGTGTAACCCGTCTCTCTTGTACAGGTCCCACCTGCCCCAGAAGAGGTCCCAATGATCCAAGAATTGGAAACCCTGCCCCCTGCACCAGCTCCTCATCCACGTGTTTATCCGCCCGAGCATCCTACTCCTGCCCTCACTGGCATGTGGCTCAGGTAGCAATCCTGAGATTACTACCCTCGGGGTCCTGCTTTTTAACTTCCTTCCAAGCTCTTTGTACTCACTCTTTAGGACCTCCTCACTATTCCTTCCCACGTCATTTGTGCCGACGTGTACCACGACATCTGGCTGATCACCTTCCCACTTTAGAACGCTGTGCACGTGATCAGAGACATCCCTGACCTTGGCACCTGGGAGGCAACAAACCATGCGGGAGTCTCTGTCCCGACCACAGAACCTCCTGTCCGTACCTCTGACCATTGTGTCCCCTATGACTACTGCTCTCCTCTTCTTCATCCCACCCTTTTGCGCTGTAGAACCAGACTCAGTATCAGAGTTCCGGCTGCCGCAGCTTGTCCCAGGTAAAGCATCTCCTACAACAGTATCCAATTCAGTATACCTGTTGTGGAGGGGTATGGCCACAGGGGAACCCTGCTCTGCCTGTCCTTTCACATTTCCATTTCCTCTCCTTACAGTAACCCAATTTCCTGTGCTCGGCTGCTTCGGTGTAACTACCTCCCTAAAGCTACTGTCTAAACTCCTCATTCTCCCGAATTAGATGGAGGTCATCAAGCTCCTTCTCCAGTTCCCGCTTTGCTAGCAGCTGCAGGTGAATGCATCTTTTGCAGGTGCTGTCGTCAGGGATACCGGAGGTCTCCCTGATCTCCCACATCCTGCAGGAGGAGCATTCCAACATCTTGCCTGGCATTTTTTTTACTCTGGGGAAAAACAAGAATGCACCTTAAACCTATGTCCTCTCGTACTTGCCGTCTCTACCCTCAGAAAGGGCATCTGACTCTCCACTCGATCCATGACACTCATAATCTTGTAAACCTCTATCAGGTCGCCCCTCAACCTCCGTTGTTCCAGTGAAAACAAACCGAGTTCATCCAATCTCTCCTCACAGCTAATACCATCCAGAGCAACCAACATTCAGGTAAACCTCTTCTGTACCCTCCCCACGGCATCCACATCCTTCTGTGGTGTGGCAACCAGAATTCTACATCAATATTTTAAATGTGACCGAACTAAGTTTCTGTGCAGCTGCAGCATGACCTGCCAATTTGTAAACTCAATGCCCCGACCGATGAAGGCGAGCTTGCCGTCTGCCTTCTTGACTACCTTATCCACCTGTGTTACCACTTTCATTGATCGGGGGATATATACGCCCAGGTCTCTCTGCTGTCAATACTCCCAAATGGTTATTTCGTTAACTGTATAATTCCTACATGTATTAAACCTTCCAAATTGCATCACCTCACATTTATGTGGATGAAACTCCATTTGCCATTTTTCCGCCAAAGTTTCCAACCAGTCTATATCCTGCTGTATCCTCTGACAATCCTCTTCACTCCTGCAACTCCACCAATTTCTGCGTCGTCTGCGAACTTACCAATCAGACCAGCTGCATTTTCCTCCAAATCATTTGCAATATACAACGAAGAACAAAGGTCCCAGAACTGTGTAACACCGCTAGTCACAGCCTTCCAATCAGAAAAGTCACCACCTACTCTTACACCCTGCCTTCTATGGCCAAGACAATTCGGTATCCATCTTGCCAGCTCTCCTCCGATTCCGTGTGACTTCACCATTTTTGTGCCATTCCAGCATGAGGTATCTTGTCAAAGCCTTGACTGAAGTCCATGTCCACAACATCCACTGCCTTTGCCTTATCTATCATCTTCGTCACTTGCTCGAAAAACTACATCAAGATCTTGTGGCTCGACCTTTCCTTCAGAAAGCCATCTTGCCCGTCGCGAATACGTCCACTTATTTCCAATTGGCAGTAAAACTGTCTCGAAGAATCCTCTCCAATAATTTCTCTACCACTGACATAATGGTCATCTGACTGTAATTACCTGGATTATCCTTGCTACCCTTCTTAAACAGAGGAACAACATTGGCTATTCTCCAATTTTCTGGGACTTCCCCTGCAGCCAGTGAGGATACAAAGATTTCTCTCAAGGCCCCAGCCTCCTCCCTTGCCTCTCTCAGTATTCTGGGGTAGATCCTATCAGGCCCTGGGGACTTGTCTACCTTAATGTTTTCAAGACCTGCAATATTTCCTCCTTTTTGATCTCAACATGACTCAAACTACCTACACACCCTTTCCCAGACTCATCATCCACCAAGTCCTTTTCTTTGTTGGATACTGACGCAAAGTATTCATTTAATAACTCACCCATTTCTTCCGGCTCCACGTATGGATTTATATATATATATAATATAAACCTTGGGTTTTTCCTGAATCCTGCAGGCCAATGATTTTTCATGATCCGTTTAATCCCTCCTGACTCCTTGCTTCAGTTTCTTTCTGCTTTCCTTGTATTCCACATTTGCTCCGTGTGTTTCCAGCCTTCTCACCTTGACAAATGCTTCCTTTTTCCCCTTGACGAGGCTCAAAATGTCTCCCATTACGGAAAGTTCCCGAAACGTGCAATATTGATCCTTCATCCTGACAGGAATGTGTCGGTCCTCAATTCCTGTCAACTTACACTTCAATGCCGCCCACATGAACAAAGAACAAAGAACAGAACAGCACGGGAACAGGCCCTTCGGCCCTCCAAGCCTGTGCCGCTCATGTGCCCAACTAGACCATTTGGTTGCATCCCTCTATTCCCAGTCTGTTCATGTGGCAATCTAGATAAGTCTTAAACGATCCCAGCGTGTCCGCCTCAATCACCTTGCTTGGCAGTGCATTCCAGGCCCCCACCACCCTCTGTGTAAAATACATCCCCCTGACATCTGTGTTGAACCTTGCCCCCCTCACCTTCAACCCGTGACCCCTTGTGTTCGTCACCACCAACCTGGGAAAAAGCTTCCCACTGTTCACCCTATCTATGCCCTTCGTAATTTCATACACCTCTATGAGGTCGCCCCTCATCCTCTGTCTTTCCAGGGAGAACAACCCCAGTTTACCCAATCTCTCCTCATAGCTAAGACCCTCCATACCAGGCAACATCCGAGTACTCTCTGTACTCTCTCCAAAGCCTCCACGTCCTTCTGGTAGTGTGGCGACCAGAACTGGACGCAGTATTCCAAATGTGGCCGAACCAACGTTCTATACAGCTGCAACATCATATGGCAACTTTTATATTCTATGCCCCGTCCAATAAAGGCAAGCATGCAATATACCTTCTTGACCACCCTCTCCACCTGTGCTGCCACCTTTCAGCATCTGTGGACTTGTCCACCCAGGTCCCTCTGTGTGTCGAGACTCCTGATGGTTCTGCCACTTATTGTATAGCTCCCCCTTACATTCGATCTCCCGAAATGCCAGACGTTGATTTGTCCTCAAACATCTGCCCCCAATCTACATCCTTCAGTTCCTGCCAAACACTGTTGTAACTAGACTTCTTCCAATTAAGCATCTTCACTTGAGGACTACACTTATCTCTATCCATCAGTACCTTGAAGCTTACTGTCGTGGTCACTGTTCCCGATCTGCTCCCCTGCTGAAAGCTCGGCCACCTGGCTGGACTCATTCCCCAATTGCAGGTCCAGTATGGCCCCTTCTCTCGTTGGACTATCGACATACTGTTTGATGAAGCCCTCCTATATAGTCCTTACAAACTCTGCCCCATTACCCCAGGACGAAGTGAGTCCCAGGTAATACAGGTGAAGTTAAAATCACAACAACCCTGTTACTTTTACACCTTGCCGAAATCTGCCTCCATATCTGTTCCTCTAACTCCCGCAGGCCTTGGGAGGCGTGTCGGAAACTCCCAACATTGTAACTACACTCTTCCTATTCCTGAGCTCTTCCCACATTGTTTCCCTGTCTGAGCACTCCGAGTTGTCCTCCCGCACTACAGCTGCGATATTCCCCTTAACCAGTAGTGCAACTCCACCACCCCTTTTACATGCCCCTCTGTCCAGCCTTAAGCATCTGTATCCGCGAATGTTAAACTGTCAATCCTGTCCTTCCCTTAACCAAGTCTCTGGAATGGCAACAACATCAAAGTTCCAAATAATAATCCAAGCTCTAAGTTCATCTGTCTTACCTGGAAAACTTTTCGCATTGAAGCAAATGCACTTCAGTCCACCAGGCGCTCTTTGATCTGAAACCATTCCCTGACAGGTACAGCATGGGGATCGGTATAGAGCAAAGCTCCCTCTACACTGTCCCCCATCAAGTACTCCCAGGACAGGTACAGCATGGGGTTAGATACAGAGTAAAGCTCCCTCTACACTGTCCCCATCAAACACCCCCAGGACAGGTACAACACGGGGTTAGATACAGAGTAAAGCTCCCTCTACACTGTCCCCATCAGAACTCCCAGGACAGGTACAGCACGGGGTTAGATACAGAGTAAAGCTCCCTCTACACTGTCCCCCATCAAACACTCCCAGGACAGGTACAGCACGGGGTTAGATACAGAGTAAAGCTCCATCCACACTGTCCCCATCAAACACTCCCAGGACAGGTACAGCACGGGGTTAGATACAGAGTAAAGCTCCCTCTACACTGTCGCCCATCAAACACTCCCAGGACATGTACAGCACGGGGTTAGATACAGAGTAAAGCTGCCTCTACACTGTCCCCCATCAAACACTCCCAGGACAGGTGCAGCACGGGGTTAGATACAGAGTAAAGCTCCATCCACACTGTCCCCATCAAACACTCCCAGGACAGGTACAGCATGGGGTTAGATACAGAGTAAAGCTCCCTCTACACTGTCCCCATCAAACATTCTCAGGAGAGGTACAGCACGGGGTTAGATACAGAGTAAAGCTCCCTCTACACCGTCCTCATCAAACATTCTCAGGAGAGGTACAGCACGGGGTTAGATACAGAGTAAAGCTCCCTCTACACTGTCCTCATCAAACATTCTCAGGAGAGGTACAGCACGGGGTTAGATACAGAGTAAAGCTCCCTCTAAACTGTCCCCATCAAACACTCCCAGGACAGGTACAGCACGGGGTTAAATACAGAGTAAACCTCCCTCGACACTGTCCACATCAAACACTCCCAGGACAGGTCCAGCACGGGGTTAGATACAGAGTAAAGCTCCCTCTACACTGTCCCCATCAAACACTCCCAGGACAGGTACAGCACGGGGTTAGATACAGAGTAAAGCTCCATCCACACTGTCCCCATCAAACACTCCCAGGACAGGTACAGCACGGGGTTAGATACAGAGTAAAGCTCCCTCTACACTGTCCCCATCAAAAACTCCCAGGACAGGTACAGCACGGGGTTAGATACAGAGTAAAGCTCCCTCTACACTGTCCCCATCAAACACTCCCAGGACAGGTACAGCATGGGGTTAGATACAGAATAAAGCTGCCTCTACACCGTCCCCATCAAACACTCCCAGGACAGGTACAGCACGGGGTTAGATACAGAATAAAGCTCCCTCTACACTGTTCCCCATTAAACACTCCCAGGACAGGTGCAGTTCAAAGTTAGATACAGAGTAAAGCTCCCTCTGCACTGTCCCCCCATCAAACACACCCTGGACAGATACAGCACGGGGTTAGATGAAGAGTAAAGCTTCCTCTACACTGTTCCCATCAAATGCTTTTGGCAATTTCCCTTCATAATCTTTGCCTGCAGCACAGGCTGAGTGTGAGTCTGTGGCTGTGAGTGTGATTGTGTGCCTATCTTGTGCTGTGTGGGAGATTTCAGAATCTAACAGAAGCTTCCCTTCCTTGCCTTCTCCTGCCCTATATTCTCCTTGACATCCAAAGCGCACCTCATGTTGAAAGCTCGAATCATTTATACAGACTGTATTCATGTTTTTGTCAGTGAGGAAATTGCAGAACCACAGACCAATAGCAGGTGCATTCAGCCAGTGCAAAGCCCAATGTAGTTTATTTTGGAATGCTACAATATTGTTCCACTCAGTACACTGCGTGCCTTAATGCTGCAGAAAGATTTTACCGTATCTATTCTGATCACATTGGCAACATTTCACTGGGTCAATGTTCCCAACAATTTCTAAATCTTTCCACACAGCAATCTCTCAGTTTCAGCATGTGTTTCCTTGTTTGTTTCTCCCTGGTTTGTGTGGATTCTCTGATAGATTCCTCGTCCATATCCTCCCCATGTGCAGTTGTCCACACCCCATGTCCCTGTCCTGCTCCCAAACGCGGCATCCCATTGCAATAAGGCAGGTGATACAGGAGTGATTCAGTGAGTGCAGAAGGTGAGTTCTGATTCTGACCCAGCTGTGTGGGTTTGCTGGGTTAACCCCACCATCCAGTGACAGTTTAATCAGGGCTTGTATTGTTAGAAATCTAAGTGTTAATCAGTCACTCTTTGTGTCTCTGCCTACATGTTTGCATGCCTGTGTCTGTGTGTGACTCTCTGTGTCTGAGTGTTTTTTTGTGTTCATGTTTTAATAAGTGCCAATTTGCCGGAATGTTCCAGCTTAATGTACTTGTTTCTGAATCTCAAACAGCCTGCGGTCCATTGCAAATCCACAATAATGTTTAAATTGGTGAATATCTCCCCGTCTCTCTGTGACTCTCTCTGTTACACAATTGCTCAATTTGTCCATCTCCATCCCAGCGAGAAGCATGAAATACTGCAGAACTCTCACCCACTCTCTGAGTCTCTCTCAATCTCTCCCTCGCTCTTTCTCTCTCTCTCTAAATCTCTCAAACTCTCTCTGTCTCACACACACTGTTGGTTGTGTTCCTCGATTACAGAAATTCTGAAAGCCATGCAAACCAGTAAAATACTTGCAGCGAGTCCCCACAACACGAGGGAGTGGAGAGAGAAAAGGGATGTGTTACCAATCTCACTGTGGACTGTATATCGATTGTGACTGTCTTCAAAACTGCCCATAAGGCTGTTAACACTTCATTGATTCAGATTAAATTAAAACTGACCTGTATTCTCCCCAGTTGCGTTCTGTTAACTCCCCTGGATTCCACAAACACCTGTCTCCACAACTGTCAATCCCGCTCCCCAGCTCTCCCTCTCTCCCTCCCTCACCCCTTGGGAAATAAGGAAAAGCAGGTGACAGAAGTGTTAGTGAGGGATCACTTTGGGACCAGTGACCATAATTCCATTAGTTTTAAGATAGCTATGGGGAATGATAGGTCTGGCCCAAAGTTTAAAATTCTAAATTGGGGCAAGGCCAATTTTGATGGTATCAGGCAGGAACTTTCAAGAGTGAATTGGGGGAGTCTGTGGGAAGGCAAAGGGATGTCTGATAAGTGGCAGGCTTTCAAAAGTGTGTTAACCAGGGTTCAGGGTAAGCACATTCCTCTTAGAGTGAAGGGCAAGGCTGGTAGAAGTAGGGAACCCTGGATGACTGGGGTTCTTGAGGTCCTGGTCAAGAAGAAGAAGGAGACCATGACTTGCATAGGCAGCTGGGATCAAGTGAATCCCTTGAATAGTATAGGGGTTTAGGAGTAGAGTTGAGAGAAATCAGGGGGGCAAAAAGGGTACACAAGATTGTTTTGGCAGACAAGTCAAAAGAGAATCCAAAGAGCTTCTACAAATACAAAAGACCAAAAGAGTAACTAGGGAGAGAGTTGTGTCTCGCTAAGATCAACAGGGCCATCTATGTGTGGGTCCACAAGAGTTGGGGAGATCCTAAATGAATATTCCTCATCATTATTCACTGTTGAGAAAAGTATGGATGTGAGGGAACTTGGGGAAATAAATAGTGATGTCTTGAGGAGTGTACATATAACGGAGAAGGAGGTGCTGGAAGTCTTAAAGCACATCAAGGTAGATAAATTCCTGATGAGGTATATCCCAGGATGTTGTGGGAGGCTAGGGAGGAAATTGCGGTTCCCCGAGCAGAGACATTTGAATCATTGATAATCACTTGTGAGATGCCTGAAGATTGGAGGGTGGCAAATGTTGTGCCTTTGTTTTAAAAGGGCTGCAGGGAAAAGCCTGGGTGCTACAGGCCGGTGAGCCTCACATCTGTGGTGGGTCAGTTTTTGGAAGGTACTTTGAGAGACAAGATATATCGGCATTTAGAGACGCATGGACTGATTAGGAACAGTCAGCATGGCTTTGCGAGTGGAAAATCATGTCTCACAACTTTGATTGAGTTTTTTGAAAGGGTAACCAAGGAGGTAGATGAGGGCAGTGCAGTTGATGTTGTCTACATGGACTTTAGCAAGGCCTTTGACAAGGTACCTCATGGTGAGTTGTTGAGTAAGGTTAAATCTCACGGGATCCAGTCTGAGGTAGCTGAATGGAAACAAAATTGGCTTGATGACAGAAGACAGAGGGTGGCTGTAAAGGTTTGGTTTTCAAACTGGAAGCCTGTGACCAGCGGGGTGCCTCAGGGATTGGTGCTGGGTCCACTGTTATTTGTCATTTATATTAACGATTTAGATGAGAAGATAGGGAGGCATGGTTGGTAAGTTTGCAGATGACACCAAGATTGGTGGCATAGTGGACAGTGAAGAAGGTTACCTCGGATTGCAACGGAATCTTGGTCAATTGGGCCAGTGAGCTGACAAATCGCAGATGGAGTTTAATTTAGATCAATGTAAGGTGATGCATTTTGGTAGATTGTAGCAGGGCAGGACTTATTCAGTGAATGGCAGAGCGTTGGGGAGAGTTACAGAACAAAGAGATCTCGGGGTTTAAAAAGAAGGGCAGCATGGACAAGTTGGTCGGAAAGGCCTGTTTCCATGCTGTAAACCTCTTCAACTCTGTGACTCTCCCTTAGTCGCCTCGGCTCTCCCAGCCTTGCCCTTTTTCTTCCCACCCTCGCCCCCTCTCTCCCTCCCTCGCGCCCTCTCTCCCTCCCTGGCCCCCTCCCCCCGCCCCCCCCGCCCCTCGCTCCCACTAAGAGGTGATGTGTTTGGATCTGCTGCAGGGTCTGAATTTTCTGAGAAGTCCCATTGTTGTTGAGCTGCAGTAGATTGAGGGATGGAATATTATTTTGGAAATTAAGTAGTTCCAGATTTTTGATTCTTGGAATTTTGCAATTTATGCTCATCCATTTTAATCGTTTTCATGAATAGAAATACTTCCGTAAGGAACTCAAGGGCACACTGATCAATGAAACTGTTGGGTTGAGTGAAATCTTGTACATTGTGAGTGAAATCTCCATCTCATGGAGCTGCCTCCATCTTTGATTTTGGAAGAGTTTAAAAACAGGAGAAGTTAGATTTAGTTTTCGTTTTTAATGTTTCTTTGTCAGTGAATGATGTGAAATGTCTCGATAGCTCTGTCTTCTATTGAAAAGGAACAAGCGTCAGCTAATTCCTGACATTTAAACAACACAAAAACCCAGCAGAATTCCCTGCTTTTTCCAAGAACAATTGTAAGTTGTCCACATTTGTATGAATCTAGAAATGAACTCCACTGATTTTCTTTCCTGATTGATATGGTTCCTTTGAAGCTGTGTTGCTGCCTCAAACTTTCTGTCAATTTGATCCCTGAATCCTTAAACTCCTGGAAATAATTCAGACACTTTTGATTTCTATACAGTTCGGAAACATAATGTTCTGATGACTGAGTTTCATGGAATTTATTTCCAATTCGAATATCCAATTTACATGCTTATGATTTATTATTGTTGTGTTATTGTATTTAGTTGCATTCTTCCACGATGGTTATTCTCATTCTCAGTTTGGATTATTTCATAAATATTGAAGTTATAATTGTGTTTCCTGATTCCATATTGTTGATGTAAATGGTGAAAGACATTGATCCCAGCGCTGATCCTTGTGGAAAACCACTTCTCACCTTCCAGTGTTGTCCAAACCTGTGTGTTTTACCCACTGTCGCGAATAAAGACATAAAGTCGACTTTAAATACTTAAACACAATTTCCTTTATTCTATAGCTACTTAAACAACAGCAAATACTTGCAATGCATAAACCAAATTCTCATTATCTGTTACTTAACCTAATTTAAGTTTGATTTCCACTTGGAATTAAAACCTGGCCAGGATTTTGTTGTTAAATAGAATCAGTCACTTGTTCTCTGCTCCTTCCAGATGTTGTCTCTCCTTGTGAACTTGGTTCCCGGGTTCTTCACACTGCCTTTCTGAACAAGCTATTTGTGTTAGCAGAGTTAAAATTCCAAAAGTTCCTTGGTAACCAGCCCATTCATTAATCTGAACCCCAATTGCATCGTTCGATTAGGCCAATCATATCCAACCAGAATCGCATCATTGGTCACTTGAGGCCTCATCATCTCAGTGCATATTGTTTGCATTCCAATGGCCATATGAGGAAGAGTGTCTCCCAGAAGTCTGTACAGACCTCATCCCTGTTGGACTTTAACCTGGTGTTGTTAAACTTCTTACTGTGTTTACCCCAGTCCAACGCCGGCATCTCCACATCATGACTACCATAGACACCGCAAACTGCCGGCTCCAAGTGGAGAGGATCTCCAAGTAAACCTGTTGGACTTTAACCTGGTGTTGTTAAACTTTTTACTGTGTTTACCCCAGTCCAACGCCGGCATCTCCACATCAGTCCTCATCCCTGCCAGGGACAAACTGTTGAATGTGACACCTTCTGTCCTTTGTCAAATTCCAGGCCGCTCACCACAAGGAAATTCAACATAGTGAAAAAAACAACTTTAACCAAGAAGTCAGGTTTGCTGGATTGAAGATCTTTCAGGATATTAAAAGTTAAAACTCCATTCAGCCACAGCAGCAATCAGAGTAAATCCCATTAACTCCGATTCACTGTGTTCTGTCTTTGGAGCCAACTTGTTGTCCACTCTGGTGCTTGTCCTCTTACTCCACTTGCTCTGAGATTAATCACCATTCTGTTAAGTGTTATCTTACTTCAGACATTTAGAAACTCAAGGTGTCTGACATGAATCATATTAATCTCATCGATTATTCCAGATTATTACTCAAATAATTCAACAAAATCTGTCAAGAATGATCTTAGAAAATAGAACATAGAACTCATCCACTACTCCACCAATCTTGGTGTCATCAGCAAATTTACTGATCCACCCTTCAGCCCCCTCCTCCAAGTCATTGATAAAAATTACAAATAGCAGAGGACCAAGCACTGATCCCTGTGGCACTCCGCTGGTCACCTGTTTCCAGTCCGAAAATTTTCCAAATACCACCACCCTCTGTCTTCTGTTAGATAGCCAGTTACCTATCCAATCGGCCAAACGTCCCTCTATCCCACACATCCTTACTTTCTTCATCAGCCGACCGTGGAGGACTTTATCAAACGCCTTACTAAAATCCATGTATATGACATCAACTGCCCTACCTTCATCAACACACTTAGTTACCTCCTCAAAAAATTCTATCAAATTTGTGAGGCAACACTTGCCCTTCACAAATCCATGTTAACTATCCCGGATTAAGCTGCATCTTTCTAAATGGTCGTAAATCCTATCCCTAAGGACCTTTTCCATCAACTTACCGACCACCGAAGTAAGACTAACCGGCCTATAATTACCAGGGTCATTTCTATTCCCTTTCTAAAAAAGAGGAACAACATTCGCCATTCTCCAGTCCTCTGGCACCACCCCCGTGGACAGTGAGGACCCAAAGATCAATGCCAAAGGCTCTGCTATCTCATCCCTTGCCTCCCAAAGAATCCTAGGATATATTTCATCAGGCCCAGGGGACTTATCAACTTTCAGTTCATTCAAAATTGCGAGTACATCTTCCCTCCGAACATCTACTTCCTCCAGCCTATCAGCCTGTGACACCCTCTCTTCTTCAAAAACATGGCCCCTCTCCTTGGTGAACACCGAAGAAAAGTATTCATTATCACCTCTCCTATCTCTTCTGACTCCATGCACAAATTCCCACTGCCGTCCTTGACCGGCCCTAACCTCACCCTGGTCATTCTTTTATTCCTCACATAAGAGTAAAAAGCCTTGGGGTTTTCCTTGATCCGACCCGCCAAGGACTTCTCATGACCCCTCCTAGCTCTCCTAAGCCCCTTTTTCAGCTCATTTCTTGCTAACTTGTAACCCTCCATCGAGCCAACTGAACCTTGTTTTCTCAACCTAACATACGCTTCCTTCTTCCTCTTGACAAGACATTCCACCTCTTCTGTGAACCATGGTTCCCTTACTCGGCCATTTCCTCTCTGCCTGGCAGGGACATACCTATCAAGGACACGCAGTATTTGTTTCCTGAAAAGGTTCCACTTATCATTAGTGCCTTTGCCTGACAATTTTTGTTCCCATTCTATGCTTCCTAATTCCCGCCTGATTGCATCATAATTACCTCTCCCCCAATTGTAAACCTTGCCCTGCCGTACGGCCCTCTCCCTCTCCATTGCAATAACAAAAGACACCGAATTGTGGTCACGCTCTCCAAAGCGCTCTCCCACAACCAAATCCAACACTTGGCCCGGTTCATTTCCCAGTACCAAATCCAATGTGGCCCCACCGCTTGTCGGCCTATCCACATATTGTGTCAGGAACCCCTCCTGCACACACTGCACAAAAACTGCCCCATCCGAACTATTCGACTGATAAAGGTTCCAATCAATATTTGGAAGGATAAAGTCCCCCATGACAACTACCCTCTGACCTCCACACATATCCATAATCTGCTTAGCAATTTCTTGCTCCACATCTCTATTACTATTTGGGGGCCTATAGTAAACTCCTAACAACGTGACCGCTCCTTTCCTATTCCTAACCTCAGCCCATATTACCTCTGTCGGCAGATCCCCTTCAAAATGCCTTTCTGCAGCCGTTACACTCTCCTTGATTAACAGTGCCACTCCTCCACCTCTTTTACCAGCTACCCTACACTTACTGAAACATCTATACCCCGGAACTTCCGACAACCATTCCTGTCCTTGTTCTACCCATGTCTCCGTAATGGCCACAACAACGTAGTCCCAAGTACCAATCCACGCCCCAAGTTCACCTCCCTTATTTCGGATGCTCCTTGCATTGAAGTAGACACACTTCAACCCACCTTCTTGTCTGCTGGGACCCACCTTTGACCATGATACCCTTCCCAGTACCTCACTGCACTCACTGACCTCTGGACTACAACTCCTTTTCCCATCCCCCTGAAAAATTAGTTTAAACCCCCCCCGAAGAGCCGTAGCAAATTTCCCTCCCAGGATATTGGTCCCCCTCTGGTTCAGGTGCACCCCGTCCTGTTGGTACAGGTCCCACCTTCCCCAGAAAGTGTTCCAATTATCCACACAACTGAAACCCTCCCTCCTACACCACCCTGCATCCATGTGTTTAACTGCACTCTCTCCCTGTTCTTCAACTCGCTATCCCGTGGCACCGGCAACATACCAGAGATGACAACCTGTTTTGTCCTGGCTCACAGCTTCCACCCAAGCTCCCTGAATTCCTGTTTTAAATCCCCGTCCCCTCTCTTACCGATGTCTTTGGTGTCGACGTGCACCACGACTTGTGACTGTTCCCCCTCCCCCTTTAGAATCCTGAAGGCACGGTCGGAGATGTCACGGACCCTGGCATCCGGGAGGCAACATACCATCCGTGAGTCTCTCTTGTTGCCACAGAACCTCCTATCTATCCCTCGAACAAACGAGGCCCCAATAACTATAGCTCTACCGCTCTCCCCCTTTCCCTTCTGAGCCACAGGGACGGACTCAGCGCTGGCGATCTGGTCACTGCAGCTTACCACTGGTAGGTCGCCCCCCCCTCACCTGTATCCAAAGTGGAATACTTGTTGCTAAGGGGAACGAACACAGGGGATCCCCGCACCGACTGCTTCCTCCCAGCCCCTCTCACTGTCACCCATCTATTTTCATTCCCTGGAGCAACTATATCCCTGAAGCTTGTGTCTATGGCCCTCTCTGCCTCCCTGATGACCCTAAGCTCATCCAACTCCAGCTCCCTAACGCGGTCTTGGAGGAGCTGCAGATGGGTGCACCTCCCACAGGTGTAATCAGCAGGGACACTGACGGTGTCCCTCACCTCAAACATTCTGCAGGAGGTACATTGTACTGCCTTCACTTCCATCCCCTCCATATAACTTACTGCTACAAAGAAAAAGAATTGCTCCAATGGAACACTGAACCCTTTTTCCCCTTCCTCAGAGTGCACTGGGAAAGAACAAGGATTCAAAATTGAAGGGTAACAGAATGAATTTTAACCTGTCCTGTGTCGCCCGCTTCCGCCTCAGCCCTGCGAGCCAAAGCCCTTCCAGCTCTCACTCTGCTTCCCACTCAGTCCACTGCCCGCTCCCGACGCTGCCCGCTGTATAGTGCGGCCTGCTTTTTATGTTCCAGTCGAACAAAGAGGTCGAACCCCCCAGGGAACGGACTTTTATACGAAGAACTCAACCTCCCAGTGAATATGTGCTGAGCTCTCTTTATCACAGCCTGTGTTACTTGATTTGTTTGACTCTTTTGGAGTTGGTTCAATTCTTCATGTTCAGACTGTTGATGTTGAGACTGGACCATTGATCTTTGGAATGTTGTTTCTTTCCTGATTTAAACACAATAATAACAGAAACCATCTCCTGCTTTCCAATCCTGTGGTTAACCTCTGATGCTGTGATGGTTAAGAAGGCAGACATGACAGTTGTCTTTATTAGCCGAGTTGTAGGAGATAGGAGCAGGGAGGTTGTGATGGAGCTGTATAAAACCCTCATTGAGCCTCAGCTGGAGGACTGTGAGGAGTTCCAGTGGCCTCACTAGAAGAAGGATGTGATTTCCCAGCGAGGGACGGGAGAGGGATTCACCGGGATGTTTCCTGGGCTGGAGTGTTTCTGCAGTGAAGACAGGATGGTGAGGCTGGGGTTGTTTTCTTCAGAACAGTGAACGTGGAGCGTGGACCTCATTGTGGTTACAAAATAATGAGGGACAATGATAGGATAGTTAAGAAGAAACTTTTTCCCCTTAGCAGAGGGGTCAATATCCAGGAGCAGTGGATTTAGGGTGGATTTGAGGGGAACATTAACGTTCCATAGTCATGTCAGAAATCCTGCTGGCCATCCTGCACAGCAGGATCCCACAGACACGCCAAACGCAACGTGTTAGCAGCCAGATAGAAAACAAAAGAGTAGATGTGAATTGATGAAAGGGTAAAACACAACAGCACGGATTCACCCCCAGTTACAGAGTCGCTGTTTATAAATCCAACCTATGGGAGGATGTGATTGAGGTTCCTTATCCAAATTCAAGAAAGGCATTGATTAAGAAGGGAAAAAAATCAGAGTATGAAAATAAACTGGTGTGGAAGGTTAAAATGGGCAGGATGGAGAGATGCTTCAGCGTGATTTGGATAGGATGTGTCTGTGGGCACCGCATGGAAGATGCAGTATAATGTGACTAAGTGTGAGGTGATCCACATTGGCAGCAATAATAAGAACACAGGTTATTACTTGAACGGATGTAAATTGAGAGCTGGATACTCAGCGAGACCTTGGTGTCCTCATGCATCAGTCACTGAAAGTAAGCAAGCAGGCACAGTAGGCAGTAACAAAGGCAAATGGGATGTTCGCCTTCACAGCGAGAGGATTTGAGGAGAGAAATAGGGATGTTTTGCTGCAATTGTCGAGGGCATTGGAGTTTTATAGGACATAGAACATAGAATAGTACAGCACAGAACAGGCCCTTCGGCCCACGATGTTGTGCCGAGCTTTATGTGAAACCAAGATCAAGCTATCCCACTCCCTATCATCCTGGCGTGCTCCATGTGCCTATCCAATAACCGCTTAAATGTTCCTAAAGTGTCTGACTCCACTATCACTGCAGGCAGTCCATTCCACACCCCAACCACTCTCTGCGTAAAGAACCTACCTCTGATATTCTTCCTCTATCTCCCACCACGAACCCTATAGTTATGCCCCCTTGTAATAGCTCCATCCACCCGAGGAAATAGTCTTTGGACATTCACTCTATCTATCCTCTTCATCATTTTATAAACCTCTATTAAGTCTCCCCTCAGCCTCCTCCGCTCCAGAGAGAACAGCCCTCGCTCCCTCAACCTTTCCTCATAAGACCTACCCTCCAAACCAGGCAGCATCCTGGTAAATCTCCTCTGCACTCTTTCCAGCGCTTCCACATCCTTCTTATAGTGAGGTGACCAGAACTGCACACAATATTCGAAATTTGGTCTCACCAAGGTGCTGTATAGTTACAACATAACCCCACGGCTCTTAAACTCCAACCCCCTGTTAATAAAAGGTAACACACTCGAGGCCTTCTTCACAGCTCTATCCACTTGAGTGCAACCTTTAGAGATCTGTGGATATGGACCCCAAGATCTCTCTGTTCCTCCACAGTCTTCAGAACCCTACCATTCTCAAGGATGACGCTAAATAGTGACACAATCCCCAAGGATCACTCTAAATAGAGACACAATCCCCAAGGATCACTCTAATTAGTGACACAATCTCCAAGGATCACTTTAAATAGTGACACAATCCAAAGGGATCACTCTAAAAAGTGACGCAATCCCCAAGGATCACTCTAGTTAGTGACACAATCTCCAAGGATCACTCTAAATAGTGACACAATACAAAGGGATCACTCTAAATAGTGACACAATCCACAAGGATCACTTAAATAGAGACACAATCCCCAAGGATCACTCTCAATAGTGACACAATCTCCAAGGATCACTCTAAATAGTGACTCAATCCCCAAGGATCACTCTAAATAGTGACACAATCCCCAAGGATCACTCTCAATAGAGACACAATCCCCAAGGATCACTCTAAATAGTGACACAGTCCCCAAGGATCACTCTAAATAGTGACACAATCCCCAAGGATCACTCTAAATAGTGACACAATCCCCAAGGATCACTCCAAATAGTGACACAATCATAAGAACATAAGAACATAAGAAATAGGAGCAGGGGTAGGCCATCTAGTTCCTCGACCCTGCCCCACCATTCAATAAGATCATGGCTGATCTGAAGTGGATCAGTTCCACCGACCCGCCTGATCCCTACAGCCCCTAATTCCCTTACCGATCAGGAATCCATCTATCCGTGATTTAAACATATTCAACGAGGTAGCCTACACCACTTCAGTGGGCAGAGAATTCCAGAGATTCACCATCCTCTGAGAGAAGAAGTTCCTCCTCAACTCTGTCCTAAACTGACACCCCTTTATTTTGAGGATGTGCCCTCTAGTTCTAGTTTCCTTTCCAAGTGGAAAGAATCTCTCCACCTCTACCCTATCCAGCCCCTTCATTATCTTATAGGTCTCTATAAGAACCCCCCTCAGCCGACTAAATTTCAACGAATACAAACCCAATCTGCTCCGTCTCTCCTCATAATAAACACCCCTCATCTCTGGTATCAACCTGGTGATCCTTCCCTGCACTCCCTCCAAGGCCAATATATCCTTCCACAAATAAGAGGACTAATACTGCTCAGAGTATTCCAGCTGCGGCCTCACCAATGCCCTGTACAGATGCAGCAAGACATCTCTGCTTTTATATTCTATCCCCTTGCGGTATAGGCCAACATCCCATTTGCCTTCTTGATCACCTGCTGCAACTGCAGACTGGGTGTTTGCATCTCATGCACAAGGACCCCCAGGTCCCTTTGCACAGTAGCATGTTGTAATTTTTTTCCATTTGGATAATAATCCAATTTTCTATTATTTCCTCCAAAGTGAATAACCTCGCATTTGTTAACGTTATACTCCATCTGCCAGATCCTCGCCCACCCACTCAGCCTGTCCAAATCTCTCTGCAGACCTTCTACGACCTCCACACGATTCACAATCCCCAACGATCACCCTAAATGGTGACACAATCCCCAAGGATCACTCCAAAGAGAGACACAATCCACAAGGACCTCACTAAATAATGACACAATCCCCAAGGATCTCTCTAAAAAGTGGCACAATCCCCAAGGATCAGTCTAAATAGTGACATAATCCCCAAGGATCACTCTCAACAGAGACAGAATCCACCAGGATCATTCTAAATGCTGACACAATCCCCAAGGATCACTATAAATAGTGTCACAATCCCCCAGGATCACTCTCAATAGAGACAGAATCCCCAAGGATCACTCTAAATAGTGACACAATCCCCAAGGATCACTCTAAATAGTGACACAATACCCGAAGGAACAGTCTAAATAGTGACACAATCCACAAGGATCACTCTAAATAGTAACACAATCCCCAACGATCTCTCTAAATAATGACACAATCCCCAAGGATCACCCTCAATAGAGACACAATCCCCAAGGATCACTCTAAATAGTGACACAATCACCAAGGATCACTCAAAATAATGACACAATCCCCAAGGATCTCTCTAAATAGTGACACAATCCCCAAGGATCAGTCTAAATAATGACACAATCCCCAAGGATCTCTCTAAATAGTGGCACAATCCCCAAGGATCTCTCTAAATAGTGACACAATCCCCAAGGATCAATCGAAATACTGACATAATCCTGAAGGATCACTCCAAATAGTGCACAATCCCCAAGGATCACTCTAAATAGTGACACAATCCTCAAGGATCACTCAAAACAATGAGACTATCCCCAAGGATCACTCTAAATACTGACACAATCCCCAAGGATCACTCGAAATAGTGACACAACCCCCAAGGATCACTCTAAATAGTGACACAATCCCCAAGGATCACTCTACATAGTGACAAAATCCCCAAGGATCACTCTAAATAGTGACACAATCCCCAAGGATCTCTCTAAATAGCGACACAATCCCCACGGATCACTCTAAATAGTGACACAATCCACAAGGATCACTCTAAATAGTGACACAATCCCCAAGGATCACTCTAAATAGTGACAGAATCCCCAAGGATAACTCTGAATAGTGACACAATCCCCTAGGATCACTCTAAATAGTGACACAATTCCCAAGGAACACTCTAAATAGTGACACGCCTTAGAAACAGGAAAGGCGCAGTCACTATGTTGGGGGTGTACTACAGGCCCCCCAACAGCCCAAGGGAAGTGGAAGAATGGATATGTCAGGAGATACTGGATAGGTGCAGAAAATATAGGGTTGTTGGAGTGGGAGACTTCAATTTCCCTGGTCTCGACTGGAAATCGCTGAGGGCAGGGACTCTGGATGGGGAGGAATTTGTAAAATGTGTACAGGAGGGTTCCTTGGAACAATATGTGGACAGCCCGACTAGAGAGGGGGCTGTACTGGACCTGGTACTGGGGAATGAGCCCGGTCAGGTCTTCAAAGTTTTGGTTGGGGAACATGTGGCAAATAGTGACCACAATTCTGTTAGCTTTAGGATAGTGATGGAAAAGGATGAGTGGTGTCCCAAGGGTAAGGTGTTGGATTGGGGGAAGGCTAACTTTATTGGGATCAGGCAGAAATTGGCAGCTCTTGATTGGGAGAGGCTGTTTGAGGGTAAATCCACATCTGGTATGTGGCAGTCTTTTAAGGAACGGTTGTTAGGGCTACAGGACAAGCATGTGCCTGGAAAAAAGAAGGATAGGAAGGGTAGGATTAGAGAACCGTGGATAACCAGGGAAATTGAGGGACTGATCAAAAGGAAAAGAGAGGCGTATGTTAGGTCCAAGCAGCTAAAAACGGAGGGAGCTCTGGAGGAGTATAATGAAAGTAGGAAAATACTCAAACGGGGAATTAGAAGAGCAAAAAGGGGTCACGAAATGTTCTTGGCAGACAGGATTAAGGAGAATCCCAAGGCATTTTATTCATACGTTAGGAACAAAAGGGTTGTTAGGGAAAAAATCGGACCTCTCAGGGACAAAAGTGGGGACTTATGCTTGGAGCCCAAAGAGGTAGGGGAGATCCTAAATGAATACTTTGCGTCGGGATTCACTAAGGAGAGGGATGTGTTGACTGGGAGTGTCTCGGAGGGGAGTGTTGAACCGTTGGAGAAAATCTCCATTACAAAGGAGGAAGTGTTAGGTTTGTTAGAGAATATAAAGACTGACAAATCCCCAGGGCCTGATGGAATCTATCCAAGGCTGCTCAGGGAGACGAGAGGTGAAATCGTTGGGCCTCTGACGCAAATCTTTGTCTCGTCACTGGACACAGGTGAGGTCCCAGAGGATTGGAGGATAGCCAATGTGGTCCCGTTATTCAAGAAGGGTAGGAAGGATAACCCGGGTAATTATAGGCCGGTGAGCTTGACGTCCGTGGTGGGGAAGTTGTTGGAGAAGATTCTTAAAGATAGGATGTATGCGCATTTAGAAAGGAATAAACTCATTAACGATAGTCAACATGGTTTTGTGAGAGGGAGGTCATGCCTCACTAACCTGGTGGTGTTTTTTGAAGAAGTGACCAAAATGGTTGACGAAGGAAGGGTGGAGAAGATGGGTGGAGAACTGGCTTGGTCATAGAAGACAGAGGGTGGTAGTGGAAGGGTCTTTTTCCAGCTGGAGGCCTGTGACTAGTGGTGTACCGCAGGGCTCTGTATTCGGACCTCTGCTGTTTGTGATTTATATAAATGATCTGGAAGAAGGAGTAACTGGGGTGATCAGTAAGTTTGCGGACGACACAAAACTGGCAGGACTTGCAGATAGTGAGGAACATTGTCAGAGACTACAGAAGGATATAGATAGGCTGGAAATTTGGGCAAGGAAATGGCAGATGGAGTTCAATCCTGATAAATGCGAAGTGATGCATTTTGGTGGGAATAATGTAGGGAGGAGCTACACGATAAATGGAAGAACCATAAAGGGTGTAGAGACGCAGAGGGACCTGGGTGTGCAAGTCCACAGATCTTTGAAGGTGACGTCACAGGTGGAGAAGGTGGTGAAGAAGGCATATGGCATGCTTGCCTTTATAGGACGGGGCATAGAGTATAAAAGTTGGGGTCTGATGTTGCAGATGTATAGAACGTTGGTTCGGCCGCATTTGGAATACTGCGTCCAGTTCTGGTCGCCACACTACCAGAAGGACGTGGAGGCTTTGGAGAGAGTGCAGAGGAGGTTTACCAGGATGTTGCCTGGTATGGAGGGGCTTGGTTATGAGGAGAGATTGGGGAAACTGGGGATGTTCTCCTTGGAAAGACGGAGGATGAGGGGAGACTTAATAGAGGTGTATAAAATTATGAAAGGCATAGATAGGGTGAACGGTGGGAAGCTTTTACCCGGGTCGGTGGTGACGTTCACGAGGGGTCATCGGTTCAAGGTGAAGGGGGGGAGGTTTAACACAGATATCAGAAGGACATATTTCACACAGAGGGTCGTGGGGGCCTGGAATGTGTTGCCGGGCAAGGTGGTGGAGGCGGACACACTGGGAACGTTTAAGACTTATCTAGACAGCTATATGAACGGAGTGGGAATGGAGGGATACAAAAGAGTGGTCTAGTTTGGACCAGGGAGCGGCGCGGGCTAATTGTTCTTTGTTTCTCGTTTCAAGGCTTCATTCTATGATCATCTTGTTGGTGCCAGTACAGAGCGAGACTGCGGATAGTTGGGAACCTGTCTCGGGGGCAGGGAATTCATATGGTGTTCGTGGAAGTGGAAATGACTAGGGTTGGGAAGCATTTTCCGATCGGGGCCATTGTGATCTCCTGGACTCGTTTCGATCGCCTCAGGGGGTCGGAGAGGAATTTCCCAGATTTTATTTCCCCATATTGGCCCTGGGGTTTTCACTCTGGGTTTTCGCCTCTCCCTGGAGATCACATGGTCTGGAATGGGGGGGTGCGGGTGAGTTAATAGGTTGTGATGAACAAAGCATCGTAGCTGTGAGGGACAGGTCGGTGGATAGGATATTGGTATGTAGATAGGCTGGAAAATTGGGCGGGGTTCCTGGATTCAGGATTCAATCCTGGACCGGGGAGCGGCGCGGGCTTGGAGGGCCGAATGGCCTGTTCCTGTGCTGTATTGTTCTTTGTTCTTGTTCTAAATACTGACACAATCCCCAAGGATCACTCTAAATACTGACATAATCCCCAAGGATCACTCTAAATACTGACATAATCCCCAAGGATCACTCTAAATAGTGACACAATCCCCAAGGATCACTCTAAATACTGACATAATCCCCAAGGATCACTCTAAATAGTGACACAATCCCCAAGGATCACTCTAAATACTGACATAATCCCCAAGGATCGCTCTAACTAGTGACACAATCCCCAAGGATCACTTTAAATAGTGACACAATCCCCAAGGATCACTCTAAATAGTGACACAATCCCCAAGGATCACTCTAAATAGTGACACAATCCCTAAGGATCACTCGAAATAGTGACACAATACCCGAAGGAACAGTCTAAATAGTGACACAATCCCCAAGGATCTCTCTAAATAGTGGCACAAACCCCAAGGATCAGTCTAAATAGTGACACAATCCCCAACGATCACTCTAAATAGTGACACATTCCCCAAGGATCACCCTCAATAGAGACACAATCCACAAGGATAACTCTAAATAGTGACACAATCCCCAAAGATCACTCTAAATAGTGACACAATCCCCAAGGATCAATCAAAATAGTGATACAATCCCGAAGGATCACTCTAAATAGTGACACAATCACCAAGGATCACTCAAAATAATGACAAAATCCCCAAGGATCTCTCTAAATAGTGACACAATCCCCAAGGATCACTCTAAATAATGACACAATCCCCAAGGATCTCTCGAAATAGTGGCACAATCCCCAAGGATCACTCTAAATACTGACACAATCCCCAAGGATCTCTCTAAATAGTGACACAATCCCCAAGGATCACTCGAAATACTGACATAATCCCCAAGGATCACTCCAAATAGTCGCACAATCCCCAAGGATCACTCTAAATAGTGACACAATCCTCAAGGATCACTCAAAATAATGACACAATCCCCAAGGATCACTCTAAATACTGACACAATCCCCAAGGATCACTCTAAATAGTGACACAATCCCCAAGGATTACTCTAAATAGTGACACAGTCCCCATGGATCCCTCTAAATAGTGACACAATCCCAAATGATCTCTCTAAATAGTGACACAATCCCCAAGGATCACTCTCAATACTGACACAATCCCCAAGGATTTCTCTAAATACTGACATAATCCCCAAGGGTCACTCTAAATAGTGACACAATCCCCAAGGATCACTCTCAATAGCGACACAATCCACAAGGATCACTCTCAATACTGACACAATCCCCAAGGATTACTCTAAATACTGACATAATCCCCAAGGGTCACTCTAAATAGTGACACAATCCCCAAGGATCACTCTCAATAGCGACACAATCCCCAAGGATTATTCTAAATAGTGACACAATCCCTGAGGATCTCTCTCAATAGTGACACAATCCCCAAGGATGACACTAAATAGTGACACAATTCCCCAGAATCACTCTAAATACTGACACAATCCCCAAGGATCACTCTAAATAGTGACACAATCCCCAAGGATCACTCTAAATAGTGACACAATCCTCAAGGATCACTCCAAATTGTGACACAATTCCCAAGGGTCACTCTAAATAGTGACACAATCCACAAGTATCATTCTAAATCGTGACACAATCCCCAAGGATCACTCTAAATAGTGACACAATCCCCAAGGATCACTCCAAATAGTGACACAATTCCCAAGGGTCACTCTTAATTGTGACTCAATCCACAAGTATCATTCTAAATAGTGACACAATCCCCAAGGATCACTTTAAATAGTGATACAATCCCCAAGGATCACTCTAAATAGTGACACAATCCCCAAGGATCACTCTAAATCGTGACAGAGTCAAGTCGTGCCTCACTAATTTGATAAAATTTTTTTAGGAGGTATCTAATTTTGTTGATGAAGTTCGGGCAGTTGATGTCATATGCATGGAATTTAGTAAGTCGTTTGATAAGGTCCCCCATGGGAGGTTTATGAAGAAAGTAAGGAGGTGTGGGATAGAGGGAAAGTTGGCCGATTGGATAGGTAACTGGCTGTCTGATCGAAGACAGAGGGTGATGGTGGATGGAAAATTTTCGGATTGGAGGCAGGTTGCGAGCGGAGTGCCGCAGGGATCAGTGCTTGGTCCTCTGCTCTTTGTGATTTTTATCAATGACTTAGAGGAGGGGGCTGAAGGGTGGATCACTAAATTTGCTGGTGACACCAAGATTAGAACATAGAACATAGAACATAGAACATTACAGCGCAGAACAGGCCCTTCGGCCCACGATGTTGCACCGACCAGTTACAAAAAAAAAAAACCTAAACCAATTTCTTTTCGTCCATGAATCTATCTACGGCTCTCTTAAACGCCCCCAAACTATGCGCATTTACAACTGATGCTGGTAGGGCATTCCAATCCCTCACCACTCTCTGGGTAAAGAACCTACCCCTGACATCGGTCCTATAACTACCCCCCCTCAATTTAAAGCCATGCCCCCTCGTGCTGGATTTCTCCATCAGAGGAAAAAGGCTATCACTATCCACCCTATCTAAACCTCTAATCATCTTATATGTTTCAATAAGATCCCCTCTTAGCCGCCGCCTTTCCAGCGAAAACAATCCCAAGTCCCTCAGCCTCTCCTCATAGGATCTCCCCTCCATACCAGGCAACATCCTGGTAAACCTCCTCTGCACCCTCTCCAAAGCCTCCACATCCTTCCTGTAATGTGGGGACCAGAACTGCACACAGTACTCCAAGTGCGGCCGCACCAGAGTTGTGTACAGTTGCAACATAACGCTACGACTCCTAAATTCAATCCCCCTACCAATAAACGCCAAGACACCATATGCCTTCTTAACAACCTTATCTACTTGATTCCCAACTTTCAGGGATCTATGTACACATACACCTAGATCCCTCTGCTCCTCCACACTATTCAAAGTCCTCCCGTTAGCCCTATACTCAACACATCTGTTATTCCTACCAAAGTGAATCACCTCACACTTCTCCGCATTAAACTCCATCCGCCACCTCTCGGCCCAACATTGCAACCTGTCTAAGTCTTCCTGCAAACTACGACACCCTTCCTCACTGTCTACCACACCACCGACTTTGGTGTCATCAGCAAATTTGCTAATCCACCCAACTATACCCTCATCCAGGTCATTAATAAATATTACAAACAGCAGTGGCCCCAAAACAGATCCCTGAGGTACACCACTTGTAACCGCACTCCATGATGAATATTTACTATCAACCACCACCCTCTGTTTCCTATCCGCTAGCCAATTCCTGATCCAATTTCCTAGATCACCCCCAATCCCATACATCTGCATTTTCTGCAGAAGCCTACCATGGTGAACCTTATCAAACGCCTTACTAAAATCCATATATACCACGTCCACTGCCTTGCCCCCATCCACCTCCTTGGTCACTTTCTCAAAAAACTCAATAAGGTTTGTAAGGCACGACCTACCTGCCACAAAACCATGCTGACTATCACCTATCAATTCATTACTCTCCAAATAACTATAAATCCTATCCCTTATAATTTTTTCCAACATCTTGCCGACAACAGAAGTGAGACTCACCGGTCTATAATTCCCGGGGAAGTCTCTGTTCCCCATCTTAAACAATGGGACAACATTCGCTAACCTCCAATCTTCTGGTACTATACCAGAGGCCAACGACGACCTGAAGATCAGAGCCAGAGGCTCTGCAATCACTTCTCTTGCCTCCCAGAGAATCCTTGGATAAATCCCATCCGGACCAGGGGATTTATCTATTTTCAGACCCTCCAGAATATCCTGCACATCCTCCTTATCCACTGTAATACTGTCAATTCTACTCCCCTGCAACCCAGTGTCCTCCTCAGCTATATTCATGTCCCCTTGCGTGAACACCGAAGAGAAATATTGGTTCAATGCTTCACCAATCTCCTCCGGTTCCACACATAACTTCCCTCTGCCATCTATAACTGGCCCTAAACTTGCCCTAACCAACCTTCTGTTTTTGACAGATTGGTGGAGTAGTGGATGAGGTGGAGGGCTGTTGTAGGCTGCAAAGAGACATAGATAGGATTTGGGCGGCACGGTAGCACAGTGGTTAGCACTGCTGCTTCACAGCTCCAGGGTCCTGGGTTCGGTTCCCGGCTCGGGTCTCTGTCTGTGTGGAGTTTGCACATTCTCCTCATGTCTGCGTGGGTTTCCTCCGGGTGCTCCGGTTTCCTCCCACAGTCCAAAGATGTGCAGGTTAGGTTGATTGGCCAGGTTAATAATTGCCCCTGAGAGTCCTGGGATGCGTAGGTTAGAGGGATTAGCGGGTAAATATGTGGGGGTAGGGCCTGGGTGGGATTGTGGTCGGTGCAGACTCGATGGGCCGAATGGCCTCCTTCTGCACTGTAGGGTTTCTATGATTCTTATGATTTCTAAGGATGCAGAGCTGGGCTGAAAAATGGCAAATGGAGTTTAACCCTGATAAATGTGAGGTGATTCATTTTGGTAGGACAAATTTAAATGTGGATTACAGGATCAAAGGTAGGGTTCTGAAGACTGTGAAGGAACAGACAGACCGTGGGGTCCATATCCACAGATCTCTAAAAGTTGCCACTCAAGTGGAGAGAGCTGTGAAGAACGCCTCGAGTGTGTTACCTTTTATTAACAGGGGGTTGGAGTTTAAGAGCCATGGGGTTATGCTGCAACTGTACAGGATCTTGGTGAGACCACATTTGGAATATTGTGTGCAGTTCTGGTCACCTCACTATAAGAAGGATGTGGAAGCGGTGGAAGGAGTGCAGAGGAGACTTACCAGGATGCAGCCTGGTTTCGAGGGTAGGTCTTATGAGGAAAGGTTTGCGGGAGCTAGGGCTGTTCTCTCTGGAGCGGAGGTGGCTGAGGGGAGACTTAATAGAGGTTGATAAAATGATGAAGGGGATAGATAGAGTGAACGTTCAAAGACTATTTCCTCGGGTGGATGGAGCTATTACAAGGGGGGCTAACTATAGGGTTCGTGGTGGGAGATATAGGAAGGATATCAGAGGTAAGTTCTTTACGCAGTGAGTGGTTGGGGTGTGGAATGGACTGCCTGCAGTGATAGTGGAGTCAGACACTTTTGGAAAATTTAAGCGGTTATTGGATAGGCACATGGAGCACACCAGGATGATAGGGAGTGGGATAGCTTGATCTTGGTTTCAAATAAAGCTCGGCACAACATCGTGGGCCGAAGGGCCTGTTCTGTGCTGTGCTGTTCCATGTTCTATGTTCTTAATAGTGACACAATCCCCAAGGATCACTCTAAATAGTGACACAATCCCCAAGGATCACTCTCAATAGTGAGACAATCCCTAAGGATCATTCTAAATAGAGACACAAACCCCAAGGATCACTCTAAATCGTGACACAATCCCCAAGGATATCTCTAAATAGTGACACAATCGCCGAGGATCTCACTAAATAGTGACACAATCCCCAAGGATCACTCGAAATAGTGACACAATTCCCCAGAATCACTCTAGATACTGACACAATCCCCAAGGATCACTCTAAATAGTGACACAATCCCCAAGGATCACTCTAAATAGTGACACAATCCACAAGGATCACTCTAAATAGTGACACAATCCGCACGGATCACTCTAAATAGTGACACAATCCACAAGGATCACTCTAAATACTGACACAATCCCCTTGAATCACTCTAAATAGTGACACAATCCCCAAGGATCACTCTAAATAGTGACACAATGGCCAAGGATCACTCTAAATAATGACACAATCCCCAAGGATCACTCTAAATAGTGACACAAACCCCAAGGATAACTTTAAATAGTGACACAAACCCCAAGGATCACTCTAAATAGAGACACAATCCCCAAGGATCATTCTAAATAGTGACACAATCCCCAAGGATCACTCTAAACTATGACACAAACCCCAAGGATCACTCTAAATAGAGACACAATCCCCGAGGATCTCTCTAAATAGTGACACAATCCCCAAGGATCACTCTAAATTATGACACAATCCCCAAGGATCACTCTAAATAGTGACACAATCCCCAATGATTAAGCTAAATAGTGACACAGTCCCCAAGGATCACTCCAAATAGTGACACAATCCCCAAGGATCTCTCTAAATAGTGACACAATCCCCAAGGATCACTCTAAATACTGACACAATCCCCAAGGATCACTTTAAATAGTGACGCAATTGCCAAGGATGACTCTAAATAATGACACAATCCCCAAGGATCACTCTAAATAGTGACACAATCCCCAAGGATCACTCTAAATAGTGACACAATCCCCAAGGATCACTCTAAATAGTGACAAAATCCCCAGGGATCACTCTAAATAGTGACACAATCCCCAAGGATCACTCTAAATAGTGACACAATCCCCAAGGATCACTCTCAATAGTGACACAATCCCCAAGGATCACTCCAAATAGTGACACAATCCCCAATGATCACTCTAAATAATGACACAATCCCCAAGGATCACTCTAGATACAGACACAATCCCGAAGGATCACTCTAAATAGTGACACAATCCCCAATGATCACTCAAAATAGTGACACAATCCCCAAGGATAACTCTAAATAGTGACACAATCCCCAAGGATCACTCTAAATAGTGACACAATACACAAGGATCACTCTAAATAGTGACACAATCCCCAAGGATCACTCTAAATAGTGACACAATCCCCAAGGATCACTCTAAATACTGACACAATCCCCAAGGATCGCTCCCAATAGCGACACAATCCCCCAGGATCACTCTAAATACTGACACAATCTCCGAGGATCACTCTAAATAGTGACACAATCCCCAAGGATCACTCTAAATAGTGACACAATCCCCAAGGATCATTCTAAATAGTGACACAATCCCCAAGGATAACTCTAAATACTGACACAATCCCCAAGGATCACTCTAAATAGTGACACAATCCCCAAGGATCACTCTAAATAGTGACTCAATCCCCAAGGATCACTCTAAAAAGTGCAACAATCCCCAAGGATCAGTCTAAAAAGTGCAACAATCCACAAGGATCACTCTAAATAGTGACACAATCCCCAAGGATCACTCCAAATATTGACCCAATCCCCAAGGATCACTCTAAATAGTGACACAATCCCCAAGAATCACTCTAAATAGTGACACAATCCCCAAGGATCACTCTAAATAGTGACACAATCCCCAAGGATCACTCTAAATAGAGACACAAACCACAAGGATCATTCTAAATACTGACACAATTCCCAAGGATCACTCTCAATAATGACACAATCCCCAAGGATCACTCTCAATAGTGACACAATCCCCAAGGATCATTCTAAATACTGACACAATCCCCAAGGATCACTCTCAATAGTGACACAATCCCCAAGGATCACTCTCAATAGTGACGCAATCCCCATGGATCACTCGAAATAGTGACACAATCCCCAAGGATCACTTTCAATAGTGACACAATCCCCAAGGCTCACTCTAAATAGTGACACAATCCCCAAGGATCACTCTAAATAGTGACACAATCCGCAAGGATCACTCGAAATAGTGACACAAAACCCAAGGATCACTCTAAATAGTTACACATTCCCCAAGGATAATTCTAAATAGTGACAGAATCCCCAAGGATCACACTGAATAGAGACACAATCCCCAAGGATCACTCTAAAGAGTGACACAATTCCCAAGGGTCACTCTAAATAGTGATACAATTCCCAAGGGTCACTCTAAATAGTGACACAATACCCAGGAATCACTAAAAATTGACACAACCCTCAAGGGCCTCATCCAAATTGTGACACAAACCCCAAGGATCACTCTATATAGTGACAGAATCCCCAAGGATCACTCTAAATAGAGACACAATCCCCAAGGATCACTCTCAATACTGACACAATCCCCAAAGATCACTCTAAATAGTGACACAATGCCCAAGAATCACTCTAAAAATTGACACAACCCTCAAGGACCACATCCAAATTGTGACACGAACCCCAATGATCACTCTAAATAGTGACACAATCCCCAAGGATCACTCCAAATAGTGACACAATTCCCAAGGGTCACTCTAAATAGTGACACAATCCCCAAGGATCACTCTAAATAACGACACAATCCCCATGGATCACTCTCAATAGTGACACAATCCCCAAGGATCACTCTAAATAGTGACACAATCCCCATGGATCACTCTCAATAGTGACACAATCCCCAAGGATCACTCTAAATAGTGACACCACCCCTAAGGATCACTTTCAATATTGACACAATCCCCAAGGATCACTCTAAATAGTGACACAATCCGCAAGGATCACTCTAAATAGTGACACAAAACCCAAGGATCACTCTAAATAGTTACACAATTCCCAAGGCTCATTCTAAATAGTGACAGAATCCCCAAGGATCACACTGAATAGAGACACAATCCCCAAGGATCACTCTGAAGAGTGACACAATCCCCAAGGATCACTCTAAATACTGACACAATCCCCAAGGAACACTCTAAATAGTGACACAATTCCCAAGGGTCACACTAAATAGTGATACAATTCCCAAGCGTCAATCTAAATAGTGACACAATACCCAGGAATCACTCTAAAAATTGACACAACCCTCAAGGGCCACATCCAAATTGTGACACAAACCCCAAGGATCACTCTCTAGTGACAGAATCCCCAAGGATCACTCTAAATAGAGACACAATCCCCAAGGATCACTCTCAATACTGACACAATCCCCAAAGTTCACTCTAAATAGTGACACAATACCCAAGAATCACTCTAACAATTGACACAACCCTCAAGGACTACATCCAAATTGTGACACAAACCCCAATGATCACTCTAAATAGTGACACAATCCCCAAGGATCACTCCAAATAGTGACACAATTCCCAAGGGTCACTCTAAATAGTGACACAATCCCCAACAATCACTCTAAATAACGACACAATCCCCATGGATCACTCTCAATAGTGACACAATCCCCAAGGATCACTCTAAATAGTGACACAATCCCCAAGGATCACTTTCAATAGTGACACAATCCCCAAGGATCACTCTGAATAGTGACACAATCCGCAAGGATCACTCTAAATAGTGACACAAAACCCAAGGATCACTCTAAATAGTTACACAATTCCCAAGGCTCATTCTAAATAGTGACAGAATCCCCAAGGATCACACTGAATAGAGACACAATCCCCAAGGATCACTCTAAAGAGTGACACAATCCCCAAGGATCACTTTAAGTACTGACACAATCCCCAAGGATCACTTTCAATAGTGACACAATCCCCAAGGATCACTCTAAATAGTGACACAATCCGCAAGGATCACTCTAAATAGTGACACAAAACCCAAGGATCACTCTAAATAGTTACACAATTCCCAAGGCTCATTCTAAATAGTGACAGAATCCCCAAGGATCACACTGAATAGAGACACAATCCCCAAGGATCACTCTAAAGAGTGACACAATCCCCAAGGATCACTTTAAGTACTGACACAATCCCCAAGGAACACTCTAAATAGTGACACAATTCCCAAGGGTCACTCTAAATAGTGATACAATCCCCAAGGATCACTCTAAATAGTGACACAATACCCAAGAATCACTCTAAAAATTGACACAACCCTCAAGGACCACATCCAAATTGTGACACAAACCGCAATGATCACTCTAAATAGTGACACAATCCCCAAGGATCACTCCAAATACTGACACAATTCCCAAGGGTCACTCTAAATAGTGACACAATCCCCAAGGATCACTCTAAATAACGACACAATCCCCATGGATCACTCTAAATAGTGACACAATCCCCAAGGGTCACTCTAAATAGTGGCACAATCCACAAGGATCACTCCAAATAGTGACACAATTCCCAAGGGTCACTCTAAATAGTGACACAATCCACAAGTATCAGTCTAAGTAGTGGCGCAATCCCCAAGGATCACTCTAAATAGTAACACAATCCACAAGGATCACTCCAAATAGTGACACAATTCCGAAGGGTCACTCTAAATAGTGACACAATCCACGAGTATCATTCTAAATAGTGACACAATCCCCAAGGGTCACTCTAAATAGTGACACAATCCCCAAGGATCGCTCCAAATAGTGACACAATTCCCAAGGGTCACTCTTAATTGTGACACAATCCACAAGTATCATTCTAAAAGTGACACAATCCCCAAGGATCACTTTAAATAGTGACACAATCCCCAAGGATCACTCTAAATAGTGACACAATCCCCAAGGATCACTCTAAATCGTGACAGGGTCAAGTCGTGCCTCACTAATTTGATAAAAATTTTTTAGGAGGTATCTAATTTTGTTGATGAAGTTCGGGCAGTTGATGTCATATGCATGGATTTTAGTAAGTCGTTTGATAAGGTCCCCCATGGGAGGTTTATGAAGAAAGTAAGGAGGTGTGGGATAGAGGGAAAGTTGGCCGATTGGATAGGTAACTGGCTGTCTGATCGAAGACAGAGGGTGATGGTGGATGGAAAATTTTCGGATTGGATGCAGGTTGCTAGCGGAATGCCGCAGGGATCAGTGCTTGTTCCTCTGCTCTTTTTGATTTTTATTAATGACTTAGAGGAGGGGGCTGAAGGGTCGATCACTAAATTTGCTGATGACACCAAGATTGGTGGAGGAGTGGATGAGGTGGAGGGCTGTTGTAGGCTGCAAAGAGACATAGATAGGATTTGGGCGGCACGGTCGCACAGTGGTTAGCACTGCTGCTTCACAGCTCCAGGGTCCTGGGTTCGATTCCCGGCTCGGGTCACTGTCTGTGTGGAGTTTGCACATTCTCCTCATGTCTGCGTGGGTTTCCTCCGGGTGCTCCGGTTTCCTCCCACAGTCCAAAGATGTGCAAGTTAGGTTGATTGGCCAGGTTAAAAATTGCCCCTTAGAGTCCTGGGATGCGTAGGTTAGAGGGATTAGCGGGTAAATATGTGGGGGTAGGGCCTGGGTGGGATTGTGGTCGGTGCAGACTCGATGGGTCGAATGGCCTCCTTCTGCACTGTAGGGTTTCTATGATTTCTAAGGATGCAGAGCTGGGCTGAAAAATGGCAAATGGAGTTTAACCCTGATAAATATGAGGTGATTCATTTTGGTAGGACAAATTTAAATGTGGATTACAGGATCAAAGGTAGGGTTCTGAAGACTGTGAAGGAACAGACAGACCGTGGGGTCCATATCCACAGATCTCTAAAAGTTGCCACTCAAGTGGAGAGAGCTGTGAAGAACGCCTGGAGTGTGTTACCTTTTATTAACAGGGGGTTGGAGTTTAAGAGCCATGGGGTTATGCTGCAACTGTACAGGACCTTGGTGAGACCACATTTGGAATATTGTGTTCAGTTCTGGTCACCTCACTATAAGAAGGATGTGGAAGCGGTGGAAGGAGTGCAGAGGAGACCTACCAGGATGCAGCCTGGTTTGGAGTGCAGGTCTTATGAGGAAAGGTTGCGGGGAGCTAGGGCTGTTCTCTCTGGAGCGGAGGTGGCTGAGGGGAGACTTAATAGAGGTTGATAAAATGATGAAGGGGATAGATAGAGTGAACGTTCAAAGACTATTTCCTCGGGTGGATGGAGCTATTACAAGGGGGGCTAACTATAGGGTTCGTGGTGGGAGATATAGGAAGGATATCAGAGGTAGGTTCTTTACGCAGTGAGTGGTTGGGGTGTGGAATGGACTGCCTGCAGTGATAGTGGAGGAACATTTAAGCGGTTATTGGATAGGCACATGGAGCACACCAGGATGATAGGGAGTGGGATAGCTTGATCTTGGTTTCAGATAAAGCTCGGCACAACATCGTGGGCCGAAGGGCCTGTTCTGTGCTGTACTGTTCTATGTTCTATGTTCTTAATAGTGACACAATCCCCAAGGATCACTCTAAATAGTGACACAATCCCCAAGGATCACTCTAAATAGTGACACAATCCCTAAGGATCATTCTAAATAGAGACACAAACCCCAAGGATCACTCTAAATAGTGACACAATCCCCAAGGATCACTCTAAATAGTGCCACAATCCCCAAGGATCACTCTAAATAGTGACACAATCCCCAAGGATGACTCTAAATAGTGACACAATCCTCAAGGATCATTCGAAATACTGACACAATCCCCAAGGATCACTCTCAATAGTGACACAATCCCCAAGGATCACTCTCAATAGTGACACAATCCCCATGGATCACTCTAAATAGTGACACAATCCCCAAGGATCACTTTCAATAGTGACACAATCCCCAAGGCTCACTCTAAATAGTGACACAATCCCCAAGGATCACTCTAAATAGTGACACAATCCGCAAGGATCACTCTAAATAGTGACACAAAACCCAAGGATCACTCTAAATAGTTACACAATCCCCAAGGATAATTCTAAATAGTGACAGAATCCCCAAGGATCACACTGAATAGAGACACAATCCCCAAGGATCACTCTAAAGAGTGACACAATCCCCAAGGATCACTCTAAATACTGACACAATCCCCAAGGAACACTCTAAATAGTGACACCATTCCCAAGGGTCACTCTAAATAGTGATACAATTCCCAAGGGTCACTCTAAATAGTGACACAATACCCAGAAATCACTCTAAAAATTGACACAACCCTCAAGGGCCTCATCCAAATTGTGACACAAACCCCAAGGATCACTCTATATAGTGACAGAATCCCCAAGGATCACTCTAAATAGAGACACAATCCCCAAGGATCACTCTCAATACTGACACAATCCCCAAAGATCACTCTAAATAGTGACACAATACCCAAGAATCACTCTAAAAATTGACACTACCCTCAAGGACCACATCCAAATTGTGACACAAACCCCAATGATCACTCTAAATAGTGACACAATCCCCAAGGATCACTCCAAATAGTGACACAATTCCCAAGGGTCACTCTAAATAGTGACACAATCCCCAAGGATCACTCTAAATAACGACACAATCCCCATGGATCACTCTCAATAGTGACACAATCCCCAAGGATGACTCTAAATAGTGACACAATCCCCAAGGATCACTTTCAATATTGACACAATCCCCAAGAATCACTCTAAATAGTGGCACAATCCGCAAGGATCACTCTAAATAGTGACACAAAACCCAAGGATCACTCCAAATAGTTACACAATTCCCAAGGCTCATTCTAAATAGTGACAGAATCCCCAAGGATCACACTGAATAGAGACACAATCCCCAAGGATCACTCTAAAGAGTGACACAATCCCCAAGGATCACTCTAAATACTGACACAATCCCCAAGGAACACTCTAAATAGTGACACAATTCCAAAGGGTTGCTCTAAATAGTGATACAATCCCCAAGGATCACTCTAAATAGTGACACAATACCCAAGAATCACTCTAAAAAATGCCACAACCCTCAAGGACCACATCCAAATTGTGACACAAACCCCAATGATCACTCTAAATAGTGACACAATCCCCAAGGATCACTCCAAATACTGACACAATTCCCAAGGGTCAATCTAAATAGTGACACAATCCCCAAGGATCACTCTAAATAATGACACAATCCCCATGGATCACTCTAAAAAGTGACACAATCCCCAAGGGTCACTCTAAATAGTGGCACAATCCACAAGGATCACTCCAAATAGTGACACAATTCCCAAGGGTCACTCTAAATAGTGACACAATCCACAAGTATCATTCTAAGTAGTGACACAATCCCCAAGGATCACTCTAAATAGTAACACAATCCCCAAGGATCACTCTAAATAGTGACACAATCCACAAGGATCACTCCAAATTGTGACACAATTCCCAAGGGTCACTCTAAATAGTGACACAATCCACAAGTATCATTCGAAATAGTGACACAATCCCCAAGGATCACTCTAAATAGTGACACAATCCCCAAGGATCACTCCAAATAGTGACACAATTCCCAAGGGTCACTCTTAAGAGTGACACAATCCACAAGTATCATTCTAAATAGTGACACAATCCCCAAGGATCACTTTAAATAGTGACACAATCCCCAAGGATCACTCTAAATAGTGACACAATCCCCAAGGATCACTCTAAATCGTGACAGAGTCAAGTCGTGCCTCACTAATTTGATAAAAAAAATTTAGGAGGTATCTAATTTTGTTGATGAAGTTCGGGCAGTTGATGTCATACGCATGGATTTTACTAAGTCGTTTGATAAGGTCCCCCATGGGAGGTTTATGAAGAAAGTAAGGAGGTGTGGGATAGAGGGAAAGTTGGCCGATTGGATAGGTAACTGGCTGTCTGATCGAAGACAGAGGGTGATGGTGGATGGAAAATTTTCGGATTGGAGGCAGGTTGCTAGCGGAGTGCCGCAGGGATCAGTGTTTGGTCCTCTGCTCTTTGTGATTTTTATCAATGACTTAGAGGAGGGGGCTGAAGGGTGGATCACTAAATTTGCTGGTGACACCAAGATTGGTGGAGTAGTGGATGAGGTGGAGGGCTGTTGTAGGCTGCAAAGAGACATAGATAGGATTTGGGCGGCACGGTAGCACAGTGGTTAGCACTGCTGCTTCACAGCTCCAGGGTCCTGGGTTCGATTCGCGGCTCGGGTCACTGTCTGTGTGGAGTTTGCACTTTCTCCTCATGTCTGCGTGGGTTTCCTCCGGGTGCTCCGGTTTCCTCCCACAGTCCAAAGACGTGCAGGTTAGGTTGATTGGCCAGGTTAAAAATTGCCCCTTCGTGTCCTGGGATGCGTAGGTTAGAGGGATTAGCGGGTAAATATGTGGGGGTAGGGCCTGGGTGGGATTGTGGTCGGTGCAGACTCGATGGGCCGAATGACCTCCTTCTGCACTGTAGGGTTTCTATGATTTCTATGATTTCTCAGGATGCAGAGCTGGGCTGAAAAATGGCAAATGGAGTTTAACCCTGATAAATATGAGGTGATTCATTTTGGTAGGACAAATTTAAATGTGGATTACAGGGTCAAAGGTAGGGTTCTGAAGACTGTGGAGGAACAGACAGATCGTGGGGTCCATATCCACAGATCTCTAAAAGTTGCCACTCAAGTGGAGAGAGCTGTGAAGAACGCCTGGAGTGTGTTACCTTTTATTAACAGGGGGTTGGAGTTTAAGAGCCATGGGGTTATGCTGCATCTGTACAGGACCTTGGTGAGACCACATTTGGAATATTGTGTGCAGTTCTGGTCACCTCACTATAAGAAGGATGTGGAAGCGCTGGAAAGAGTGCAGAGGAGACTGACCAGGATGCAGCCTGGTTTGGAGGGTAGGTCTTATGAGGAAAGGTTTGCGGGAGCTAGGGCTGTTCTCTCTGGAGCGGAGGTGGCTGAGGGGAGACTTAATAGAGGTTGATAAAATGATGAAGGGGATAGATAGAGTGAACGTTCAAAGACTATTTCCTCGGGTGGATGGAGCTATTACAAGGGGGCCTAACTATAGGGTTCGTGGTGGGAGATATAGGAAGGATATCAGAGGTAGATTCTTTACGCAGTGAGTGGTTGGGGTGTGGAATGGACTGCCTGCAGTGATAGTGGAGTCAGACACTTTAGGAATACTTAAGCGGTTATTGGATAGGCACATGGAGCACACCAGGATGATAGGGAGTGGGATAGCTTGATCTTGGTTTCAGATAAAGCTCGGCACAACATCGTGGGCCGAAGGGCCTGTTCTGTGCTGTACTGTTCCATGTTCTATGTTCTTAATAGTGACACAATCCCCAAGGATCACTCTAAATAGTGACACAAACCCCAAGGATCACTCTAAATAGTGACACAATCCCCAAGGATGACTCTAAATAGTGACACAATCCCCAAGGATCATTCTAAATACTGACACAATCCCCAAGGATCATTCTAAATACTGACACAATCCCCAAGGATCACTCTCAATAGTGACACAATCCCCAAGGATCACTCTCAATAGTGACACAATCCCCAAGGATCACTCTAAATAGTGACACAATCCCCAAGGATCACTCTAAATAGTGACACAATCCCTAAGGATCATTCTAAATAGAGACACAAACCCCAAGGATCACTCTAAATAGTGACACAATCCCCAAGGATCACTCTAAATAGTGCCACAATCCCCAAGGATCACTCTAAATAGTGACACAATCCCCAAGGAAGACTCTAAATAGTGACACAATACTCAAGGATCATTCGAAATACTGACACAATCCCCAAGGATCACTCTCAATAGTGACACAATCCCCAAGGATCACTCTCAATAGTGACACAATCCCCATGGATCACTCTAAATAGTGACACAATCCCCAAGGATCACTTTCAATAGTGACACAATCCCCAAGGCTCACTCTAAATAGTGACACAATCCCCAAGGATCACTCTAAATAGTGACACAATCCGCAAGGATCACTCTAAATAGTGACACAAAACCCAAGGATCACTCTAAATAGTTACACAATCCCCAAGGATAATTCTAAATAGTGACAGAATCCCCAAGGATCACACTGAATAGAGACACAATCCCCAAGGATCACTCTAAAGAGTGACACAATCCCCAAGGATCACTCTAAATACTGACACAATCCCCAAGGAACACTCTAAATAGTGACACCATTCCCAAGGGTCACTCTAAATAGTGATACAATTCCCAAGGGTCACTCTAAATAGTGACACAATACCCAGGAATCACTCTAAAAATTGACACAACCCTCAAGGGCCTCATCCAAATTGTGACACAAACGCCAAGGATCACTCTATATAGTGACAGAATCCCCAAGGATCACTCTAAATAGAGACACAATCCCCAAGGATCACTCTCAATACTGACACAATCCCCAAAGATCACTCTAAATAGTGACACAATACCCAAGAATCACTCTAAAAATTGACACAACCCTCAAGGACCACATCCAAATTGTGACACAAACCCCAATGATCACTCTAAATAGTGACACAATCCCCAAGGATCACTCCAAATAGTGACACAATTCCCAAGGGTCACTCTAAATAGTGACACAATCCCCAAGGATCACTCTAAATAACGACACAATCCCCATGGATCACTCTCAATAGTGACACAATCCCCAAGGATCACTCTAAATAGTGACACAATCCCCAAGGATCACTTTCAATATTGACACAATCCCCAAGAATCACTCTAAATAGTGGCACAATCCGCAAGGATCACTCTAAATAGTGACACAAAACCCAAGGATCACTCTAAATAGTTACACAATTCCCAAGGCTCATTCTAAATAGTGACAGAATCCCCAAGGATCACACTGAATAGAGACACAATCCCCAAGGATCACTCTAAAGAGTGACACAATCCCCAAGGATCACTCTAAATACTGACACAATCCCCAAGGAACACTCTAAATAGTGATACAATTCCCAAGGGTCAATCTAAATAGTGACACAATACCCAGGAATCACTCTAAAAATTGACACAACCCTCAAGGGCCACATCCAAATTGTGACACAAACCCCAAGGATCACTCTATATAGTGACAGAATCCCCAAGGATCACTCTAAATAGAGACACAATCCCCAAGGATCACTCTCAATACTGACACAATCCCCAAAGTTCACTCTAAATAGTGACACAATACCCAAGAATCACTCTAAAAATTGACACAACCCTCAAGGACCACATCCAAATTGTGACACAAACCCCAATGATCACTCTAAATAGAGACACAATCCCCAAGGATCACTCTAAAGAGTGACACAATCCCCAAGGATCACTCTAAATACTGACACAATCCCCAAGGAACACTCTAAATAGTGACACAATTCCAAAGGGTTGCTCTAAATAGTGATACAATCCCCAAGGATCACTCTAAATAGTGACACAATACCCAAGAATCACTCTAAAAAATGCCACAACCCTCAAGGACCACATCCAAATTGTGACACAAACCCCAATGATCACTCTAAATAGTGACACAATCCCCAAGGATCACTCCAAATACTGACACAATTCCCAAGGGTCAATCTAAATAGTGACACAATCCCCAAGGATCACTCTAAATAATGACACAATCCCCATGGATCACTCTAAAAAGTGACACAATCCCCAAGGGTCACTCTAAATAGTGGCACAATCCACAAGGATCACTCCAAATAGTGACACAATTCCCAAGGGTCACTCTAAATAGTGACACAATCCACAAGTATCATTCTAAGTAGTGACACAATCCCCAAGGATCACTCTAAATAGTAACACAATCCCCAAGGATCACTCTAAATAGTGACACAATCCACAAGGATCACTCCAAATTGTGACACAATTCCCAAGGGTCACTCTAAATAGTGACACAATCCACAAGTATCATTCGAAATAGTGACACAATCCCCAAGGATCACTCTAAATAGTGACACAATCCCCAAGGATCACTCCAAATAGTGACACAATTCCCAGGGGTCACTCTTAAGAGTGACACAATCCACAAGTATCATTCTAAATAGTGACACAATCCCCAAGGATCACTTTAAATAGTGACACAATCCCCAAGGATCACTCTAAATAGTGACACAATCCCCAAGGATCACTCTAAATCGTGACAGAGTCAAGTCGTGCCTCACTAATTTGATAAAAAAAATTTAGGAGGTATCTAATTTTGTTGATGAAGTTCGGGCAGTTGATGTCATACGCATGGATTTTACTAAGTCGTTTGATAAGGTCCCCCATGGGAGGTTTATGAAGAAAGTAAGGAGGTGTGGGATAGAGGGAAAGTTGGCCGATTGGATAGGTAACTGGCTGTCTGATCGAAGACAGAGGGTGATGGTGGATGGAAAATTTTCGGATTGGAGGCAGGTTGCTAGCGGAGTGCCGCAGGGATCAGTGTTTGGTCCTCTGCTCTTTGTGATTTTTATCAATGACTTAGAGGAGGGGGCTGAAGGGTGGATCACTAAATTTGCTGGTGACACCAAGATTGGTGGAGTAGTGGATGAGGTGGAGGGCTGTTGTAGGCTGCAAAGAGACATAGATAGGATTTGGGCGGCACGGTAGCACAGTGGTTAGCACTGCTGCTTCACAGCTCCAGGGTCCTGGGTTCGATTCGCGGCTCGGGTCACTGTCTGTGTGGAGTTTGCACTTTCTCCTCATGTCTGCGTGGGTTTCCTCCGGGTGCTCCGGTTTCCTCCCACAGTCCAAAGACGTGCAGGTTAGGTTGATTGGCCAGGTTAAAAATTGCCCCTTCGTGTCCTGGGATGCGTAGGTTAGAGGGATTAGCGGGTAAATATGTGGGGGTAGGGCCTGGGTGGGATTGTGGTCGGTGCAGACTCGATGGGCCGAATGACCTCCTTCTGCACTGTAGGGTTTCTATGATTTCTATGATTTCTCAGGATGCAGAGCTGGGCTGAAAAATGGCAAATGGAGTTTAACCCTGATAAATATGAGGTGATTCATTTTGGTAGGACAAATTTAAATGTGGATTACAGGGTCAAAGGTAGGGTTCTGAAGACTGTGGAGGAACAGACAGATCGTGGGGTCCATATCCACAGATCTCTAAAAGTTGCCACTCAAGTGGAGAGAGCTGTGAAGAACGCCTGGAGTGTGTTACCTTTTATTAACAGGGGGTTGGAGTTTAAGAGCCATGGGGTTATGCTGCATCTGTACAGGACCTTGGTGAGACCACATTTGGAATATTGTGTGCAGTTCTGGTCACCTCACTATAAGAAGGATGTGGAAGCGCTGGAAAGAGTGCAGAGGAGACTGACCAGGATGCAGCCTGGTTTGGAGGGTAGGTCTTATGAGGAAAGGTTTGCGGGAGCTAGGGCTGTTCTCTCTGGAGCGGAGGTGGCTGAGGGGAGACTTAATAGAGGTTGATAAAATGATGAAGGGGATAGATAGAGTGAACGTTCAAAGACTATTTCCTCGGGTGGATGGAGCTATTACAAGGGGGCCTAACTATAGGGTTCGTGGTGGGAGATATAGGAAGGATATCAGAGGTAGATTCTTTACGCAGTGAGTGGTTGGGGTGTGGAATGGACTGCCTGCAGTGATAGTGGAGTCAGACACTTTAGGAATACTTAAGCGGTTATTGGATAGGCACATGGAGCACACCAGGATGATAGGGAGTGGGATAGCTTGATCTTGGTTTCAGATAAAGCTCGGCACAACATCGTGGGCCGAAGGGCCTGTTCTGTGCTGTACTGTTCCATGTTCTATGTTCTTAATAGTGACACAATCCCCAAGGATCACTCTAAATAGTGACACAAACCCCAAGGATCACTCTAAATAGTGACACAATCCCCAAGGATGACTCTAAATAGTGACACAATCCCCAAGGATCATTCTAAATACTGACACAATCCCCAAGGATCATTCTAAATACTGACACAATCCCCAAGGATCACTCTCAATAGTGACACAATCCCCAAGGATCACTCTCAATAGTGACACAATCCCCAAGGATCACTCTAAATAGTGACACAATCCCCAAGGATCACTTTCAATAGTGACACAATCCCCAAGGCTCACTTTAAATAGTGACACAATCCCCAAGGATCACTCTAAATAGTGACACAATCCCCAAGGATCACTTTCAATAGTGACACAATCCCCAAGGATCACCCTAAATAGTGACACAATCCGCAAGGATCACTCTAAATAGTGACACAAAACCCAAGGATCACTCTAAATAGTTACACAATCCCCAAGGATCATTCTAAATAGAGACACAATCCCCAAGGATCACTCTAAAGAGTGACACAATCCCCAAGGAAACTCTAAATAGTGACACAATCCCCAAGGAACACTCTAAATAGTGACACAATTCCCAAGGGTCACTCTGAATAGTGATATAATCCCCAAGGATCACTCTAAATAGTGACACAATACCCAGGAATCACTCTAAAAATTGACACAACCCTCAAGGACCACATCCAAATTGTGACACAAACGCCAAGGATCACTCTATATAGTGACAGAATCCCCAAGGATCACTCTAAATAGAGACACAATCCCCAAGGATCACTCTCAATTCTGACACAATCCCCAAGGATCACTCTAAATAGTGACACAATACCCAAGAATCACTCTAAAAATTGACACAACCCTCAAGGACCACATCCAAATTGTGACACAAACCCCAATGATCACTCTAAATAGTGGCACAATCCCCAAGGATCACTCCAAATAGTGACACAATTCCCAAGGATCACTCTAAATAGTGAGACAATCCCCAAGGATCACTCTAAATAACTACACAATCCCCATGGATCACTCTAAATAGTGACACAATCCCCAAGGGTCACTCTAAATAGTGGCACAATCCACAAGGATCACTCCAAATAGTGACACAATTCCCAAGGGTCACACTAAATAGTGACACAATCCACAAGTAACATTCTAAATAGTGACACAATCCCCAAGGATCACTCTAAGTAGTGACACAATCCCCAAGGATCACTCTAAATAGTGACACAATCCCCAAGGATCACTCTAAATAGTGACACAATCCCCAAGGATCACTCCAAATAGTGACACAATTCCCAAGGGTCACTCTAAATAGTGACACAATCCACAAGTATCATTCTAAATAGTGACACAATCCCCAAGGATCACTCTAAATAGTGACACAATTCACAAGTAACATTCTAAATAGTGACACAATCCCCAAGGATCACTCTAAACAGTGACACAATCCCCAAGGATCACTCTAAATCGTGACAGAGTCAAGTCGTGCCTCACTAATTTGATAAAAAATTTTTAGGAGGTATCTAATTTTGTTGATGAAGTTCCGGCAGTTGATGTCATATGCATGGATTTTAGTAAGTCGTTTGGTATGGTCCCCCATGGGAGGTTTATGAAGAAAGTAAGGAGGTGTGGGATAGAGGGAAAGTTGGCCGATTGGATAGATAACTGGCTGTCTGATCGAAGACAGAGTGTGATGGTGGATGGAAAATTTTCGGATTGGAGGCAGGTTGCTAGCGGAGTGCCGCAGGGGTCAGTGCTTGGTCCTCTGCTCTTTGTGATTTTTATCAATGACTTAGAGGAGGGGGCTGAAGGGTGGATCACTAAATTTGCTGGTGACACCAAGATTGGTGGAGTAGTGGATGAGGTGGAGGGCTGTTGTAGGCTGCAAGGAGACATAGATAGGATGCAGAGCTGGGCTGAAAAATGGCAAATGGAGCTTAACCCTGATAAATGTGAGGTGATTCATTTTTTTAGGACAAATTTAAATGTGGATTACAGGGTCAAAGGTAGGGTTCTGAAGACTGTGGAGGAACAGACAGATCGTGGGGTCCATATCCACAGATCTCTGAAAGTTGCCACTCAAGTGGAGAGAGCTGTGAAGAACGCCTCGAGTGTGTTACCTTTTATTAACAGGGGGTTGGAGTTTAAGAGCCATGGGGTTATGCTGCATCTGTACAGGACCTTGGTGAGACCACATTTGGAATATTGTGTGCAGTTCTGGTCACCTCACTATAAGAAGGATGTGGAAGCGCTGGAAAGAGTGCAGAGGAGACTTACCAGGATGCTGCCTGGTTTGGAGGGTGGGTCTTATGAGGAAAGGTTGCGGGAGCTAGGGCTGTTCTCTCTGGAGCGGAGGAGGCTGAGGGGAGACTTAATAGAGGTTGCTAAAATGATGAAGGGGATAGATAGAGTGAACGTTCAAAGACTATTTCCTCGGGTGGATGGAGCTATTACAAGGGGGCCTAACTATAGGGTTCGTGGTGGGAGATATAGGAAGGATATCAGAGGTAGGTTCTTTACGCAGTGAGTGGTTGGGGTGTGGAATGGACTGCCTGCAGTGATAGTGGAGTCAGACACTTTAGGAACATTTAAGCGGTTATTGGATAGGCACATGGAGCACACCAGGATGATAGGGAGTGGGATAGCTTGATCTTGGTTTCAGATAAAGCTCGGCACAACATCGTGGGCCGAAGGGCCTGTTCTGTGCTGTACTGTTCCATGTTCTATGTTCTTAATAGTGACACAATCCCCAAGGATCACTCTAAATAGTGACACAATCCCCAAGGATCAATCTATACAGTCACACAATCCCCAAGGATCACTCTAAATATTGATACAATCCCCAAGGATCACTGTAAACAGTAACACAATCCTCAGGGATCACTGTAAATAGAACATAGAACCTGGAACAGTACAGCACAGAACAGGCCCTTCAGCCCACGATGTTGTGCCGAGCTTTATCTGAAACCAAGATCAAGCGATCCCACTCCCTATCATCCTGGTGTGCTCCAATAACCGCTTAAATGTCCCTAAAGTGTCTGACTCCACTATCTCTGCAGGCAGTCCATTCCACACCCCAACCACTCTCTGCGTTAAGAACCTACCTCTGATATCCTTCCTGTATCTCCCACCATGGACGCTATAGTTATGGCCCCTTGTAATAGCTCCATCCACCCGAGGAAATAGTCTTTGAACGTTCACTCTATCTATCCACTTCATCATTTTATAAACCTATATTAAGTCTCCCCTCAACCTCCTCAGCTCCAGAGAGAACAGCCCGTGCTCCCTCAACCTTTCCTCATAAGACCTACCCTCCAAACCAGGCAGCATCCTGGTAAATCTCCTTTGCACTTTTTCCAGCGGTTCCCCATCCTTCTTTTCGTGAGGTGACCAGAACTGCACCCAATATTCCAAATGTGGTCTCATCAAGGTCCTGTACAGTTACAGCATAACCCCACGGCTCTTAAACTCCAGCCCCCTGTTAATAAAAGCTAACACACTATCGGCCTTCTTCACTTGAGTGGCAACCTTTAGAGATCTGTGGATATGGACCCCAAGATCTCTCTGTTCCTCCACAGTCTTCAGAACCCTACCTTTGACCCTGTAATCCACATATAAATTAGTCCTACCAAAATGAATCACCTGACATTTATCAGGGTTAAACTCCATTTGCCATTTTTCAGCTGAGCTTTGCATTCTATCTATGTCTATTTGCAGCCTACAACAGCCCTCCACCTCATCCGCGACTCCACCAATCTTGGTGTCATCAGCAAATTTACTGATCCACCCTTCAGCCCCCTCCAAGTCATTCATAATAATCACAAAGAGCAGAGGACAAAGCACTGATCCCTGTGGCACTCTGCTAGCAACCTGCCTCCAATCCGAAAATTTTCCATCCACCACCACCCTCTGTCTTCGATCAGACAGCCAGTTACCTATCCAATCGGCCAACTTTCCCTCTATCCCACACCTCCTCACTGTCATCATAAGCCGACCATAGGGGACCTTATCAAACGCCTTACTAAAATCCATGTATATGACATCAACTGCACTACCTTCATCAACACACTTAGTTACCTCCTCAAAAAATTCAATCAAATTTGTGAGGCACGACTTGCCCTTCACGAATCCGTGATGACGATCCCGGATTAATCCGCATCTTTCTAAGTGGTCGTAAATCCCATCCCTAAGGACCTTTTCCATCAATTTACCAACCACCGAAGTAAGACTAACCGGTCTATAATTACCAGGGTCATTCCTATTCCCTTTCTTAAACAGAGGAACAACATTCACCACTCTCCAGTCCTCTGGCACCATCCCCGTGGACAGCGAGGACCCAAAGATCAAAGCGAAAGGCTTTGCAATCTCATCCCGTGCCTCCCAAAGAATCCTAGGATATATTTCATCAGGCCCAGGGGACTTATCGACCTTCAGTTTATTCAAAACTGCCAGGACATCCTCCCTCCGAAATCTATTTCCTCCAGCCTATTAGCCTGTAACACCTTCTCTTCCTCAAAAACATGGCTCCTCTCCGAGGTGAACACTGACGAAAAGTATTCATTCATCACCACTCCTATCTCTACTGACACCATACACAAGATCCCACGGCTATCCTTGACCGGCGCTAACCTCACCCTGGTCATTCTTTTATTGCTCACATAAGAGTAAAAAGCCTTAGGGTTTTCCTTGATCCGACCCGCCAAAGACTTCTCATGTCCCCTCCTAGCTCTCCTAAGCCCCTTTTTCAGCTCATTCCTTGCTAACTTGTAACCCTCAATCGAGCCAACTGAACCTTGTTTCCTCATCCCTACATAAGCTTCCCTCTTCCTTTTCACAAGACATCCCACCTCTTTCGTGAACCATGGTTCCCTCACTCGGCCATTTCCTCCCTGCCTGACAGGGACATACCTATCATGGAAACCCAGTATCTGTTCCTTGAAAAAGCACAAAGAACAATGAACAAAGAACAGTACAGCACAGGAAACAGGCCCGTCGGCCCTCCAAGCCTGTGCCGCTCCTTGGTCCAACTAGGCCAATCGTTTGTATCCCTCCATTCCCAGGCTGCTCATGTGACTATCCAGGTAAGTCTTAAACGATGTCAGCGTGCCTGCCTCCACCACCCTACTTGGCAGCGCATTCCAGGCCCCCACCACCTCTGTGTAAAAAACGTCCCTCTGATATCTGAGTTATACTTCGCCCCTCTCACCTTGAGCCCGTCACCTCTGACCTGGGAAAAAGCTTCCCACTGTTCACCCTATCTATACCCTTCATAATCTTGTACACCTCTATTAGATCTCCCCTCATTCTCCGTCTTTCCAAGGAGAACAACCCCAGTCTACCCAATCTCTCCTCATAGCTAAGACCCTCCATACCAAGCAACATCCTGATAAACCTTCTCCGCACTCTCTCTAACGCCTCCACGTCCTTCTGGTAGTGCGGCGACCAGAACTGGACGCAGTACTCCAAATGTGGCCTAACCAGCGTTCTATACAGCTGCATCATCAGACTCCAGCTTTTATACTCTATACCCCGTCCTATAAAGGCAAGCATACCATATGCCTTCTTCACCACCTTCTCCACCTGTGTTGCCACCTTCAAGGATTTGTAGACTTGCACACCTAGGTCCCTCTGTGTGTCATACTCCTGATGACTCTGCCATTTATTGTATAACTCCTCCCTACATTATTTCTTCCAAAATGCATCACTTCGCATTTATCCGGATTAAACTCCATCTGCCACCTCTCCGCCCAATTTTCCAGCCTATCTATATCCTGCTGTATTGCCCGACAATGCTCTTCGCTATCCGCATTTCCAGCCATCTTTGTGTCATCCCCAAACTTGCTGATTACACCAGTTACACCTTCTTCCAAATCATTTATGTATATCACAAATAGCAGAGGCCCCAGTACAGAGCCCTGCGGAACACCACTGGTCACAGACCTCCAGCCGGAAAAAGACCCTTCGACCACTACCCTCTGTCTCCTACGGCCAAGCCAGTTCTCAACCCATCTAGCCACTTCTCCTTGTATCCCATGAGCCTTAACCTTCTTAACCAACCTGCCATGTGGGACTTTGTCAAATGCCTTCCTGAAATCCATATAGACGACATCCACGGCCCTTCCTTCGTCAACCGTTTTTGTCACTTCCTCAAAAAACTCCACCAAATTTGTAAGGCACGACTTCCCTCTTACAAAACCATGCTGTCTGTCACTAATGAGATTGTTCCGTTCTAAATGCACATACATCCTGTCTCTAAGAATCCTCTCCTACCACGGACGTCAAGCTCACTGGCCTATAATTTCCTGGGTTATCCCTGCTACCCTTCTTAAACAACGGGACCACATTCGCTATCCTCCAATCCTCAGAGACCTCACCCGTGTCCAAAGAAGCGACAAAGATTTCCGTCAGAGGCCCAGCAATTTCATCTCTCGTCTCCCTGAGCAGTCGAGGATAGATGCCATCAGGCCCTGGGGCTTTGTCAGTTTTAATGTTCCCTAAAAAACCTAACACTTCCTCTCTTGTAATGGAGGTTTTCTCTAATGGGTCAACACCTCCCTCCGAGACACTCCCGGTTAACTCACCCCTCTCCTTCGTGAATGCCGGTGCAAAGTATTCATTTAGGATCTCCCCTATTCCCTTGGGTTCTCAGCATAATTCCCCTCCTTTGTCCCTGAGAGGTCCGATTTTCTCCCTGACAACTCTTTTGTTCCTAACGTATGAATAGAATGCCTTCGGATTCTCCTTAATCCTGCCTGCCAAGAACATCTCGTGACCTCTTTTTGCCCTTCTAACTTCCCGTTTTAGTTCTTTCCTACTCTCTCTGTATTCCTCCAGAGCTCCATCTGTTTTCAGTTGCCTGGACTTAGCGTACGCCTCCCTTTTCATTTTAATCAGATCCTCAATTTCCCTGGTTATCCACGGCTCTCGAATCCTACCTTTCCTATCTTTCCTTTTTCCAGGCACATGCCTATCCTGCACCCTTATCAATAGTTCCTTAAAAGCCTCCCACATGCCAGACGCGGACTTACCCTCGAACATCCTCTCCCAGGAAAAGTTCCACTTTTCATCCGTGCCTTTCCCTGACAGTTTCTGTTCCCAACTTATGCCCCCTAATTCTTGCCTAGTCGCATCATAATTACCTCTCCCCCAATTGTAAACCTTGCCCTGCCATACGGCCCTATCCCTCTCCATTGCAATAACAAAAGATACCGAATTGTGGTCACTATCTCCAAAGTATTCTCCCACAACCAAATCTAACACTTGGACCGGTTCATTTCCCATTACCAAATCCAATGTGGCCTCACCTCTTGTCGGCCTGTCCACATATTGTGTCAGGAAACCCTCCTGCACACACTGCACAAAAACTGCCCCATCTGAACTATTTGACCTACAAAGGTTCCAATCAATATTTGGAAAGTTAAAGTCCCCCATGACAACTACCCTGTGACCCCCACACATATCCACAATCTGCTTAGCAATTTCTTCCTCCACATCTCTATTACTATTTGGGGGCCTAGAGGAAACTCCTAACAACGTGACCGCTCCTTTCCTATTTCTAACTTCAGCCCATATTACCTCAGTGTGCAGATCCCCCTCGAACTGCCTTTCCGCAGCCGTTAAACTATCCTTGATTAACAATGCCACTCCTCCACCTCTTTTACCAGCTTCCCTACACTTGCTGAAACATCTATAACCCGGAACGTCCCACAACCGTTCTACCCACGTCTCCGTAATGGCCACAACATCGTAGTCCCAAGTAGCAATCCACACCCCAAGTTCATCCACCTTGTTCCGGATGCTCCTTGCATTGAAGTAGACACACTTCAACCCACCTTCCTGTCTACCGGTACCCACCCTTGACCCTGATACTTTCCCCAATACCTCACCACCCTCAACACTGACTTCTGGACGACAACTCCTTTTCCCACTCCCCTGACAAATTAGTTTAAACCCCCCTGAAGAGCCGTATCAAATTTCCCTCCCAGGATATTGGTGCCCCTCTGGTTCAGGTGCACCCCGTCCTGTTTGTAGAGGTCCCACCTTCCCCAGAATGTGTTCCAATTATCCACGTATCTGAAACCCTCCCTCCTACACCATCCCTCTAACCACATGTTTAACTGCACTCTCTCCCTGTTCCTCAACTCGCTATCACGTGGCACTGGTAATGTACCAGAGATGACCACATGTTTTCTCTTGGCTCTCAGCTTCCAGCCCAGCTCCCGAAATTCCTGTTTTAAATCCCCGTTCCTTCTCTTACCTATGTTGTTGGTACCAATTTGTACCACGACTTGTGACTGTTTCCCCTCCCCCTTAAGATTCCGGAAAACACGGTCTGAGACGTCACGGACCTTGGCATCCATAGAACATAGAACATAGAACATTACAGCGCAGAACAGGCCCTTCGGCCCACGATGTTGCACCGACCAGTTACAAAAAAAAACAAAAAAAAAACACTGTGACCCTCCAACCTAAACCAATTTCTTTTCGTCCATGACTCTATCTACGGCTCTCTTAAACGCCCCCAAACTAGGCGCATTTACAACTGATGCTGGCAGGGCATTCCAATCCCTCACCACTCTCTGGGTAAAGAACCTACCCCTGACATCGGTCCTATAACTACCCCCCCTCAATTTAAAGCCATGCCCCCTCGTGCTGGATTTCTCCATCAGAGGAAAAAGGCTATCACTATCCACCCTATCTAAACCTCTAATCATCTTATATGTTTCAATAAGATCCCCTCTTAGCCGCCGCCTTTCCAGCGAAAACAATCCCAAATCCCTCAGCCTCTCCTCATAGGATCTCCCCTCCATACCAGGCAACATCCTGGTAAACCTCCTCTGCACCCTCTCCAAAGCCTCCACATCCTTCCTGTAATGTGGGGACCAGAACTGCACACAGTACTCCAAGTGCGGCCGCACCAGAGTTGTGTACAGTTGCAACATAACGCTACGACTCCTAAATTCAACCCCCCTACCAATAAACGCCAAGACACCATATGCCTTCTTAACAACCTTATCTACTTGATTCCCAACTTTCAGGGATCTATGTACACATACACCTAGATCCCTCTGCTCCTCCACACTATTCAAAGTCCTCCCGTTAGCCCTATACTCAACACATCTGTTATTCCTACCAAAGTGAGTTACCTCACACTTCTCCGCATTAAACTCCATCCGCCACCTCTCGGCCCAACATTGCAACCTGTCTAAGTCTTCCTGCAAACTACGACACCCTTCCTCACTGTCTACCACACCACCGACTTTGGTGTCATCAGCAAATTTGCTAATCCACCCAACTATACCCTCATCCAGGTCATTAATAAATATTACAAACAGCAGTGGCCCCAAAACAGATCCCTGAGGTACACCACTTGTAACCGCACTCCATGATGAATATTTACTATCAACAACCACCCTCTGTTTCCTATCCGCTAGCCAATTCCTGATCCAATTTCCTAGATCAGCCCCAATCCCATACATCTGCATTTTCTGCAGAAGCCTACCATGGTGAACCTTATCAAACGCCTTGCTAAAATCCATATATACTACGTCCACTGCCTTGCCCCCATCCACCTCCTTGGTCACTTTCTCAAAAAACTCAATAAGGTTAGTAAGGCACGACCTACCTGCCACAAAACCATGCTGACTATCACCTATCAATTCATTACTCTCCAAATAACTATAAATCCTATCCCTTATAATGTTTTCCAACATCTTGCCGACAACAGAAGTGAGACTCACCGGTCTATAATTCCCGGGGAAGTCTCTGTTCCCCTTCTTAAACAATGGGACAACATTCGCTAACCTCCAATCTTCTGGTACTATACCAGAGGCCAACGACGACCTGAAGATCAGAGCCAGAGGCTCTGCAATCTCTTCTCTTGCCTCCCAGAGAATTCTTGGATAAATCCCATCCGGACCAGGGGATTTATCTATTTTCAGACCCTCCAGAATATCCTGCACATCCTCCTTATCAACTGTAATACTGTCAATTCTACTCCCCTGCAACCCAGTGTCCTCCTCAGCTATATTCATGTCCCCTTGCGTGAACACCGAAGAGAAATATTGGTTCAATGCTTCACCAATCTCCTCCGGTTCCACACATAACTTCCCTCTGCCATCTATAACTGGCCCTAAACTTGCCCTAACCAACCTTCTGTTCTTGACATACCTATAGAACGCCTTAGGATTCTCTTTAACCCTATCCGCCAAAGTCTTCTCATGTCCCCTTTTAGCCCTTCTAAGCTCGCTCTTCAACTCCCTCCTGGCCAATCTAAAGCTTTCTAGTGCACTACCCGAGTGCTCACGTCTCATCCGAACATAAGCCTCCTTTTTCTTTTTAACCAACAAAGAAACGTTTTTGGTGCACCACGGTTCCCTAGCCCTACCAATTCCTCCTTGCCTGACAGGGACATACCTATCACAGACTCGCAGTAGCTGCTCCTTGAAAAAACTCCACATGTCGGACGTTCCCAGTCCCTGTAATCCGGTAGGCAACATACCATCCGTGAGTCTCTTTTGCTGCCACAGAACCTCCTATCTATCCCTCTAACTAACGAGTCCCCATTAACTATTGCCCTCCCGCTCTGCCCCTTACCCTCCCGAGCCACAGAGATGGACACAGTGCTGGAGATCCTCTCACTGCGGCTCACCACTGGTATGTCATCCCCCTCAACCGTATCCAAAGCGGAATACTTGTTGCTAAGGGGAACGACCACAGGGGATCCCTGCACGGACTGCTTCCTCCCAGCCCCTCTCACCGTCACCCATCTATTTTCATTCCTCGGAGTAACTGTATCCCTAAACCTTCTGTCTGTGGCCACCTCTGCGTCCCTAATAATCCTAAATTCATCCAACTCCAGCTCCAGTTCCCTAACACGGTTTTGGAGGAGCTGCAGATGGGTGCACTTCCCACAGGTGTAATCAGCAGGGACACTGTCGTCGTCCCTCACCTCAAACATAGTGCAAGAGGAACATAGCACTGCCTGCACACCCATCCCCTCTAGATACCTTGCCAGTACCAGGTAGAAACAGCAAAAATGAATTACCCTCACCCCTGCTCGCTCTGTGCCCCGAAGCCCTGTGAGCCAAAGCCCTTGTAGCTCACACTCTGCTTCCACACACGCCCTGTGAGCCAATGCCCTCAGGGTTACGAGATGAGAGACACATCAAATGAGCCATGATCTTATGGACTGGATGACCAGGCTCGAGGGGCTGAATGATCTCCTGCAGGGACGTACGCTTGTCCTCCCCCTGCCTCCCTTCGCCCACCCCCACGACTGTCCTTCCAAGTGAATGTTTGATGGATGAGTGCAGGGGTAGAATCCTGTGTCTAATTGGTGCTGTATCTGACCTGAGAGAAATGTATAAACACAATGTAGAGTGAGGTGCATTCTGTATGCAATCGCTCATTCCACACAACCCCTCACTCCCAGCCCCCAAACATCAACACCAATCTGCTTATCACTACCTACACAATTACATCACTAAATTCATTTTATTATCAATATATATCCAGGGAGATGCCTGACCTCAGTCCCACTGTCATTACCCACCAGGTGCATCACCGACTTCATTCTTATTATCCACAGACAAACCAATGCACCACTCACCTCACTCTCGCTGCTTAGTCCTTGTAACCTCCACATTACAACATCGATTAAGGACAACACAGCAAAAGTGTAACACAAACTGTCTCAAACACTGACTGACACACATCTCATATCTTTATTTTAAATCCCGTCGGGTACTTGTCATCATATGACACAGGTTTAAGGTGTGTGGGGGAAAGGTTAGAGGAGATGGGCGATGCAGGTTTTTTACACAGAGGGTGGTGAATGTCTGGAACGCGCTGCCCGGGGAGGGGGTGGGAGCAGGTACAATAGCGGCATTTAAGGGGCAACTAGACAAGTACATGGATAGGATGGGAATGGAAGGATACGGACTCTGTATTGAACCGGTTGAAATAGCAGAGGAACTCAATCAATACTTTGCTTCAGTATTCACAGTGGAAAAGGATCTTGGTAGTTGCAGTGCAGACTTGCAGTGGACTGAGAAGATTGAGCATGTGGGCATTAGGAAAGAGGATGTGTTGGAGCTGTTGAAAAGCACCAAGTCAGATAAATCACCGGGACCGGATGGGAGGTAGCCCAGGTTACTGTGGGAGGCGAGGGAAGAGATTGCTGATCCTCTGGCAATTCTCTTTGCATCGTCATTGGAGACAGGAGAGGTTCCGGAGGATTGGAGGATGACGGATGTGGTTCCGTTATTCAAGAAAGGGAAAAGAGATAGCCCAGGAAATTATAGACCGGTGAGTCTAACCTCAGTGGTAGGTAAGTTGATGGAGAAGATCCTGAGAGGCAGGATTTATGAACATTTGGAAAGGAATATCATGATCAGAAGTAGCCAGCACGGCTTTGTCCGAGGCAGATCATGCCTTACGAGTCTGATTGAGTTTTTTGAAGATGTGACTAGACTCTTAGACGGGGAAGAGGGGTAGATGTGGTTTATGTAGATTTCAGTAAGGCGTTTGATAAGGTGCCCAATGCAAGGGTTATGGAGAAAGTGAAGGGGCATGGGATAGAAGGGGACGTTGCTTTGTGGATTCAGTACTGGCTTGCCCACAGAAGGCAAAGAGTGGTTGTAGTTGGGTCTTTTTCAGAGTGGAGGTCGCTCAGCAGTGGGGTGCCCCAGGGATCTGTTCTGGGACCTTTGCTCTTTGTGATTTTTATAAATGACCTGAATGAGGAAGTGGAAGGATGGGTTGGCAAGTTTTCTGATGACACAAAATTTGGAGGTGTTGTCGATAGTGTAGAGGGATGTCAGCAGTTGCAATGAGACATAGATAAGATGCAAGAGTTGGTGGAGAAGTGGCAGATAGACTTCAACCCAGATAAGTGTGTGATGGTTCATTTTGGCAGGTCGAATAGGATGGAAGAATATAATATTGAGGGTAAGAAGCTTGGCAGTGTGGAAGAACAGAGGGATCTTGTGGTCTGGGTTCATAGGATGCTCAAAGCGGCTTCGCAGGTAGAGGCTGTGGTTAAGAAGGCGTATGGAATACTGGCCTTCATCAATAGAGGAATTGAGTTCGGAAATCGGGAGATAATGCTGCAGCTGTATAGGATCCTGGTCAGACCCCACCTGGAGTACTGTGCCCAGTTCCGGTCGCCTCATTACAGAAAGGATGTGGAAGCCATAGAACCGGTGCAGAGGAGATTTACGAGGATGTTGCTGGGATTAGGTGGTCTGCCTTTTGAGGATAGCTTGAGAGAGCTAGGTCTATTCTCCTTGGAGAGGCGAGGGATGAGAGGTGACCAGATAGAGGTGTATAAGATGTTGAGAGGTATTGACAGAGTGGATTCTCAGAGGCTTTTACCCAGGGCTGAAATGGTTGTCACGAGAGGCCACAGGTTTAGGGTGCTGGGCGTAGGTACAGAGGAGATGTTAGGGGTAAGTCTTTCACTCAGAGGGTGGTGGGTGCGTGGAATCGACTGCCGGTAGTGGTGGTGGAAGCGGATTCGATTGATTCTTTTAAGAGGCTTTTGGATAGGTTCATGGAGGTTAGTGAGATAGAGGGTTATAGATGAGCCTAGAAGGTAAGGAAATCGTTCGGCGCAACTTGTGGGCCGAAGGGCCTGTTTGTGCTGTCGCTTTTCTATGTTCTATGTTCTAAGGAAACGTAAGAGTGCAGAATGTAGTGTTACAGTCATAGCTAGGGTGCCTAGAAAGATCAACTTGATGCAAGTTAAGTCCATTCAAAGGTCTGATGGCAGCAGGGAAGAAACTGTTCTTGTGTCGGTTGGTACGTGAGATCAGACTTTTGTATATTTTTCCTGATGAAGAAAGTGGAAGAGAGAATGTCCGGGGTGCGTGGGGTCCTGAATTATGGTGGCTGCTTTGCCGAGGCAGCGGGAAGTGTAGACAGAGTCAATGGATGGGTGGCTGGTTTGAGTGGTGGATTGGGCTACATTCATGACCTTTTGTAGTTTCTTGCAGTCTTGGGCAGAGCAGGAGTCATACCAAGCTGTGATACAGCCCGAAAGAATGCTTTCTATGGTTCATCTGTAAACGTTGGTGAGAATCATAGCTGACATTCCAAATGTCCTTAGTCTTCTGAGAAAGTAGAGGCGTTGGTGGGCTTTCCTAACTATATTGTTGGCACGGGGGAACCAGGACATGTCTGATAGTGATCTGGACACCTAAAAACATGAAGCTCTCGACCCTTTCCACTTCGATGGATGGATGTCAGAGCCAGCAGAACGTCACCATTAAGGCACGCTGCTTGGCTTTTCTTTGGTACTGGGATGATGGTCGTCTTCTTGAAGCAGATAGGGAACTCCGATTGTTGTAAAGAAAGCTGAAGATGATTGTAAATACCCCCGCCAGCTGATCCGCGCAGTGTGTGAGTGTTCATCCGTGTACCTCATCCGGGCCAGTCGCTGTCCATGGGTTGACTTTCGAGTCGGCTGGTCTGATATCTGCAATTGTGAGCTCAGATACAGCTGCATCCGAGGCTTCTGGGGTGGAGGGCATGCTCATGCTGACCTCATGCTCAACACGGACATAGTGTGCATTGAACTGATTAGAAATGGGTTTGGTGAAGCCAGCGATTTTACACACCTTCATCTTGTAGCCTGCTATGTCTTGCAGACCTTGGCATAGTCGGTGGGGGTCCGTCTGGCTATCATGGGGCACTAGGTTGGTCTGGTACTGGTTTTTTGCATCTTTGATGGATCTGTGTAGATCATATCTGGCTATCTTGTATAGGTCAGGGTCGTCTAACTTGAATGCCTCAGACCTGGACTTCAGAAAGCAGTGGATATCCCTGATCATCCATGGTTTCCGGTTGGGAAACACACGCAATATCTTCTTGGGCACACAGTCTCCTACACACTTCCTAATGATGTCAGTTACTGTAGTGGCGTACTCGCTCAGGTTGTTCGTGGAGTTTTTAAATACAGACCAGTCCACTGACTCTAAGCAGTCACGTCGGAGATCTTTCGATTCCTCAGACCAATATTGCATGACATTATCGAATGGATCATCCCGCTTTAGCCTTTGTGCGTCAGCCTGTCGCAGGAGCACAGTCTTGTGGTCTGATTTGTCTCACTCTCTCTTACCCCAGTTGTGTCTTTCCTGATGCAGACGCTCAAGGAACAAAGGCAAAGAAATGGACAGCACAGGAATAGGCCCTTCGACCCTCTCCAAACCTGTGCTGATCATGGTGCCCTAATTTAAAATAAAACCTGCTGCGCTTACTCGGTCAGTATCCCTCTTACCTCCTATTAATGCATCAATCCAGATGCCTCTTAAAAGTTGCTAATGTGCCTGATTCCACCACCTCCCCTGGCAGCGCATTCCAGGCACCGACACTCTCTGTGTGGAAAACATCCCTCGCACATCTCCCTTAATATTTCATCCTGCCATCTTGAACCTGTGCCTCCTTGTAACTGAACCTTCCACCCTCGGAGAAAACCCTCTGACTATCCACCCTGTCTGTGCCTCCCACAATTTTGTAGACCTCTATCAGGTCTCCCCTCAGCCTTAGTCTTTCCAGTGAAAACAATCCTGATTTATTCAACCTCTCCTCATAGCCAGCGGAGCTGACTTCTCTCTCAGTTAAGTTACTGTTATAAACACCATTCCTCTCACAATAACTGCTTCCCCCATCATCACGCCCTCACTCCCGCCCCATCTATCCTTCTGTCTTCCTCTGTTTCACTTTCACTCACTCAGAGTCTTCCTCTCTCACTCTTACCCATTCACTTTCCCAGCCTCGCACCCTTTCTAGATTCAGCCCATCCCACAAGCCGTCCCTCTCTCTCGTGTTCATCTCTCTCCTTCCACATCTGGGCACGTTTCTGAACACTGTATCAGATGTGGGTGCAGTGTCATTTGGAGCCTGTGCATTGCTGGTCACAGTTAAATCTGTGATTTTACTGCTCTAAGAGGTGATGTGATTGTATCTGCTGCAGGGCCTGCATTTTCTGAGATGTCCCATTGCTTCTGAATATTTTCTCAGTTTGAACAGCTGCAGTAGATTTCGGGATAAAAACACAATTCTTTGCAGACAAAACAGTTGCAAATTATTGATCAACAGAATTTTGCAATTGATGCCAAACTCTAACCCACTGAAATCACATCACAGAATGTCCACAGTTAAAGATCACACAGAGAGACACGGTAACAATTGAAACTCAATTACTGAAACGTCACAGTCCAGTAACAGATATCACTGAAACTATCTGAGATCTAGAGGTGGGACTGATGGTGTTTGAGTGGACAGCATCTTTCCACTTGTTATTAGTTGATAAATGTGATCAACAGAATCCAGTGTTTGGAAAGAAGTCAGTACTAAAAATAAATATTTTCCATCACTGAACTCAATGTCGTAATCTGTTTGTTCATATATTTAAAAAAACTTCAAACCAGGTTTCTGCCGCAATGTCCCTAAGGTGACTTTACAGTGTATAAATTAAAGGCTTTGAGAATATATAACGTCAGATGTTAAAGTCAGAGAGACTGCCAAGAGCTCGAAGGGACACATCACTTCACACTGAAGATGCTGTATCCAGTTCAGATAGCTGAGAAAATAATCTACCCAATCATCGCCATTATTGGTGTTCCCGGTGAGTGACTCTAACCATTGAGGTTGTGTAAATCTGTGTGTGAACGGCTCTCTGATTCTAAACTCTGACTGAAAATGCTCCATGCTGATCTCGAGGTCACTGTTATAAAGACACCAGGTCAACGATGTAATTTACTTCAATCAAATGGCTTGAAATATCTCTGTGTTTTTAATCCTTTTCATCAACTGACAATGAGCCTCTGTATGTTATTCACGGGCTCACTGCTCAATGAAGTTAATGTATTGAGGAGTGAACTACTCAATCTTATCTATTGTAAGATTGGACCTCAGTGAAGGTGATCTCTCTGAAATAATGTTCAGTGGGAGTAAGAATATAATGGAAATTTGAGTGTGGGTCACTAACCGGAGTGGAATCCCTGACACCAGTGAACAAGTATTGCAGGGTATATTTGTCAGTGTAAAATTGTACTGATTGTGGTTCTTTCACCTGAGTGGAATATCTGATCGAAGTCTCCTTTAATATCTGGCACCATCTGTCCAAGTAGAATTGTATTGTGTTTCGGAAAAGAATTGCAATGAAATAAGTTGTTTCAGTTTTAAATATATCCTATTTTAATTTGGTGAGTGAGATGTCCATTCTGTGGAGCTGCCTCAGTCTTTTATCTTTGAAATATGTTGAAAGCAGGAAGAGTTTGGCTTTTTTTGGTGGTCAGTGGATGATGTGAAATTTCTCCATACCTCGGCTTTGTGTTGAAAAGAAAGAGGTTTCAGCGACTTCCTGATATTTAAACAAACCAATTACAAACCGTGCAGTATTCAGGGATTGTCAAACATTTTGTGAATTGTTCACATTTCCATTAATCTATAAATGAACTCCAATGGGTTTTTTTCTGGGTTGTTGTGGTTCTGTCTAAACTGTGTTGCTTCTGAAAGCGATTTGTGAATCTGATCACCTGAAGCCCTGAACTCCTCGAAAACATTCAGATACTTGATTTCTACAGAGTGATTGGGAAACATATTGTTCTGATCAGAATGAAGAACCTGACACTGAGCTGTGGTGAAATTGATTTCCAATTCCAATACCCAATTTGCAAGTTTATAATTTATTATTAATGTGTTATTGTGTTGAGTTGTATTCTTCCACTCTGCTCATTCTCATTCTCAGTTTGGATTGTTTGGTAAATTTTGAAACTATAATTTTGCTTCCCTATTCCATATTGTTGATGTAAATGGTGAAGGAAAGTGATCCCAGCGCTGATCCTTGTGGAAAACCACTTCCCACCTTCCAGCAGTCAGAGTAAATCCCTTTAACTCCCACTGCCTGTGTTGTGTCTTTGTAACCAGCTTCTAGTCATTCTGCTGCTGGTCCTCTAACTCCACTTGCTCTGAGTTTACTGAAGTCTGTTAACTTACTGAAGGTATCTAGAAACACCATGTGTCGGACATCGACCAGATCATTCCTGATCATTGTAAAAATTATTCAATTAAATCTGTCAAGATGATCTTAATTTTGGAACATGTGTTGAATGCTCTTTATCACAGCCTGTGTTACTTGATGTATTTTTTTACTCTTTTGAAGTTAGTTCATTTCTTTTTTTATGTTGAGGTTGTGACTGGACAACTGTTCTTTGGATTTTTTAAAATTTAATTTCTGTTTAAACTCAAGAAAAAACATAAACCTTCTATTGTTTTCCATTCCAGTGGGTAACTTCTGATGATCAGCTGCTTAAGAAGACAGACATGACAATTTTCTTTATCAGCTGATGTAGAGAAGATAGGAGCAGGGAGGTCATGATGGAGATGTATGAAACACTCATTTGTCTTCAGCTCGAGGACTGTGAGGAGTTCTGGGGGCCTCACTAGACGGAGGATGTGATTGCTCTGGAAGGAACGCAAAGGAGATTCACCAGGATGTTGCCTGGGCAGCAGTGTTTCCGCAGTGAAGACTGTTTACAATTTACATAGATGATCTGGAGGAGGGGACTGAATGTAGGGTATTCAAGTTTGCTGATGACACGAAGGTGAGTGGGAAAGCGAATTGCGTGGAGGACACGGAAAGTTTGCAGAGAGATTTGGATAGGCTGAGCGAGTGGGCGAGGATCTGGCAGATGGAATATAACGTTAGCAAATGTGAGGTTATCCACTTTGGAAGAAATAATAGTAAATTGGAATATTATTTAAATGGAGAAAAATTACATCGTGCGACTGTGCAGAGGGACCTGGGGGTCCTTGTGCACGAATCGCAAAAACTCAGTCTGCAGGTGCAGCAGGTGATCAAGAAGGCGAATGGAATGTTGGCCTTTATCGCGAGGGGGATAGAATATAAAAGCAGGGAGGTCTTGCTGCAACTGTACAAGGCACTGGTGAGGCCACAACTGGAGTACTGTGTGCAGTTTTGGTCCCCTTATTTGCGAAAGGATATATTGGCCTTGGAGGGAGTGCAAAGAAGGTTCACCAGGTTGATACCGGAGTTGAGGGGTGTAGCTTATGAGGAGAGATTGAACAGATTGGGTCTGTACTCGTTGGGGTTTAGAAGGATGAGGGGTGATCTTATAGAGACATATAAGATAATGAAGGGGCTGGATAGGGTAGAGGTGGAGAGATTCTTTCCACTTAGAAGGGAAACCAGAACTAGAGGGCACAGCCTCAATATCAGGGGGGGGGCGGTTCAGAACAGAGTTGAGGGGGAACTTCTTCTCTCAGAGGGTGGTGAATCTCTGGAATTCTCTGCCCATTGAAGTGGTGGAGGCTTCCTCGTTGAATATGTTTAAATCATGGGTAGATAGTTTTCTGATCGATAAGGGAATTAGGGGATATGGGAAGCAGGCGGGTAAGTGGAACTGATTCGCTTCAGATCAGCCATGATCTTGTTAAATGGCGGGGCAGGCTCGAAGGGCCAGATGGCCTACTCCTGCTCCTATTTCTTATGTTCTTATGTTCTTAAGACAGGCTGTTTAGGCTGGGGTTGTTTTCCACAGAACAGTGATGGCGAAGCGTGGACATCATTGAGGTGTTCAAAATTATGAGGGACAAAGATAGGATAGTTAAGAAGAAACTTCTTCCCCGAGCAGAGGGGTCAATGTCCAAGGTGTGTAGACTAAGGTCATCAGCAGGAGGGTTAGAGGGTTTCTGAGGAAAATAAAATGTTCCTGTGTTATTTCGGAAATCCTGCTGGTCATCCTGCACAGCAAGATCCCATAATCACACTGCAATGTGGGAGCAGTCAGATTTAAAACACAATTGTAGGTGTGAATTGGTGAAAAGCTAAAACACATCATCACAGATTCACCCTCAGTAACACAATCACTGTTTACAAATCCAACCTTTTGGGAGGAGCAAGGAATTGATTAAGGAAATAAAAATAGAGTATGAAAGTAATCTACCGTGGAAGATAACAACTGACTTTAAAAAATATCAATTGGTATGAAAAGAGAAACAGATTGACAAACTAGGACCTTTGCAGTCAGAAATGTGCGATCCCCTAACGGGGAACAAAGTAATAGCTGAGGAATTAAATTGAAGATTGCTTTGATCTTCAGAAAGGAAGATGTGAATAATGTGCCAAAAGTTATTCTTCAGTAATAAATTTTTGAGAGAAGCTGAAGGAAATTTGAATTTGGAGAGAAATGGTTTTGGGGAAAATGATGGGATTGAAGGTGGATCAATCTCCAGGTCCTGATAACCTTCATCCCAGAGTACTTAAGGAAGTTTTAGAACAAACAAAGAACAAAGAACAATACAGCACAGGAACAGGCCCTTCGGCCCTACAAGCCCGCGCCGCTCCCTGGTTCAAACTAGACCATTCTTTTGTATCCCTCCATTCCCACTCTGTTCATGTGGCTATCTAGATAAGTCTCAAACGTTCCCAGTGTGTCCGCCTCCACCACCTTGCCTGGCAGCGCATTCCAGGCCCCCACCACCCTCTGTGTAAAATATGTCCTTCTGATATCTGTGTTAAACCTCCCCCCCTTCACCTTGAACCTATGACCCCTCGTGAACGTTACCACCGACCTGGGGAAAAGTTTATCACCGTTCACCCTATCTATGCCTTTCATAATTCTATACACCTCTATTACGTCTCCCCTCATCCTCCGTCTTTCCAGGGAGAACAACCCCAGTTTACCCAATCTCTCCTCATAACTAAGCCCCTGCATACCAGGTAACATCCTGGTAAACCTCCTCTGTACTCTCTCCAAAGCCTCCATGTCCTTCTGGTAGTGTGGCGACCAGAACTGGACGCAGTATTCCAGATGCGGCCGAACCAACGTTCTATACATCTGCAACATCAGACCCCAACTTTTATACTCTATGCCCCATCCTATAAAGGCAAGCATGCCATATGCCTTCTTCACCACCTTCTCCACCTGTGACGTCACTTTCAAGGATCTGTGGACTTGCACACCCAGGTCCCTCTGCGTATCTACACCCTTTATCGTTCTGCCATTTATCGCATATCTCCTCCCTACATTATTTCTACCAAAATGCATCAATTCGCATTGATCAGGATTGAACTCCATCTGCCATTTCTTTGCCCAAATTTCCAGCCTATCTCTATCCTTCTGTCGCTTCTGACAATGCTCCTCACTATCTGCAAGTCCTGCCGATTTTGTGTCGTCCGCAACCTTACTGATCACCCCAGTTACACCTTCTTCCAGATCATTAATATAAATCACAAACAGCAGAGGTCCCAATACAGAGCCCTGCGGAACACCACTAGTCACAGGCCTCCAGCCGGAAAAAGACCCTTCCACTACCACCCTCTGTCCTCTGTGACCAAGTAAGAAGTTTAACAACACCAGGTTAAAGTCCAACAGGTTTATTTGGTAGCAAAAGCCACACAAGCTTTCGAGGCTCTGAGCCCCTTCTTCAGGTGAGTGGGAATTCTGTTCACAAACAGAACTTATAAGACACAGACTCAATTTACATGAATAATGGTTGGAATGCGAATACTTACAACTAATCCAGTCTTTAAGAAACAAAACAATGGGAGTGGAGAGAGCATCAAGACAGGCTAAAAAGATGTGTATTGTCTCCAGACAAGACAGCCAGTGAAACTCTGCAGGTCCACGCAACTGTGGGAGTTACAAATAGTGTGACATAAATTCTGATTCTAGGATCGCATGATAAAGACTCAGGAGGAAAAAAGCAGAAATATTTATGTGAAATAGTGTGACATAAACCCAATATCCCGGTTGAGGCCGTCCTTGTGTGTGCGGAACCTGGCTATCAGTTTCTGCTCCGCGACTCTGCGCTGTCGTGTGTCGCGAAGGCCGCCTTGGAGAACGCTTACCCGAATATCAGAGGCCGAATGCCCGTGACCGCTGAAGTGCTCCCCAACAGGAAGAGAACAGTCTTGCCTGGTGATTGTCGAGCGGTGTTCATTCATCCGTTGTCGCAGCGTCTGCATAGTTTCCCCAATGTACCATGCCTCGGGACATCCTTTCTTGCAGCGTATCAGGTAGACAACGTTGGCCGAGTTGCAAGAGTATGTACCGTGTACCTGGTGGATGGTGTTCTCACGTGAGATGATGGCATCTGTGTCGATGATCCGGCACGTCTTGCAGAGGTTGCTGTGGCAGGGTTGTGTGGTGTCTTGGTCACTGTTCTCCTGAAGGCTGGGTAGTTTGCTGCGGACAATGGTCTGTTTGAGGTTGTGCGGTTGTTTGAAGGCAAGAAGTGGGGGTGTGGGGATGGCCTTGGCGAGATGTTCGTCTTCATCAATGACATGTTGAAGGCTCCGGAGGAGATGCCGTAGCTTCTCCGCTCCGGGGAAGTACTGGACAACGAAGGGTACTCTGTCCACTGTGTCCCGTGTTTGTCTTCTGACGGCCTCAACCGGGATATTGGGTTTATGTCACACTATTTCACATAAATATTTCTGCTTTTTTCCTCCTGAGTCTTTATCATGCGATCCTAGAATCAGAATTTATGTCACACTATTTGTAACTCCCACAGTTGCGTGGACCTGCAGAGTTTCACTGGCTGTCTTGTCTGGAGACAATACACATCTTTTTAGCCTGTCTTGATGCTCTCTCCACTCCCATTGTTTTGTTTCTTAAAGACTGGATTAGTTGTAAGTATTCGCATTCCAACCATTATTCATGTAAATTGAGTCTGTGTCTTATAAGTTCTGTTTGTGAACAGAATTCCCACTCACCTGAAGAAGGGGCTCAGAGCCTCGAAAGCTTGTGTGGCTTTTGCTACCAAATAAACCTGTTGGACTTTAACCTGGTGTTGTTAAACTTCTTACTGTGTTTACCCCAGTCCAACGCCGGCATCTCCACACCACTCTGTGACCAAGCCAGTTCTCCACCCATCTAGCCACCTCCCCCTTTATCCCATGAGATCCAACCTTTTTCACCAGCCTACCATGAGGAACTTTGTCAAACGCTTTACTAAAGTCCATATAGACGACATCCACGGCCCTTCCCTCGTCAACCATTTTGGTCACTTCTTCAAAAAACTCCACCAGGTTAATGAGGCATGACCTCCCTCTCACAAAACCATGCTGACTATCGTTAATGAGTTAATTCCTTTCTAAATGCGCATACATCCTATCTCTAAGAATCATCTCCAACAACTTCCCCACCACGGACGTCAAGCTCACCGGCCTATAATTACCCGGGTTATCCTTCCTACCCTTCTTAAATAACGGGACCACATTAGCTATCCTCCAATCCTCTGGGACCTCACCTGCGTCCAGTGACGAGACAAAGATTTGCGTCAGAGGCCCAGCGATTTCATCTCTCGTCTCCCTGAGCAGCCTTGGATAGATTCCATCAGGCCCTGGGGATTTGTCAGTCTTTAAATTCTCTAACAAACCTAACACTTCCTCCTTTGTAATGGAGATTTTCTCCAACGGGTCAACACTCCCCTCCGAGACACTCCCAGTCAACACATCCCTCTCCTTTGTGAATACCGACGCAAAGTATTCATTTAGGATCTCCCTTACTTCTTTGGGCTCCAAGCATAATTCCCCACTTTTGTCCCTGAGAGGTCCGATTTTTTCCCTGACAACCCTTTTGTTCCTAACGTATGAATAAAATGCCTTGGGATTCTCCTTAATCCTGTCTGCCAAGAACATTTCGTGACCCCTTTTTGCTCTTCTAATTCCCCGTTTGAGTTCTTTCCTACTTTCTTTGTACTCCTCCAGAGCTCCCTCCGTTTTTAGCTGCCTGGACCTACCATACGCCTCTCTTTTCTTTTTGACCAGTCCTTCAATTTCCCTGGTTATCCACGGTTCTCGAATCCTACCCTTCCTATCCTTCTTTTTAACAGGCACATGCCTGTCCTGTAGCCCTAACAACTGTTCCTTAAAAGACTCCCACATGCCAGATGTGGATTTACCCTCAAACAGCCTCTCCCAATCAACAGCTGCAAATTTCTGCCTAATCCCACTAAAGTTAGCCTTCCCCCAATCCAACACCTTACCCTTGGGACACCACTCATCCTTTTCCATCACTATCCTAAAGCTAACAGAATTGTGGTCACTATTTGCCACATGTTCCCCTCCCGAAACGTTGAAGACCTGACCAGGCTCATTCCCCAGTACGAGGTCCAGTATAGCCCCCTCTCTAGTCGGGCTATCTACATATTGTTCCAAAGAACCCTCCTGTACGCATTTTACAAATTCCTCCCCATTCAGAGTCACTGCTCTCAGCGATTTCCAGTCTATACCAGGGAAATTGAAGTCTCCCACTACAACAACCCTATGTTTCCTGCACCTATCCAGTATCTCCTGACATATCCGTTCTTCCACTTCCCTTGGGCTGTTGGGGGGGGCCTGTAGTATACCCCCAACATAGTGACTGTGCCCTTCCAGTTTCTAAGCTCCACCCAGAGTGACTCGTTACACGACCCCTCTGAATTGTCCTCCCTCTGCACCGCTGTAATATGCTCTCCAACTAATACTACTACTCCCCCACCTCTTTTGACCCCTCCTCTGTCTCGCCTAGAACACTTGTACCCCGGAATATTTAGCTGCCAGTCCTGTCCCTCTTTCAACCAAGTCTTGTCTCTTCCTGGGAATCGCAGATCCAATGGTGGTTACTTTCCAATTTTATTGGACTCTGGGCTGGTTCCTACAGACTGGAGGGTAGCTAATGCAAGCCCGGTATTCAGACAGGACTGGAGAGAGAAAACAGTGAACTATAGACCAGTGAGCCTAACGTCGGTGCTGGGGAAGTTGCAAGAGTCAAATTTCAAGGGTTTGATAACTTGGCATTTGGAAGGCAGCGCCATAATCAGACAAAGGCAGCATGGAATTACTAAAGGGAAAGCATGATTGGAATATCTTGGCATTGTTTGAGGGTGGAACTAGTTTGGTGTACCGAAGGGAACCAGTGGATGTGGTTAATTCCAGAAGGGTTACTGAATGCATCATCTCCAAATTTGCAGATGGTACAAAGCAGGGTGGGAGGGTGAACTGTGAGGAGGGTGCAGAGAATATTCAGCGTGATTTGGACAGGCTGAGGGTGTGGTCATACGCATGGCAGATGCAGTTTAATGTGGATCACTGTGAGGATATCGACTCTGGTAGGAATATTAGGAAGACATGTTATTATTGAATGGGTGTAAATTGAGGGAGGTGGATACTCATCAAAACCTTGGTCTCCTCGTGCATCATTCACTGCACGGAACCAGGCAGGTACAGCAGGCAGGAATGGAGCTCAATGGTCTGTAAGCTTTCATAGCTACATGATTCCTATTGAGGGATAGGGATGAGTTGCTGCAATTAATAAAGGATTGGTGAGGCCACACCTGGAGGTTTTTGGACAGTTTTGGTGTCCTTATCTGAGGAAGGATGTCCTTGCTATAGAGGAAGTACAGCGACGGTTTACCAGGCTGATTCCTGGGATGGCAGGTCTGTCATATGAGGAGAGATTAGATTGGTTAGGATTATATTCAATAGAAATTTATAGAGTGAGAGGGGACCTCATAGAAACGTATTAAATTCTAACAGAATGAGGCAGGGTCGATTCAGAAAGAATGTTCCCAATGGTGGGGGAGTCGAGAACTAGGGGTCATAGTTTTAGGATTAGGGACAAAGCTTTTGGAGCTGAGGTGGGGAGAAATTTATTCAGTCAGACGGTGGTGAATGTGTGGGATTCACTACCACAGAATGTTGTTCAGACAAATGCATTCAGAATAGTGAGAGGGGATCTCAGAGAAACTTATAAAATTCAAACAGGATTCGAACGGGTCGATTCAGAAAGAAAGTTACCAATGGTGGGGGAGTCCACAACTCGCTATCTTCGTTTGATGATGAGAGCAAACCTTTTCAGAACTGAGGGGAGGTGAAATTTCTTCAGTCAGAGGGTGGTGAATGTGTGGAATTCACAGGCATTCTGTGACTTCAAAAATAAATGAGATATAGCTCTTGGGGCTAAAGGGATAAAAGGATATGGGGTCAGGGTGAATCAAGTTATTAAATTTGATGATCAGCCACAATAATAATGAATGGCGGCGCAGGTTCCTACTCACGCTTCTAGTTTATGTGTTTCAATGACTGGGGGGCTCGGCTGGAATGATACAGTGGAGGACCCCCTAAACACGTCCTCTCTCCCCCCACCCACCCTCCCTCACCCCCCACCCCCTCCCCCCGACAATTTATCTTCTCACCGCTCCCTTCCTCTCGGCCTTCTCTCTCTCTCTCTCTTACACCTTCCTCTTTTTCTCTCTCTCCCTCACTGATAACACAATCTAATGAGAACGTTGGGTGAGAGAGTTTGAAAACCGACAATTGCATCCTGAGTGGAATGAATTGCCGCGGCTGCTGCAGTTTTATTTAATGATTGATCTCATAAAATTAAACACAGTAACTGTATGGAATGAAGCGAATGGAAAAGGCATCCTGAGGGCCCTGAGATTAGGCCTTGAATTCAGGCCTAGTCCCAGAGGATGCAATAAACCTTGGGGACAAAGAACAGAATTCTCCCCACCCCAGTGAAACAGAACTGTCCTTTCCAGCCCCAAAACATCCCACACACGGATGGAAAGGGCGAGAGGGGAAAAGAGAACCACTGTTCCCCACCCCCTGTCCCGCCCGCACACCCCTCATACACCCCACAACAATAAAAAAACAGCAAATCACAATGGGATTTTATTTTCCATGAACTACAAGATGCAACATTGAAGCAAATGGTTGGAGAGAGAGAGGGAACGTTGTGATGACAGAGGCCGAGATATTGAACCCCCTGCCCTACCCACTCCCTCATAAAAAATAATAAATCCTCCAAATCGCACCACCCTGTCTAAAAACACAAACAGGACACAGGGATTGAGCATAAGTCTTTACCAAGGCCAGGGGTTTGATTTTTAGCCCCTCCACCCTCCCAAATTTCCCTTTTAAGTTGTGTGATTACCATTTGCAGTTCTGTAAATGCTGCAAGTCATTGATGCACAGCACGATCCCATGGACAGCAATGTTTCCACACCGCCCAGCCCAGGAGGCAAGTGGCTAAAACCTCAACTGGGAAGAAACTGTTCATTTCCTCAGGATACATTTCAAAACAGACTGTCTCAGGACTGGAGTGTTTGAACATCACGCTTTCTGGAAAGATGTGACAGGGACATCAGCAGTTACTGCTCTCAGGAAACCCTCTACCCCCGAATCCTGTGACATTTTCCCTCCAGCCCAACTCCACAATGTTCAGCTATCTCTCCCCCTCTATAACCTGATCCTCCCTTTTCTCTCTCACTCTGTAACATCAGTCCTTCCTCAGCCTGTCCCCCAACTCTCTCACTTCCTCCCTCACAAGCCACACAATGGAGATACAGAGACACAGATAGAGAGACAGTGTCATGAGACAGAGGTTGATGCCCTTTTAACAAGCCACGCCGAATTCCCCAAAGAGGAATACCTTGCTTTGTAATGTGAGAAAGGTGTGTGGGAAGGTGTGAACTGTTCTTCATTAACATTTAGTGGTTAACTGACAGAAATATCTGACACTCACTTTAAGTGAACAATTAACAATTTAATAATTTAACCAACAGGGAACTTTAGTTAAAGAAGGCGAAGGCGACTGGGGAGAGTTTAAACTTGATAAGTTGGGGGGAGGGGATCGAGGCAAGGTGACTCGGAGTGAGGAAGTTAGCTCACAAACAGAGTAGGGTTATAGGCGGTGCAAGAGGGAGGATGGACGGGGGATAGAGAAGTGGAGAGAAGGGGAGAGCTCACACCAAAGGATTGAGATGTGTTTACTTTAATGCCAGAAGTATAGTGAATAAAGGGGATGAGCTCAGAGCATGGATCGATGCCTGGAAGTGTGATGAGGTGGCCATTACAGAGACTTGGATGTCTCAGGGACAGGACTGGTTACTCCAGGTGCCGGGATTCAGATGTTTCAGGAAGGACATGGAGGGAGGCAAGAGAGGGGGTGGCGTGGCACTGCTGATCAGGGATAGTGTCACAGGTGTAGAGAAGGTGTAAGGTGTGGAGGGATTGTCCACAGAGTCTCTGTGGGTGGAAGTTCGGAGTGGGAAGGGGTCGATCACTTTGCTGGGAGTTTTCCATCGGCCGCCCAATAGTGACAGGGAGGTGGAGGAGCAGATAGGGACACAGATCCTGGGGAGTTGCAGTAATAGCAGATTTGCTGTGATGGGAGACTATAATTTCCCAAACATAGATTGGAATATCCCTAGGGTAAGGAGATTGGATGGGGAGGAGTTCGTTCGGCGTGTTCAGGAGGGTTTCCTGACACAGCCTGTGGACAAGCCAACAAGAGGAGAGGCGTTTGACAAAGTGCCTCATGGTAGGCTGGTGCAAAACGTTGGATCTCATGGGATAAAGGGGGAGGTGGGTAGATGGGTGGAGAACTGGCTTGGTCACAGAAGACAGAGGGTGGTAGTGGAAGGGTCTTTTTCCGGCTGGAGGCCTGTGACTCGTGGTGTTCCGCAGGGCTCTGTATTGGGACCTCTGCTGTTTGTGATTTATATAAACGATCTGGAAGAAGGTGTAACTGGGGTGATCAGTAAGTTTGCGGACGACACGAAAATGGCTGGACTTGCAGATAGTGAGGAACATTGTCAGAGGCTACAGAAGGATATAGATAGGCTGGAAATTTGAGCAAAGAAATGGCAGATGGAGTTCAATCCTGATGAATGCGAAGTGATGCATTTTGGTAGAAATAATGTAGGGAGGAGCTATACGATAAATGGAAGAACCATAAAGGGTGTAGATACGCAGAGGGACCTGGGTGTGCAAGTCCACAGATCCTTGAAGGTGACGTCACAGGTGGAGAAGGTGGTGAAGAAGGCATATGGCATGCTTGCCTTTATAGGACGGGGCATAGAGTATAAAAGTTGGGGTCTGATGTTGCAGATGTATAGAACGTTGGTTCGGCCGCATTTGGAATACTGCGTCCAGTTCTGGTCGCCACACTACCAGAAGGACATGGAGGCTTTGGAGAGAGTACAGAGGAGTTTTACCAGGATGTTGCCTGGTATGGAGGGGTTTAGTTATGAGGAGAGATTGGGTAGACTGGGGTTGTTCTCCCTGGAAAGACGGAGAATGAGGGGAGATCTAATAGAGGTGTATAAAATTATGAAAGGCATAGATAGGGTGAACAGTGGGAAGCTTTTCCCCAGGTCGGCGGTGATGTTCACGAGGGGTCATAGGTTCAAGGTGAAGGGGGGGAGGTTTAACACAGATATCAGAAGGACATATTTTACACAGAGGGTGGTGAGGGCCTGGAATGCGCTGCCAGGCAAGGTGGTGGAGGCGGACACACTGGGAACGTTTAAGACTTATCTCGATAGCCACATGAACGGAGTGGGAATGGAGGGATACAAAAGAATGGTCTAGTTTGGACCAGGGAGCGGCACGGGCTTGGAGGGCCTATTCCTGTGCTGTATTGTTCTTTGTTCTTTGTACTTGATCTCATTCTGACCAATGAGCCTAGACAGGTGTCAGATTTCTCAGTGGGAGAGCATCTTGGGAATAGCGATCATAACCCTATCTCCTTTATGCTTGCATTGGAAAAAGAGAGGATCCAGCAAGCTAGGAAAGCGTTTATATTGAGTAGGGGAAAATATGAAGACATAAGGCAGCAAATTAGAGGAGTAAATTGGAAGGGGGTGTTCTCGGGGAAATCTACTGAAGAGAGGTGGCAGTTTTTCAAGGAATGTCTGTCGAGGGTTCTACAGGACAATGTTCCGAGCAGACAGGGAGGAGTTGTTAGGTTAAAGGAACCGTCGTGCACGAAAGCTGTGCGGGACCTAGTCGAGAAGAAAAGGAAAGCGTACAAAAGGTTCAGAGAGCTTGGCGAAGAGAGGGATCTAGATGAGTATACCGCTTGTAGGAAGGGACTAAAGAAGGAAATTAGGAGAGCCAGAAGGGGTCACAATAAGGCCTTGGCAAGTAGAATTAAGGAAAACCCGAAGGCGTTCTATAAATATGTGAAGAGCAAAAAGGATGAGATGTGATGGAATAGGGCCTATAAAAGGTGAAGGCGGGAAAATCTGTACGGAACCATTAAAAATGGCAGAGGTGCTTAATGAGTATTTTGCCTCGGTTTTCACAGAGGAGAAGGACATGGGTGGATGTACTGTGGGCTTGCGGTGGACTGAAAAGATTGAGTCTGTGGACTTTAACAAAGAGGTTGTGCTGGAATCTTTGAATGGCATCAAGATAGATCAGTCGACGGGTCCGGATGGGATGTACCCCAGGTTACTGTGGGAGACAAGGGAAGAGATTGCAGAGCCTTTGGCGATGATCTTTGAGTCATCGATGGAGACGGGAGAAGTGCCGGATGATTGGAGGATTGCAGATGTGGTTCCTATTTTCAAGAAGGGGAATAGGGATAGCTCAGGTAATTACCGACCGTTGAGTCTAATCTCAGTGGTTGGTAAGCTGATGGAGAAGATCCTGAGCGACAAGATTTATGAGCATTGAGATTTGTTTAGTATGCTCAAGAATGCTCAGCATGGTTTTGTCAAAGGCAGATCTTGCCTTACGAGCCTGGTGGAGTTCTTCGAAAATGTGACTAAACACATTGACGAAGGGAAAGCGGGAAAGGCGTTTGATAAGGTCCCCCATGCAAGGCTTCTAAAAAAAGTGAGAGGGCATGGGATCCAAGGGGCTGCTGCCCTGTGGATCAAGAACTGGCTTGCCCAAAGGAGGCAGAGAGTGTTTATAGATGGGTCTTTTTCTAATTGGCGGTCGGTCACCAGTGGTGTGCCCCAGGGATCTCCCAGGGATCTGTTCTGGGACCCTTGCTGTTTGTCATTTTCATAAATGACCTGGATGAGGAAGTGGAGGGATGGGTTGGTAAGTTTGCGGACGACACGAATGTTGGTGGGTTGTGGATAGTCTGGAGGGATGTCAGAAGTTACAGAGGGACATAGATAGGATGCAAGACTGGGCGGAAAAGTGGCAGATGGACTTCAACCCAGATAAATGCGTAGTGGTCCATTTTGGCAGGTCGAGTGGGATGAAAGAGTACAATATAAAGGGAAAGACTCTGAGTACGGTAGAGGATCAGAAGGGCCTTGGGGTCCGGGTCCATAGGACTCTAAAATCGGCCCCGCAGGTGGAGGAGGTGGTTAAGAAGGCGTATGGTGTGCTGGCCTTTATCAATCGAGGGACTGAGTTTAAGAGTCCGGGGATAATCATGCAGCGATATAAAACCCTCGTCAGAACCCACTTGGAGGACTGTGCTCAGTTCTGGTCGCCTCACTATAGGAAGGATGTGAAAAAGATTGAAAGGTTGCAGAGGAGATTTACAAGGATGTTGCCTGGATTGAGTGGCATGCCTTCTGAGGATAGGCTGAGGGAGCTCGGTCTTTTCTCCTTGGAGAGATGAAGGATGAGAGGAGACCATTAGAGGTGTACAAGATGTTGAGAGGCATAGATCGGGTGGACTCTGAGATGCTTTTTCCCAAGGTGGAAATGTCTGCTACGGGAGGACACAGGTTTAAGGTGATGAGGGGTAGGTACAGGGGAAATGTTGGGGGGAAGTTTTTCACACAGAGGGTGGTGGGCGAGTGGAATCGGTTGCCGTCAGTGGTGGTGGAGGCAAACTCAATACGGTCTTTCAAGAGACTCCTGGATGAGTACATGGGACTTAATAGGATGGAGGGTAATGGGTAGGCCTAAAAGGTCGGGATATGTTCGGCACAACTTGTGGGGCCGAAGGGCCTGTTTTGTGCTGTAGTTTTCTATGTTTCTATGTTTCTAAGTAGCATTGTGATTAAAGTAAGATTCTACTGGAATGTTGTTCAAATACACACAAGGACATTCATTAACAGAAAAAAAAGAACATAATTTAGTCACTCGCAAAAATGTATCCAACTAGATTTTGTGGCTTTGGAAAACCTTTGGCGATCGTTAAGGTGTGGGATGGAAGGAAATTTGGCCGAATGGATAAGTACCTGGCGATCTCATAGAAGACAGAGGTTGGTGGTGGATGGAAAGTTTTCAGACTGGAGACCAGTTACCAGCGGTGTACCACAGGGATCAGTGCTTGGTCCTCTGCTATTTGTGATTTTTATCAATGACTTGCAGGAGGGGGCTGAAGGGTGGATCAGTAAATTTGCTGATGACACCAAGATGGGTGGAGTAGTGGATGAGGTGGAGGGCTGTTGTCGGCTGCAAAGAGACATAGAGAGGATACAGAGCTGGGCCGAAAAATGGCAGATGGAATTTAACCCAGATAAGTGCGAGGTGATTCATTTTGGTAGGACAAATTTGAATGCGGATTACAGGGTCAACGGCAGGGTTCTGAGGAATGTGGAGGAACAGAGAGATCTTGGAATTCATATCCACTGATCTCTGAAGGTTGCCACTCAAGTAGATAGAGCCGTGAAGAAGGCCTGTAGTGTGTTAGCGTTTATTAACAGGGGGCTTGAGTTTAAGAGCCATGGGGTTATGCTGCAACTATACAGGACCTTTGTGAGACCATATTTGGAATATTGTGTGCAGTTCTGGTCGCCTCACTATGGGAAGGATGTGGAAGCATTGGAGGGAGTGCAGAGGAGATTAACCAGGATGCTTCCTGGTTTGGAGGGTAAGTCTTTTGAGGAAAAGTTGAGGGTGATGCGCGATTAATCCACTCGGGAGGCTAGATCGTACCCGGGAATAAAGGCTTTAATTCGCAACAAGAATAGAGCATACTGCTTAACAATACTATCCCAGACTAAGGGTCACTAGAAAGTGCAGTGACCTTTATACTCCTACAGAAAGGCGGAGCCAAACGGAGTGTATCACAGAACAATACCAACAGGTGGAACACCCCAACCCTAACCCCAACAGTAACAAGAGTAACATATGTACAAGTACCCATAGTGATAGCCATCTATGGTTCAGTACCCAAAGTGGTAACCGTCTATGGTTCACCACAGAGGGTGATGGGGCGTTTCTCTTTGGAGTGGAGGAGAGTGAGGGGTGACTTAATAGAGGTTTATAAGATGATGAGGGGGATAGATAGAGTGGACGTTCAGAGACTATTTCCTCGGCTGGATGTAACTGCGACTATGGGGCACAACTATAAGGTTCATATTGGGAGATCTTGGAGGGATGTCCGAGGTAGATTTTTTACTCAGAGAGTGGTTGGGTTGTGGAATGGACTGCCTGCAGGGATAGTGGAGTCGGACACTTGGAACTTTCAAGCGGTTATTGGATAGGCTTGTGGAGCACACCAGGATGATAGGGAGTGGGATAGCTTGATCTTGGTTTCAGACAAAGCTTGGCACAACATCGAGGGCAGAAGGGCCTGCACTGTGCTGTACTGTTCTATGTTCTATGTTCTATGTCTTTCTATTCCGCTACCTGCAAGTTATTTCTGATTCAGTTCGAGAGATGGAGCGGTCTATTAAGTGATATTCAAAGCTGGAGAGAGCTGCTCTTTCCCTCTCTAGGCGTTGAGAGGTGGCAGTCCTTCAGTTGAACTGCAGGCAGGCAGTCAATCTCCTATTTTAAACTGTGATGACCTATGAATTTTCCTGCACCAGGATTGATCTGATCTTGTCGACAACAATAAATTAACATTTGATAGCTTCCTGACAGCTGAGAGTCTTCTTTGAACTGATAGGCTGAACCCAAAATTCAAAAACCTGCAAAGCCTGTTACCATGGCAACCTTGATGCTTGGTCTTGGCTGCAAATGTTGCAGTCTGTGTGCTCTGTCTGTACCTGTAAGTCTCCAAGCATTGACACAAGTCCAACTTTAAAGGGACACAAAACCAGCTTTTAAAGGGACCACACTTCACAAACTCAGCTTCCCAACACCAGATATAGAGCGAGAGTTCCGACAATCACCGCCACAGCAAACTGTATTCAAATAGAACCCTGTGCATTTCATTTCACCCTCACATTTATCTCTCTGCCTCACACACATTTTTTACTCCACAATTACACCCGCCTCAAGTTAAACAGCTTTCATTCCAGGCCATCAAGAATTATTTACAGTGATGAGATTAATTGTTAATCTGACCTCACTGCTGTTAATTTAGAGATGACTGATATAACTTGTGCACAGGAAGATCCAAAGCACAGAGGCAGTTTCAAAATTCAGTTTAGAGTTTCTGATAATTGTTTTCTGTGTGTGTGCTTCTTGTTTTAATGTACAAAGTGAGGCTTGAATATTGGTCGCACAGTAAGATCCCACAGGCAGCAATGTGATATTGGCTGAATGTCCCCTCAGTCCTCTGCAGAAAGTGATCATGAACTCCCTCAGTCCCATTGTTCAAGTTGAAGCTTTTTTATATTCAAGGCCTTGGAACCTTCTTTGCAGTCAGTGAGCGATTTTCAAAGAGGATGTTCATTGTTACAAGGCAGACAAATGGCCCAGGACAGTGCATGCACAACAAGATCCCACAGCCGCTGCACTGCGAATCTAATCAAATGAGACACAGCCCTACCCCTGTCTCCATCCTCACACCTGCTGTGAGCCCCTTCCCCCAAAGCACCCAACAAAAAGCCCCACACACCTTCCACTCTGTGTGTGTGCATTGTCCCAAGTCTGGAGAATTCCCTTCACTTCCCTGGAAAGATGAAACTCTCTCTTAACACTGAGACAACCTTTAAAGCAAGATCTGCAGCAAGATCGCACAAGGTGCAGTTCGCAGTGTGGAGTGTGTTTTACACCGTTTAATAGAATGTAACCCTGAAAAGTATGAGCTGATACACTTTGGAAGGAGTAATTTGACAAGGAAGTACTCAATGAATGTTCGGACTTTCGGAAGATCTATGGTAGAATGTGACCTTGGCGTATTTGACCACAGATCTTTGAAAGCAGAAGGGCATGTTGGTAGGGTGGTGAAAATTCCATATGGGACACTTGCCTTTATCGTTCGAGGCATAGATGACAAAGGCAGGGAAGTAATGTTGGAATTGTCTCGATCTTTGGTGAGGCCCCAGCTGGAGTACTGTGTGCAGTTCTGATCACCACATTATAGGAAGGATGTATTTGCGCGAGATGGGTGTGCAGAGGAGATTCACCAAGATGCTGCCTTGGATGGAAGATCAACGTTATGAAAAGAGGTTGCGTGGGCTTGGGTTATTAACATTTTAGCAGAGAAGACTGAGGGGCGACCGGATCGAGGTAGACAAGATTATGAGGGCCATGGACAGAGTGGATAACGAGCAACTGTTCCACATATCTGAAGGGTCAGTCACGAGGGGACATAGGTTCACGGTGGGGGTAAGGAGGTTTTGGGGCAGCCGTGTGAGGAAATAATTTTTCACCAGAGGGTGGTGAGGGTCTGGAATGCGCTGTCCGGGAGGATGGTGGAGGTGGGTTGCCTCACATCCTTTAAAAGGTATCTGGATGAGCACTTGGCACAACATAACATTCAGGGCTCTGGGCCAAGTGCTGACAGATGGGGTTAGGTGGGATTTCAAGTATTTCTAATGTGACAGTGCAGACTCGATGGGCCGAAGGGCCTCTTCTGCACTGTATAGAACATAGAACATAGAACAGTACAACACAGAACAGGCCCTTCGGCCCACGATGTTGTGCCGAGCTTTATCAGAAACCAAGATCAAGCTATCCCACTCCCTATCATCCTGGTGTGCTCCATGTGCCCATCCAATAACCGCTTAAATGTTCCTAAAGTGTCTGACTCCACTATCACTGCAGGCAATCCATTCCACACCCCAACCTCTCTCTGCGTAAAGAACCTACCTCTGATATCCTTCCTGTATCTCCCACCACGAACACAAAAGTTATGCCCCCTTGTAATAGCTCCATCCACCCGATTAAATAGTCTTTGAACGTTCACTCTACCTATCCCCCTCATCATTTTATAAACATCTATTAAGTCTCCCCTCAGCCTCGTCCGCTCCAGAGAGAACAGCCCCAGCTCCCTCAACCTTTCCTCATAAGACCTACCCTGCAAACCAGGCAGCATCCTGGTAAATCTCCTCTGCACTCTTTCCAGGGCTTCCACATCCTTCTTATAGTGAGATGACCAGAACTGCACACAATATTCCAAAAGTTGTCACACCAAGGTCCTGTACAGTTGCAGCATAACCCCACGGCTCTTAAACTCCAACCCCCTGTTAATAAAAGCTAACCCACTACAGGCCTTCTTCACAGCTCTATCTACTTGAGTGGCAACCTTTAGAGATCTGTGGATATCGACCCCAAAATCTCTCTGTTCCTCCACAGTCTTCAGAACCCTGTATGATTCTATTGTTCTATAACCTCTCATTCTTGGTTCTCCTCATTCTCTCTCACTCTTTCCTTCCCTCAATTTATTCCAATCAGACAGAAACATTCAATTGGAGAGAGAGAGAGTTCCACAGAGAGAATCTTCTAAACCTGAATTAAAATGCCAGCCCTGCTCCATCCTGCCCACCCCCTGTCCCCTCTCAGTCTCTAGAAGCCGCTCAACTCCCTCTTTCAGTTTGGGAAGTGGCTCCTGATTCCTTCAGGACACTTTAAAAATCCTCCCAGACTATCTGACAGGGTTTGAGTGGAGCTGCAGCTAGTGACCACACACTGGAGACTCTCACATCCTGTCCCTCTTTCTCAAATGCTGTCCCTCCATCACCACCTCTGCTTTGACCTTCCACTCCCCTCGGGCCTCCCTCTGTCTCTGCTCCACTCCCTCCTTCTCTTTTCTCCTCCTGCCACTGTCTCGCTCTCTCATTGTAAAGATGGATGTTCTTATCTAGGGCCAGGTCTTTGCAACCACACTCACCACCTCTTACTCCATCCCTCCTTCTAACTTCCTATTTCTGTCCATATCTCTGCTTCTTTCCCTCTCTTTCATGTGCACTGTGTTGAAAGGAGCGATGCAATATTTCTGAGCCACACTGCCAATAACCACAAACAATATTGCTGTGAGGGGGTGGGAAGAACCACCTTATCTGGGGGTCTCCAGTGAGGAGTCAGTGCCCAGCTTCCTGTCTCTGGAGAATAGCCTCAGTCAGAGCCCTGAGATTCCTTATTTACACAAATCAATCAATAGATCGATTCATTTATTCATAAATAACTACTGGGAGGCTCATTTTACAAAGTCTACCAAAGGAATGGACACAGCTTGTCCCCAGTTTAAAGAGGGGAGTTTATCTCTTTCTGTCACTGAGGGGATATGTATCCAAACTCAGAATTCACATGGAGCTGGGTGGAGGATTACACCAAGCGCGAGGCTGGGGGAATGACATGTCTCCCCCCACCCCCACTTTGTCCTCTCTGGATATGGTCACAGTGCTGCCCATGGGATCATGCTGTGCTTAAAATCCCCACAAAGAAAGCTGGAAAGGGAGAGGGAGAGATTCTAGAGGGAGGTGAACAGGAATGGGGAGAAAGCGAGATGGAGAGAGCAATACTGGGGTGAGATAGAGAGATATGGGGAGAAACAGGAGGAGAGAGAGAACAATTGGAGAGCGATAGGGAGATATGGGGTAAAGTTATAATGAGAATGAAGAATGGAAACGCACTGGATAAGAGAGAAATCCAGATAGAGGGAATAAAGCTGGTCGGAGAGAAGAAGAGTTTAGGAAGAGATAGATAGGGAAGCAAAGGAGAAGGCAAAGAGAGAGGGAGAGAAGAAAGGAAAAAAGAGACGGACAGAGGATATAATCTGTAAATTAGAAGCAGAAAAGCTGCGGGGGGAGAGTCAGAATGGGGAGGAAATCTGGAGAGGGGAAGTTAAATAGAAAAATCCTGAATTGACTTCCAGCTCCACCAGCTGTCCAGTCCAGAGAGGTGTTCAATCCGGGGTGGCTCTGATAATTGGGTGCAGGAAGGGATTGCAGATTCTATCTCTGTCCACTTTGGGTCTGATTGGGAATCCCGTCCAGTCTGAATTAATCCTGGAAAACACATCAGATGAGAAATCACCCCCACACCCCCCTTTCCCTCTCCCCCCACACCCCCCTTTCCCTCTCCCCCCACACCCCCCTTTCCCTCTCCCCCCACACCCCCCCTTTCCCTCTCCCCCCACACCTCCCTTTCCCTC